>NC_086333.1:44175947-44516053 GCF_032445375.1 Bacillus rossius redtenbacheri | reverse complement strand
TTTTATTCTCACTGGCATAAAAATAATAAAGGAAAGGCTTATATGTGATTTACGCATGTATTCGGTGCCAAAATCACAGTCTTACTAGCGACTGGCAAGCCGAGCCAGGTGGTTCATGTTGCGGCGGGCGGGGATATTGTTGCCTGGCTACGGCGAGTCAAGGTCACGCATCGCTTTTCAGTTTAGTAGAAATCGGGCGAAAAAAAAAAATACACGTGATATCTCTCTACACTTCGTGATTTTTCCCTCCCCCCCTCCCCCCCCCCCCTTTCGAGCCTCACGTGATTAATGGACGATCCCATACCGCGCTAGAAGCATCAGGGAGCGTCGCTCTTATCATCTTGTCTCACTAACACACATACACCCCGACTAGACGGGCGCCTTAAATGTTTATATCGTAAGCAGACACCAATCGGTGATAAGAATTTTTCAAATCGCGTGGTTTTGTCTGAAGCTCTGCTCACCATATTTGTACCCTGGTAGGCAATATAAAAGTTTTGTTATATGATTCAGTCAGTTGAGCTATGGTAAAAATCGATTTTATCGATTCCAAAATGTCCAGATTATCTGGATTCTGGACAGCACTTTATATAATTGTGCATGCGGGTAAAAGGCAGGTATGTGGTACTCGTTGATAGAGAAGTGTGGAAACCGTCAATTGGCGCAGGCTATATCAATGTGCGTGACGACATCGACCGAGAAAGATACCGAAGTGGCGACCGCTATCGCCCGCCTAGCCGGCGCGTCGGTGCCTCTTTTTTTTTGTTGGCACATTATCGGCCAGATGAAAGGAGTTTTTCTCTGTAGGTGATAAGTTCGTATTTCTAAATAAGGCTGCTTCGAGTCGATTTCGCGCCAGCATAGTAAACATTTTTTGTGTATCTTAGAAACAAATCGTATCACTTAAACTAACATTTATTTCTCTGCTCTCAAACAAAATTGACAGTATAACGCACCTCTAAAGTAAGCTGTGCTTGAATGTAGTCAACCATGAGAAAAGTTGTATAATTTGTTCCTTTGACCACACGATTAATACTGTTTTTTCCTTGTTGATCACGATTGATTTTGCCAATTATTTTCTTGTGATGTATCGAAATACAGATATTTTACACTATGTTGGTTTGATGGAAGCGACTATCTCTTGACCTTTAACTTTTGAATACGTGTGTTGGAAGGGCGAATTAGATTTAAGTCCTGAAATTTTGTTACTGAATACAGGTAGTTGCGCTTGATTTTTTTTTTAAAAATGAAATCGTGTCAAGAGTTCTAAAATATCTAATTTATGTTTCTTAATCAAGCTGTGCTATAATTAATATCAAAATCCTGTTTATTCGGAATATTATTTTAGTAAAAATGTTAGATTTTTTAAAATAATATTTCTCCTTCATTTCTTTTTTACACTTTTGTGATACACATTCATTAAATACTCATCAAATGGCTTCAGCTGTGGGCAATAACGTGCAAGTCAGTTTTTTATATCGAGATATCGATCACCGTCGATAGAGGACTGCACAGGCAATTTGACGAGCTTATCGGAATGCTCGGCCCCACCCATCGAATGGGTTTATTGAATTTTCATGTTGTGTTCGTTTTGCAGCAATCACTACATGTTTTAAACAGCAAAAGCATTGCATGTAATGTTTTGTCGCGAGTTTTGTCGCCAGATATTACACCTAAGCTGCTATTTGTAAAAGTCATTACTTCATTCATAACTTTTTGGTTGACTAATTGCGCGATGTTCACTCGCGAGAAGTCATCTGTGTTTTCATAGGTAAGTAATGTATGCGATCTTACTTGTTTAGTTTCATTTTTTAACATTTCCTTTATGTTAAAAGTATAACGTGGTGGGTGAGGCCAAGATTGAAGTTAGATTTTATTACTGCCTCCTCCCTTAGCCACTAGAAATGCAGTCAGGTCATGTGTAGAGTCTCATCGCACATGTGGGTTCTTTTGCACGCACGATAAGCGACAGCCGCTGGATTGCAAACACAGCTTCTTCAAACAAGAATTTTTTCCCCTCGTGAGAATAGCGTTTTACCACCTGTTAGCATTCCCTCCCGTCTTATCTAATGTTTATTTTTTGCGAGCGTCTAGAATAGGCCTAGTGCCAACATCTCCTACGGAAATCCTTTTCTTTCTGGCAGGATGGAAATTTGGACGACGTGGAGGAACAAGGACGTAAACGTCTGGGTCGTGTGCCTGTGTCATCTAGGGCGCTCTTTGCGTGGCTCTCTCTGTAGGTCAGTGTGTGTTGAGGGGGTAAATGTGAGCCCCTTAAACTGCCCGCAGAATAGTTCAAGTTGTAGGATTTTTCTTTACTGTACTGGATACGTGCGAAATTAAACCGAGAAAATTCAACGAAGAAGCTGGGAGTGATCCACCTGAATAAGTACCAGACATAAGTTTTCTTCAAGATAATTTTTAACCTTTTAAATGAAGCATCGCCAATATATCAAATTCTTACCAAATTCGTTATTCTTTTTTTCTTTTTCAATTTTTACGACCAATTAAATAATACACAGCGATGGAAAGCGAGTAGCGAGTGAATTTGAAGACTTCCTCGGTGGAAGCAAACCAAGCAATTGGTGATGTGTCTGAAATTATACTACCGAGAACTTGAAAATGTTTATGGACAGTATTTGGATTTCAGTTTGATGAAAATTAAGTTCGGACCATTTGGTTTTGTATCTTTCACCCCAAGAGCATCTTTTAATCTTGACATTGCAGATTTTGCAAATACCTTTATAAACTTACAACAATACTAAGCTTAACTTATCTAACTTAAAAACTAACATTCATACTTTATAAACACGTGTAGAACATAACGAATATGAGTAATAAACATACAAAAAATTGATATAAATGAAATACAATAATAGAACAGAAATACACCCCCCCCCCCCCCCCCCCCCCCCCGCCACAACTGCTTCAAAAACGGGCAGAAATATAAAGTCTTGTTTCGTCCTAGAAATCACGTTTCAACAATAGGGATTTCATGCACATTGTAGGTGTCATTACTACCTACAAGAGCGCTCTTGAATATTGTGTTTCGTCTCAGAAATGTTTTTGACAAATATTTATTAAAGCATACGTAATAGCTGTAAAACGTCACGCAGGTGTTTGTAATTGTAATCACTTGCGTAGCCTTTTATAGCTCCAAAATAACATTTATTAAATATCTTGTGTGAAACTTTGTGACCCTTCTATAAATGCAAGATGCAATATGCAGAAATATTCATTAGTTAATAGTAATGACAAACAAACTGACTTGTGTAGTAATGTTCTTACTGTTTAGCTGAAGAGTCAGTATTAATTCCTGTTTCTGTGTTATTTACAAGCTTTACAAGCTATATAACTCCGAGACTCGTAAAATTTTTCTATTTATGGAGAAAAAAGGGGAAGGGGGTTGGGGATTTTTTTATAGCACCGGAATTATATGTGGCGACTCTTCTCATGTTATTCGGGCACGTGAATTTCCAAGGTGGGAACCGAGAACTGGTTGGAAGGGCTGGCTTAGAAAAGGTGCTGCTCCTTTGCAGCTAGGAGGTTATGTTTGAAGAATGGCTTGGAAAGGGTCGATTATAGTGGATGAAAAAACGTTGCGTAGTGATTTGTGAAAAGGTGCAGAAGGGGGGGGGGGGGGCATCACCTCGTGCCAGGAGGCAGGTTGTGGGTAACAGCTCTCCCGTATCGCAGTAGCGTGTTATTGGCAACTCGCCGTGGACTCGCCCTCGCTGTCCCCAAGTTCCCGGTTCCACCCCAACCACCCTTCCCCTCCTCCCTTTACCGCTAAACCTGTCGGGCGAGTGCAATCAACAACCCCCGTGGCTGCACGCCTGTCTGTCTGACCCGCGGGAAAAATGGCAATTTAACGCACCGCTTGGGCAGTTCAATAAATTTGTTGGCCTCCGGGACGGATTGTTTTTGTGTGCCAGGTGCTGGTTCTGTTCTGGTCCGTTCCTTCCGCGATGCGCGATTCTTCCGCGCCTGCTTGCGCGAAGTTTTTTTTATTTTTATTTAATCTGTTTCGCGTAGACGCGCCGAGTTCGACTTAATTCGCGAATCTTACGAAATGAATTATTTCTCTGAACACACCCATTTCGTGTAGGCGAATAATAGTATTTGCTACCGTCTTTAGAGTTCAATAATTATAATAGTGTCCTTTCTGTTTTGAGATTCTTCTGGCGACACGGAATTAATTTGCTTAGAAGTAATTTTGTCGAGCCGTCCTCATATATCCAACTTCGTAAGAAACATTCGTACATATTGCATTTTTAAGTTCAGTTTTAAATTTCACCTTAATGCTAAGTAAAACATTTTTATTGGAGGTAGTAACTACTCCTACACTTTGCATAAGTTTATTGCCATGCTATAAGAATCGCAGTGTTATTCGTTGCAGATACTATTGCTATATGTTTATAATATATCGGTCATTAGTAACTACTAACTTAACTTTTTGTACGGCCGTTTTTGAAGTAGTGTGTGTGGGTTCTTTCTGTTCTGTTATTGTATTTCATTTAAGTCAATTTTTTTTGCGTTTACTACTTATGTTCGTTATGTTCTTTGTACGTTTATAAAGAATTAATTTCAGTTTTTAAGTTACATAAGTTAAGCTTAGTATTGTTGTAAGTTTATAACGGTATATGGTCAAATGGTTAATTTAAAAAGAAGGCTTAAAGTGTAAGAAGTTGGCAATAAAAGAATTAAAATAAACAAATTGTGCGTTGTTACGAAATTTAGCATAGTGCCACTACTATTGCCGCAGTAAGTTACTTCTGAGGAATGCTGAAGACGACGGGACCACTTGGAATCTGGTTTAAGTGGGCCTCCAACCACCAGCGCTCTAAATCATGAGTCACGCTGGGGATTGGGCTGGAGCCATTACATGTCGGAGTGTCGGCCACGTGACGTGTCTCTGTCTCGGGGAACCTGCAGCGATACGGAACTATTTCTGAAACCTTGTCATGTTTTATATGTACAGGTTCGCAGCGTTGCCAGATTTTTATGTCGGTGAAATTTTTTGTATTTTGTAATATTATTTAGCGTAATTTATTTACCCTTGACACCAAAAACACTAGTAGTTTATTAGAATATGTTCAGTGCCCTTCCTCTTTGTGGCCTATTACCAGACGTCAGTCAAACTGCGAACATTATGCAAAATGTGTTTCATTGTTTCGAAATAGTAATAAGTAAGACGTGTTCGTGAAAGTATTCAGAAACATTAACTCAACAATATACGTCCACTTCTTACATAATTTTGAATTTTATGCGTACAATCTATGTGGAAACGTATCTAGTGCAAGATTCCGTGTTAACTTGAGTGTCTGACATCATCCACCTAAAGATTATGCATCTGCGTACGGACGGAAAGATTTCTAAACCACAGGAATGCCACGAGCGACAGTAGCTAGTACCTATTATCCATAAGTACAGAACTAGTTCTGTGATTGAAATAAATCAAGAAGCGGACTCGGCGAAAAGAGAGATGGTGCAGCAAATCCCCGTGTTTCTAATCCTGTATTGCGATCTGATGTAGAATATGCAATCGAGAACATCAGCACCGATAAAGTAAGACGGCAAGACTAGTGTTATACAGAGTTAGACTAGCTGGATGAATTAGCAAAACACAAATAAAAATAGTGCTGTATTTTGCAAAGTAGTACATCAGTAAGCCCCAGAGATTTTGTGACTGGTATTACTGATAAGTAAAAATCGTTTCATTTGATTCATTAAAAAAATTACTGTGTGGAGAAAGATGTAAAAACTTGCAGCCTACAGTAAATATGGAGTGGAAGCATAATGGTATGGGGTTGTATGTCGCCAACTGGGTCAGGTATTCACTTAATAGATGCATCTGGAAAATTAAATTGAAGCAAATTGAAGCAGAAATAAACAATCTTGGCTTTCAGAATCAATCTCTGAATCCTGATGATGGCTGCTGCAATGCTGAGCGAAACGTCGGTACGATTTACCACTTGGACGCGGCTCAACCTCGAAAGTCAAGATAGTTTAGTAGACAAGAAAGCATAATCTGAGCCCTAGCGTGCAGAAGCTGGGCATGGATGACGAATATTACTATCAGTGAGATGATGACCCTAACCATATTACTGGAGTCATCGAGGAATAACTGTTGTGCAATACGCCTTACATCCTGCAAACACTAGCCCAATGTTCAGTTTTAAACCACTTTGAGCATTTACGGGCAATAATAAAATAGTACCTCCGAAGTAAACAACAGATTGCAAGTAGTAATTTAATCCACGGAATTTCCGAGTTCATTGAAAAATAATTTCGATATCACATGATGGATGGGTGGATACATTTTTTCCAATGGCAATGGCAGTTTCAATTTGTGACAATGTACTATGCATACTTTTAGAAAGTATTTACTTTTCCATTAACTAAGTGTGAATTTCGAAATATTTAAAAAAAGTTGATAGTTTTAAAATATTTGTTTTATGAAGTTAGATCTCGTCAAACCCTTAGCGATCGCGAATGCTTGCCCCGTCGACGTTTCTTATTTATCATTCTATTTCCGTTAACGAGAGATAAAGCATCTTATTTTGTTCGCGCTTTGAGGACAGACACTTATAACGGTCACTTCTCACGCACGATATTGTCGCCAATAGATCCAAGAGTCCTGATTTGTCGCCTGAGTTTCCTAGCAGTAATCTCAGTAATCTCGGTTCCTCTACCTTTCAATTCCCTGTTCATCGAACCATAATGCTATTTATACTGTGGTAAAATGATCTTTCGAGTTTTGTTCTATCAGGCTCCTATAGTAGACGTCCCGAACGAATTCGGCACTGATAAAGTCTTTGGAAATTATTAGTCAGAAATCGCGTTTATGAAATAAATTAATAACTTGTCGGGGGCCAGACACTGCGATTGACAATGACCTGGTAATGTTAGTTCGGGAGATGGGGATAGAAAGCTCTCTGCACTCTTCGATTTACATTAGTAGTGGGTTTTACCCGAGAGTCAATAACTGTGCTTACTTTCCTTTTTCCTCAGTTTTCCGAGAAGTTCCCTGCCCTCGTGCGTGTTACGGATCGTTACGAGCTGTGCGTTGGTTGTGGTCGCATTTGGCAGCAGAATCGATTGCTGTTGAGTTTGTCCGGTGGTGGAGGGGGGGGGGAGGGGTTGTGGTCAGGGAACTCTAAATTTCTGCGTCGCTAGTCTCTGCCACATCATCGCGTTGTTGCCGTCTGTGGCTAGGGTCCAATTTGAGTAGCTGAGAGGCTCGTGATCGAGTACGCAAGGCGGCTAACAGCGGGGAAAACCCGAAATAGTCAACGTAGACAAAAACTGGGGATATTCAGAGGAAGATATGTTGGGTCAGGGACAGGCACATTCACAATTGCTAATCATCCGGTTGTGCTGTGCATATTAGTACCTATGCGAGAAACATTACTTTGTGTTTGTTCGTACTTACTAGGCTTTTTGTTACTGTGTAAATATGTTTCGTATCACATTGAAGAATTTGCAAGACAGAGCTGCTAGATACTTTCATTTGTTTATAGCTGCAGTACCCGGCATTGCTCGAGCTGAACACAGGGTATACTGTCCGCGAGTTAAAGGAAAATGGATAGCGCTGTATGACAGTGTGGTGGACATAGAGAAATGACACATAATGGTTGTTTATATTTCTATGACCTATGATTTTCTGTTTACCCATGGCGATCGGTTGAACGGTTTGGAAGTTGATGTGCTTCAGCGCCATCTAGTGACAAGTTAGAGCAAAATGGATATCGCTAAAATATTCTCCGTGTTTAAATATCTATGTATACCAAATTTCATGGCGATGGTTAAATGGTTTAAAAGTCGATGTGCTGCAGCGCCATCTAGCAGCGAGTTACAAAAAAAAAAAGATATAAAAACCTTCTCCATGTAAAAAAAACACTTCAATGTGGCAATTTTAATGGTGATCTGTCAAACGGTGTGGATTTTATCGTCATACATACATACTGATATATATATATATATATACACACACACACACACACACACATGTTTATTTGTCTCTCTTATGTGTTACTAAACCATTCCTCCGATTACAATGAAACTTTGCACACTTGGCCTTTGAAACACGAGGAATATCACTGTCTAGGTGAGATTTTGATGCAGTTAACCATTAAATCAGAATTTAATTACTCTTGATGATATTTCGCCATTTCATTGTTAGCGCATCGTTTATCCGATGTCTGAAATTTTGCACACTTGACTTTTGAAACAGGAATAAGGTTTAGTTGTCATAACTAATTTTGTATGTGTTGCGAAGTATATATCTAAGTTTTGCCTTTTCACTGCCCTTATCGGTTTTACGGTGGTTTTGTTACAAGGGAAGAGATTTGAGATGCAACTCGGTTATATTCGTAAATATTTTCATTTGTTAATTAGTACTTATTGTCTGTGTACGTGTTTGATGCGTGATTCTTTGGCGTAGCATCTCTATTAAATATTTTGATGTACTGGTTTCATGCCGCAATCATATTCCGGCAACGCGCAGCCTTGAAACTCGTCACATTGTCATGCTCATTATGCTCCTAAAGTAACGGGATACCTTCCGTTTGGGTGTAATGTAAACAATATAGCGCTTGCACACCTCAAAGTATGGGACTGCATTTTATTTGAACATTCGCTCATGATTTTTCTTAAGCATCTTCTGGACATGATATCATTCCGATGTAGCAGCATTTCATTAGCGGTAGTATTCCGACGTTCACTTTCTTAGTCCACCCTAGACGGTCCATGAACTCGCTTCCACGAGTAATTTGCGACACGTGACGTCAAATCATGGCTTGCGTGAGCTCCAAACTGCGAGCAGACGATGCGCAAGATAAACAGGAAGTAGAATGACGTACTCTGTGCGTTGCTGTTCCATCTTTGGTCAACAAGGAACTTCGTCATAACGCTGGAGCTAGTGTAGGAGTATAGAAGTTAAAGTAATTTCATTCCCAAGTTAAAAATAATATCTTTTTTTTCTCTCTCTCTCTGAAACAGGTCACTAATTATTCTAACACTACCAACCACATAGTATAAAACCAAAGAAATTTAGTTTTGTCCCGAACTATATCATGAGAGGTTCTCCTAAGCAATCTTTGTGTTCAGGATCTAGGGCTTTTTAATACATTTATAATTTTAATAAAATATTGTCTTATTAGTCTATTTTAGTGTCTTGATATTCAATGGCATAAAAATTAAGGATTAGCGCATGCGCAAGTACTACTTTGTTGTTTTCTCGTTTGCAGCCCCACCTACGCAAAATGGCGACTCCTGAGAGTAAAGCGTTTTGTGTTCTGCTATTTGCTAAGAGTGAATCTGTGATTTAAGTTCAACGTGCGTTTCGTTTAAGTGTAATTGTTTAAGTCCCTGACCGTTGGATTGGTCGTAATGGTCTAGACTACAGAGCTATTTTCGGCTGGCCTCCATGTTCACCTGAAGTAACGTCATGCCATTTTCTCGTTTGGGGCTTTATAAAAGATTGTGTCTACCTTCCACCGCTACCTAATGATTAGCCAGAGTTGAGACGGAATTGAAGAGGCTATTGCTTTTATTACTCCGGACGTGTTAACCAAAGTGTGGGAAGAATTGGACTTTAGGTTGGATGTATGCCGTATTACTATAGGTGTAGATATTGAAATTTGTAAAAAATAACTAGGTTAGTTTACCTTCAATTTGATGTATGATTTGTTTGTAAATAGTAAAAATTAAACTGTTTTAAAATACAATTGAAACTGGGACATTCTTTTATGGACATTCTGTATAATTAGTAATATGTCGCCCCAGTGATAACAGTTACAAACATTTTCGCGCTTTTTTACACCAATTATATTCCACTTAGTAAATATCTGTTATTAGTTATGACAGAACATTATGCAATGGAGGTATCGCGTTAAAATTTACAAAATTGTGCCATATAAATGAAATTATCAACTTTCCGAACGATAAACAATTGTTATGCCCAAAAATCTTTTGAAATCAAGATGCCGTATTTCAGTTTTATCTTTCCTCTCGGTAGGTAGTTTAATGGAATGATCATTTAGCTCCAATACGAAACTGTAATTTACATCTGTATAAATTCAATTTTTTAACTGGCCCGCCTTGTCATGGGTGTTTGATGTTAGGGAGGCGAGATGATTAGCGCGACGCTCGCTGTTGCTTCTAACGTGGTATTGCCTCTAAGCGCAGTTTGCTGAACTGTCGCGCAGTTGTCTCGTCATGCATAGGACAACTAAGCAATTTGTAAGGTAACCGTAATATTATATGGAGGAGAAATTAATATAAAGGTGTAATGAAAGTTCCTTGAGTACTTTTAATAATTTGTACCGGTTGTTTTATGCCACAAAATACTCTGAAAACACGCTTTTGAGCAATTTTAACTCTTCTGAAAATACAGTTTATAAACTTAATCCGGAAGCAAAATTACTTTTTGACCCTCGGCGAATTCTGAAATGCTTTCCGCAAACAGACCCCACTCGGATATCTTGAGTAGTTTTTGAAATCGCGTGGTTTTTCGCTAAGCTCTGCACACCGCATGTGTAGCCGGGTAGGCGGGGCTCGTCGGGAATATTGTGTTTCCAATTGGCATGCGTCATTTAGCTGTTAGTTTTTGGTCAGGGTTCGGGGAAGCCTGGACCCAGCGCCAGGCCGCGTTGCGCGCGGTCTCTGGGCTGCCCACAAACAAAACAGCTCACACCCTCATCCGTCCAGCCGCCAGCGCGCGCATGTTGCGGTAGTCCAGGAAGAGCAGCTGCCAGCCCGCTCTGTAGGGCCTTGCGCGCCTTTTGTTGTCTTCCCCCTACTTCCCCCCCCCCCCCCACACACACGCTCTTTTATTTCTTCTTCACCTGAACGTGGTCGTTGGGCCGCGGGGGTTTCCGCCCTCCAATCCGCCGCGAGAAGAAAGCCAGCGGACCTCCGTTCCTCGGAGTGCTAGTCCAGAAACTGGAATGCCTTCAAATATTTGAGTTGTCGGCACAAACTGTCGTAATTCTGGGGCGAGGTGGCGCTTTAAGCTGTAATCACAATAGCGCGGCAGACGTGACGGGAACATGTATTTAATCGCGCGTCAAACCGAAACAAACAACCGGCGGGGGGGGGGGGGGGGGGGGGGGGGGTAGTAAAAGGTTTCTTGTCATTTCACTTGCTCTACATTAACCACATACATAAATGTTGAATCAGGTTTAAGAAAATTCTGTTTAATTGAAATTAAATACTTATTTGGAAAAAAGCATAGTATCTAAACCTAAAAACAAAAACTTTAAAAATTAAATATGACTGCACCATAATTTGAGATGCACCTGAGACGGGATGAAAATAGTAATTCTTTCTAGTAGGGACACACTCGTCCGCGAACTTTGTAGTGCTGCTGACTCGGATACTTTCCGTGCCAAACGTTTCGGCGGCTGCCCTCCCTGGTTGTGGGCTGGCAGGTTATCGTAATGTGATCGGCTCGGGTAGCGTTATAGCTGTATACTGGCTGTTAACAAAAATACTGTTGATCGCTTCAAACGTTTCCTGCAGTGATACACGTATATCCGGTAGAATTTGAAAATATGATCGCATTGATAATTCGGAATTATTAATTCCTTGATACTCTGTCTGAACTCAGTGAGCGCGGCAGGGAACCCGGAGGAGGCCGCGGCACACCTGGGGTTTTCATGAAAAAGTAGCTTGGCTTCTGGGTTGTAGCCGCGAATAATTCACTGACGTTTCGGTCGAAATTGCAGTCGTCATCATCAGGGAGTAGTAGGTAACTGCTCCCTGATGATGGCGACTGCAATGTCGACCGAAACGTCGGTGAATTATTCGCCAGGACGCGGCTATAACCCAGAAGCCAAGCTACTTCAGACGATGGCCGTGAAAGCCTGCGAACATTGTTTTCATGACAAGTTGGTAGTGCGGTGGTTTACCGTTTTCAGGACAGTTTTAGAAAGTCAGTATAAGCCGTGTAGAGCGTGTTTAACAAAGCACTATGCGTTGTGATGCCTGTCGGAGCTTTGAATGGATAAGTAAAATAGTGAAAATAAGGGGTGGTAAGTTTTAAATGGAGCATTGACAAGTTAATGGGTAGGTAAACGGGAGTTCACAGAGGAAACCCACCGACCACGGCAACGTTCGCCACGTTCACACTTGCAAAATGTCCGGGTTCGACTCCGCCGGGAAAGAAACGCCGATCTCCTTGGTGTCCCAGAACTGAAACAAGTGCATTCTTCACACGTCCATGCCACATGCCACGGATAGGCAGATCGTTTATTATTTGTCTTACAAAAACCGCAAGGACGTGTACGAATGAGAGTCATTTAATAGCTAGAATAGATGTGAGTGTAATTCGATTCTTGTCTTGGCTTGTCATGTATCGCTTTGTATCCCGTGGATAAATTTTGCAGTTGCTTTTATTTTAAAATCTTTCAAGCTTCAACAGTGCACTGTTAAACTTTATTTTCTCTTCACACTGTAAATCACTATAGTTTTGCAACCATAGCATGCTAGCATGAATTTCTGTGTTAACTGAGTCAGCGTAAACGATGTTTTTACTACGGCACTAAGCTGCGCGAGTAGGTGTCCCCCCCTCCTTTATCAAGGTCATACTCCGCACCCCTCATTTTCAGCCTGCAAGACGTTTGGCCCATACAGTGCAAATGTGCCAAACATGATTATTGATTTCAAAAATATATTATTTGTGTCAGGTCGCGCTATTGCGATCACACCAAACTCGTACGTCGAAGGGCCGAATTAAAATTCCAGTCCGGCCAACCTGATTTCAGTTTTCTATGGCTTCCCAAAATCACTTGTGTGGGGGGAAATCACTAACTAGCGTCATATTTCAACACTAGTCTTTTCTTTCAGCTGCACTAAACACTAAACATAACCTGGTATTCTCTAAATACCGTTGTTAACGAAATGAAAGAGAAGGTTGTGGACATGACTATAGAGCATTATGGCCTCATGTGACACATGACGTTTGTAAAAAATCAGTCATAGGTTCTCAAAAAAATCATTGGTATCAAAGAATTACACATTTTTTTCTCTATTAGGAAAATTTAGTTTTCCACATTTGGTATTGCTTTTTTAAGTACATTAAAAACAAGATTGTTTTGAAACACTTCAAATTAACTAATTAAAGTTTTAAAGTGCTTGTAAATAGGTTTTCAATAAAACAATATCTTTTTGCGATTGTCCAAAGGTTTCTTTGAGTTCATAAGTTTATTTGGCTTTTACCGCTGCTCAGTTTCTTTTACACAGAGAGAAAATTTAACTAACTTTATCAAAAATAATATGAAAATAATGGTAGTTAATATTAATTTTAATACCTATGTATCCCCTTAATCATAAGTAGTACTTACATTAATATAGCCTAATAAATACGTAGGTGATTTTTCTCACGTGATAAACTATATTGCCAAATTTGCACTAAAAATAAAAAATAATAATATTGAGCATAAATACATAAATCAATATTATGACTTTTGCACTCAAGCCAAATCTTAATTTTAAACTGAATTGTAATCATTTTGCTTCAATAAAAAAATAATCTAATGGAATTCAGTTCCCATCTCTCCCCGTTCATTGTTAGTGTAGTTTTTTCTCCCCTCTAATCACTTGTGTTAGAAGAGCTTACGAAACAAGTATTTATTAGTTGTTTACCATTTTTAAAAAAACACTTTTGATCACAGAAGCACGTTTCTCAGCAACGGATATAAATAAATGTATAATGTAAATGAATATATGATGTCACACTTCTCACTCGCGTGTACACTCTTGTAACACCCACCTCTTGCTTATGGTGTCGTATTGTAGTCACAAAGTTTTGTATGTGAAAACACTATCATCTTTTTATATTATGTAGCTCATCAAATTCATAAAATTAACACAAAAAATCCCCAATCTTAATTTTTGAAGGTAACCTTATCATTAACTAGTTTGTGTTAAGATTTTCCGTAGGAGAGAATAATTTGAACGTTTGAAAATTTATTAGCATATATATATTAATTTGGTAATATTAATTTCTTTAAATACTTATTTTTTTGTTTCAGGCTTTAGTTTTATGGGTTCAGCATTGGTTGTTGAACCATCTCTCACCTCTACTACAAAAAAAAGGTAATGTAAATTTTAATTTATTTTGAGTTCACTATAGTATAAATTAAAATTAACTCAAAAAAATTTTACTTCCCTGCGATGTATTTTTTCTAATGTACGTACTCGTACATTTAATAAAACAAGTGTTAACCGTGGTTTGGTATGGCTTGTTGGTACAGCTAGTAGTATTTCATTCTTAGCGGTGAGTGATATAATGGGAGAGGGAGAATTTTATCCTTACATTTATAAGCATTCTAAGTCACGACGTTTTTTGGTAGTTGCTTACGGAATATAGACTTTTGCTGGTAGCATTATTCTGTATACGCTATTTTACGCATTGGATAATAGGGAATCGCTTCTAAGCACTAAGCAGCACAGTAATGCAACTGTAACACATTGCTTTGCTTTTTATTAATTTGTTCTGTCAATTAAAAAAAACTAACAATTTTTTCTCAATTTGGTTTACAGGCTCTAAACAGTCGGAACTTTTCGGATGATATTTTAGAAACTCGAAGAGACAAGAATTTGTATTTACTTTGAATATGTACTGGATTATTAAGGCAATGAAAACGTTAAATTTCAGTGATTTTTTTGCTACCTTAAATTATTACTTGTGTTTATTTCCAGTTAAGTGTATATGTTAGTGTTTGCATTGCCGGAGCAGTGTGTTACAGGATCATTAATGTGTGTAAGGTTTTAAAGGTACGTTTTGATGTGCTGCAAGCAAATGGAAATGGCGTGAACTTTATGTAGGATCTGAGGAACTGTTTTTGCACCAAGACTCAAAATTTGATGTATTTTTTTTATTAAGATTACATTTTTGTGTAGCAGGCTGAGAACTGTGCATTAAAAGACTTAAAATGCCAAGTATTTTTGGACTCTGTTGGCATTTTCATTTGTAGTATTGAAGCTTATAGTTTTTTTTTTTAGTTTTCAAACTTAAAGCATAAAGTGTGTGCGTTCATGAACATTGAATTCTTGTGGGAACGTAAGCACATTATTTTCATCCTTCTATTTGTTTTGTTTATGACGAGTAAAATAAGATTAGTAACATGATTTTTTTCCAGACCGCATTTTACTATCTATTTTTTAATTATTTTTTCTATACATCTAATGGACATTGCGCCGATTGAAACATACATTTCAAAATGCCATCGCCGTCAGTCTGCTTCCAGTTTGGCAATTATTTCTATAAACCTAATACACTGTGGTGGCATTTTGTTGTTATCGATTGCTTATTTTTTTCCGCCATTAAAAATCACATTCTTTTTCAATCTTTATTAGAATGTTTCGCGTGGAACTAAGCGTGATGATAATATAAATAATAAATATTAAACTTAATGAAACCAACTACGGAAAATCGAACGGGATGACCTAATGAACAAGGTAGTGCACCCAGTATTTTAACTTAATAAACTATAATATCACCCTCTACGCAAGAAAAAAATACCAGAACTTTAGCGAACGAGAAAGGATAAATTGTTGGAGTTTAAATGGTGTCAAATTATACTTATAAACTAGTGAATATGATTTAATTGTGTAATTTCAAAAGCAATGGCATATTATCATTGATTGAAAACTGATAACACATTCCTACCTTATTTGGTATTGATAGAACTTTTGTTTTTCGTGGCATTTATATTAGTTCACGGTCGTCTCGTTTAACACTGCATATTTCAAAATGAGCGCTTATTGTGGACCAGATAGTTCTATCGGGGACGTGTTTTTGGTGAATGTAAAGAGAGGTCCGTTATGTAGTAAACATTTATCTGTGATGCAAACGATTACATTCAAAGAATTGTTTTATTTGTTGTGTGGCCGTAATATATATATATATATATATATATATATATATATATCAAAAAATAGGTAGGTATAGTACTGAAGAAAACGGAAGGTTCAAGGAAGGAAACAGTTGATGTGATGTGGTCCAAAGCTCGCCGAAGCGAAGAATGAAGAATAATAATTTAATTATATTAAAATTGTTGTGACTCGTTGGACCTGGTTACACAACTTTGAGCATTTCACTATGAGCAGTGTTATATGTAAAAGCACGCTGGTAACCAATAAGTTAAGCTTCAGTTGTGGAATGCGTGGGCTGTTTCGCATGCAGCACGACATAACCACAGTCTCAAGAGTAACGTTCGACTATAGTTCGTCGATTGTGCACTGGCGCTGGCGCTGGCGTAACTCCAGTTCTTCAGGTCATGGCAGGTCAAACTCCATCAACAGTGCTTTTTAGACAACCCCCCCCCCCCCCTCCCAATTCAGACATGTCAAACACTGTCTATCCACCATCAAATTTGCACCAATTTTCTGAAAGAACAGACGAAACTGAACGGGACAGTTGGCACTGGCGCAGATTACCTTGGCCACGTGTCCAGGGAGGAACGGTAAACGTATCAGTATTTGTAGGTTTTGGTGTCACAAAAATATTGCCATTTGGACCAACTTTTTTCTCGTATTCAATTTTTTTTTGTTTGTGTTAAGCCACAGGACAAGCGATTTTGATGCGTAGTTTCTATGAAATGTATTGTCAAGCAGAAACGCGAGATCTATCTCTATCTTATATAATTTTGGTATGGAATGGCTGAAGCCTAGCGCATAACGCGAGGCCTCTTTAGAGCTCGTCTAAAGGAGAGAGGTGTGCTCTGTGCCGGCTAGGCAAGCCGCGCCTGAGGTTACTTGGCCAGTCTGGAGGCGACCGGTATTTCAGCCCCCTCCAGGCGCGAGGGCTTTGCTTCCCGCACGAAGGCTCGACCAGACGGACAAACTGGATGTAGCCGAGGGTATGTCGTGTTGGGCTAGGTTGGGGGTTCTCCATCACAATGGACTAGGGGGAGAAGGGTAGGCTCTGTCTGGCAGGTAGAGGGACCTGGTGCAGGGGGACCGGGGGACCCCAGGCATGCCAACATTGTACCTACCCCTCCCTACGGCGGGGTTTTCTCAATGCCCCTTCACTGGCTGGGTCACAATGCCCCAGGGAATGAGTCTTTGTCACGGATACGGCGAACAGTTAAAAATTGTGAAAATGTCCCAGGCTTGAGCACGCGCGCGTCGCTGCGCCCTGCAGTAGCGTGAAAATGTTTCTCCGGTTCCTTTGGAAATAAACCGCGATTGCTCCGGTTTGATAACGGTAACGGCGGTTTGATGTCACTTCGGGGTGGGGGGGGGGGGGGGGGGGGAGACCACTAATTTATATCTGGGCATATCGCCTTTGTCGATGCTGAAAATAGCGCTCAACACTTGAAAAAGTTTAGAATTGGATTTTCTTTCTACGCGTTAAGTAATTAGAAAAAGCGTTTAAAGAATAGCAATTTTGTATTTTTTTTTAATTTGTAGTAAGTTGCTGGTTTTTGCTTTAATTTGAGCTGCTCATCAGTTTTTTTTCCTTAACAACATTTTTCGTGTACTAGTAGTGTCTACGTTTTAGACCATCCAGTTTTGGTGAGGAGCTTGAAAATCATGGTTGCTCCTGCTGTTGTATTTTTGAATCAAACGCAATTGTACTACAGTATACTGTATCGAAGAACGTATTTTTATTTAGGTAGTAATCAAGATGTTTCAAGGGATGACGTTTTCAAGCTCAATTTATGATTTAGAATTATCTACTGCGTGATGCGTGTTGGATTACTGTTGTTGCCTTCTGTAGAAATGTCTTTGAAAACTCAGGCTTATTGAAACATCCTTGCATTTTATAGACACAGAGGCAAGCTACCGTCAAGAACGGCGTAGCACAAGGTCGTATTTCAGCGGTTTGATTTTAAGTGTTGAACTATATATTTCCTCTGATATAATTTAATACTTGTTTAGAAAATTATGAAAAGGTAACTTGGTATAAGTCACTTGGATACTTTTAGAAGAACTTCCTAAGTATGGTTTTAGGTTATTCTCACTTAGTTTTAACATCAGACATAATAGTAAACATATTTTGACGTTAAATGGCGTGAAAAAGACGTGGATTTTATGTTCAATGTGAGAAAAATATCAATGGTGAATTGGTAAAATCGCAACCCTCTCATCAGTACTCTCCTCTCCATTCATAGTATTTAATCACGCTATGTGTTTTCTCATGTAGGTACTCGTGCCATTTAATAAGAACACACAAAAAATTATTTTTGAAAAATCACGTTTTCGATGTTAAGCTAAACAACCTAAATTAACTTAAGTAACAGTGCCACCATGCTCCGATTAACGCTTTCTCCAGAAAAAAAAACTACTAGAGTATGTGAACAAGCAGCTTTTGACATTTCTATGGAAAAACGTATCACACTATAACTCGCTCACAGTTTCTGTGAATTTTTTTCAGGCGCACGTCATATAGTTAATCTGTAAACATTTTTATAATATTCCTTACAAGGAAAAAAATCTTTCAGGTAAACTTCAAACGTTCTATACCAGCTTGACTCAAAGGTGTAGTGTTTTTATTGTATAGTAAGAATACCTGACATTGATATCTGTTCAACACATTTTACGCATTGATCGATGAATCATTAATTATGTACATTCATGTATTAATGTTCACGTTCTCATGGGGAAATAGTTGTTCACATTCTTGTATAAGCCTCTTTATTTATTTGCATTAGTAAGCGTTGCATACCAAATACTATTAAACAACATGGGAGAATGAAATCGTACAGTTTTAATTTTGCGTATCAAGCTTGCATTTTGTGTTTCTTCGTAATTATTTTCAACAAGTGTTATAAATATTATCTGAATGCGTTTAAATGTCACGCAATTGTTCATAATAATGAACCTTTTACAGCTCGAAAACGTTTAGTACATACATGGTGAGAAATGGTGGTATAAGAATAAAATTCTCAGGAAATGCCCTCAAATAATACTTAGTAATGACAACAAAACAAATAACCAACTCGGCGTGTCACACCGAGTCATAAAGAGTTTGAAACGTCGGTATGTTCTGCATACCGTGTTTTTGTTTTGTGTACATACTTGCTGTGCATTGCTGCGCATCTTGTCAGGATTCTAATATATTTGTTTCACATTATCGTTAGTATTTTTTTTGTATCTTTTGATGCTGTTTCTATTTTGGGTTTTTGTTCTTAAATAAGCTTAAATTTTGTTTGTTTGTTTTGTGGCGAAGCTGTTGGGATGAGCCGAGACGGCGAAGATTGGGACTTGTCGGCGTGGCCACCTGCCGTAGGAGACCTTGATATTTGTTAACGTATTATGCATGCTTGCACCGACTTTTTTTCCTTCAGGAAGCTTATATAACAGTGTTGGGCGACGTGAAGTGTTGCAAGAGGATGGATTTATCGTATGCATAATGTAATTTTTCAAATGGTTCTTTAGTGATGGCGTGCGTTAGTCATTCGACGTTGATGAATGGGCGCTGCATTGCTTTTAGGAGCACTCGAATAGGGCTGATTCGTGTGTTTAGATCAGTGACGTGTTCCCTGCAGGAACCTATTTGTACTTCGTATTTCAAAATAATTCATAGCTTTAAATTACGTTTCAAAGACACTGCATAATTCTTTCAAGTCTTCCAAACGATTCCAGTCTTGTCTGGTATTTACGTTTTCAAGTGACTGTTGATCTTGTGTTTGGGCATACGAGATGGGGACTACTCTTCCGATTAAGAGTTTGTTGATAGTTTCGCTTGAAGTTAGACTAAGTGTAGGACAGCTTCTCTTGCGATGTACACGAACTGTTTACAGGATAAAGTTTGACTACCAATAACTCACACTGCGTAAACAGGGATTAATGTCTAATATTTTAGATTTCAGCTTTTAATTATTTACATGAGGATGTGGGACGGGTGCCATTATGACGTTATTATATTTGTCATTTTGTTCTTAAGACATGTGAAACATTGGGGTCACAACTGCTTCTAATAGTTTTTTTATTAATAAACTAGTACGCGAGTAGCCGTCGCTCACCGCCTGAATACCTCACTTAATCATTCAGTCGGTAGTAGCGACGGGCGATGTGTACAAAGGGCAGGGACGTAATCAACAGAGCTTATCATTCACTGTTACTGCTAATTCCTCGTTCATGGGGAACAGGTCCCGTTGTTGACGGGTTTGTTTTCCTTTTCGTCACAAAAGTTCTGATTTAACTTAGCTCCATGTAAATGTATCTGTATCGCGATTTAAATAAACTGATATTCGCAGTATCATCACCATATAGTGGTAGGCAGAAATAAAATAGTTTCGATTGTTATTGTTCTATAGGTATTATATATGAATATATTAATACTCGTTCCCTACACGGTAACTATTGTAATTTAGGAAAATGGTTAAAAAAAAAAAGTAGGCAAGTTGGTTATGTTTTGTCATTCAGCCTCAATATCTTATCTCCAGCCTATTTTTTCCCGCAAATGTCTTATGAAAATTAATATACCACTTTATACCTCGTTGGGGGTGGAATTTCGTAAATATATAGAGCGTATGTGTTAGTCCAGTATATGGGCTACGTGTGTTAAAAATGATTGAGCTTAGGTTTTCATCCCCTTGACCTGATCGCTCGTATACTAATATTTATATCGTAACAACTTAAAGCTTGGAAGTTATTATTTATGTGTCTTGGTGTTCTGATAATTTTTAGTAAATAATAATTAAAAAATAAAGTTAAAATTACTAAAGCTAAGGCAACGATAATTTATTTAGGCTCGCTGGCGTGAACTAAGGCTTTACAAGGGCCTTCAACCAGAAGTTTGCAGATGACACAAATATATTAGCAATAGCAGAAAATAAAACGAACTAATAACTAAAGTAAATTCTATACTAGAGGAAGCAAATAATTGGTTTATAAAAAATAAACTAGTACTAAATTTAACAAAATCCACTATATTACAATTTACACGAGTAAATAGTCTAGCCAGTAAACATGATTTTGCTACTGTAAATGGTAAACAAATTAACATGACTGACCATATTAAATTTTTAGGGCTACAGATAGATAAAAATTTAAATTGGCATATACATATAAATGCCATATACAAAAAATTGTGTTCAATGTGCTATGTTATACATACTATCAAAAAAATCTGCTCTTTAGAAGTTGTAATGGCATTATACTTTGCAAATGTAGTTGTAATGGCATTATACTTTGCAAATGTACAGTCTATATTAACATATGGAATTATTTTTTGGGGAAACGCATCACTGTTCAAAAAAGTGTTTAAAATTCAAAAAAAGATAGTTAGAATAATAAATGGTAAGACACAAAGCACTCACTGTAAACCATTGTTTAAACAATTAAATATTATGACTTTTCCTTGCCTGTACATTTTCCATACTATACTTTATACAATGCGTAACTCCACAGTAATATCAAATAGTAATATACACAGTTATCAAACTAGAAATAGATGTGATTTACATTTAATCACACATAGAACAAAACTATTTTCACAAGGACCCTACTACAGTAGTATCAAATTAATTAATAAATTACCAACTGAAATTAAGGAAATTGTCCATTTAAATAGGTTTAAACAAGAACTAAAGAAATATTTGGTAAAAAAAATCCTTTTATTCAGTTGAAGAATACCTTAGGGTATAAGCATATTAATATGTTGGTTTTTGTATTTCAGCAAGTATGGTGGTTAGGATGTATCAGCAACCTAAATAATATTGCCAAGATAAAGATTGTAGTATCCAGGAGTGTGGTTATGTTTTGTATTTAAGATTTGTGTTTGTCTATATGTTTTAATTTTTTGTTTGTATTTTGTATATTGACAACTCCCTTCTAGTTTGTACTGGAGAAAACAGGAGGCAACCAAATAAATAAATTTAAAAAAAGTTACTTTTAGCCAGCTAGATATTTTCCTATCTGCATTATGATTAATGTGATTGGCCATAGCTTCTCATTACAAAATACCTAGCTTTCCAAACGGGTGTATTCGTTAATACCTCGGTTCATTTGTGCTGTAATTTTAGGCGATGTTTTAAGCATTCTAAGTTGTAGTGAAACGAGTGGATTTTCTCTCACGTTTTGGAGCAGTGACTGCGGCGTCTCATGGACGGTAACATAAGTATAGTTATTTTGAATGCATGGGCGCATGTAATTGTTTGCATTTTGGAAGTAATTGGGTAAGTGAGCTTAAAAAATGCTCTCGTCCCAAGCGCTGCGCAAATGGGTAATTACTGCGATTTATTTTAACACACTATTTAGGATTATGTGATACCAAATATGAAATCTTACCCATTTTCTTTAGATATGTGGTCCTTTTGCGAAGAACAATATGTGTAGTTGCATAAAAACGCTCAGTGTTTGACGCTAGGTTTTTTTTAAAAATATTTTAAAGCTAAACTAGCGTTTGGATTTTCTTTTATTTCCTTATACGCACGTTGCTCAAACATTTCACCTAACTCCGGGAAAATGCTGAAATTTTGTGGTAGGGTTACCGTACTGCGTGGAAACAAATTAAGTAAAAATATTTAATTATAACCAACCACTCCCTCGCTTTATTTTTGTAAATATACAAAAGAGTAAGATCCCTTTTTGAATCACGCAAAATCGCGGTTTACATTCAAGGTAAAGGTTTTGAAGTGTAGCCGCCTGTTTTTCTGATAGCGACGGTTTGTTCAATGGTTTTATACTTCAAAGCCTAGTTGTGAGTAGAGTGTCAAGGAACATTGCCCCAGGAGCAATTGTTCCGTGAAACTTGTCCAAATGTTATTTTAACGTAAACTAAGTATTAATATAAAGTTAGTAGTTAAATGTGTTTATGAGAAACAGTACCATAACCAAAAAAATATATCATTTAGAAAACATGAATTATAAAACTTTAATTTAAACTGGATACTCTGTAAGGAACAATTAGCAAAATTTTCCACAATGTGTAGCTACTATTTGTGTGCATATGCAAATTGGCTATTTTTTTTTATTTAAATGAATTATTGAGATAAAACTGACATGTTAATATATATTTTAATTTTGAGAGCCTTTCAGTAGATCCGTATAGACTATTTTTTTTATACTGTTGCTAGGATAACTGTGAGATGTGTCGTTATTGAAGACCAAAGATGTCGATACTAGCTGAGAATTTAAACACTTAAGCATCGTCTGCAGTGCGAGTGGAAACGCGTCCTGAGTGTCTGTCAAATAAGGCAATGGCGTCTCTTACAGACAGTTATCAATTGCAAGGAAGAAAACGTTGGCACAGGCATACTATATTGCAGTCTGATGAGCTTTCAGAATTTATTTTTCGCGAAAAATGCTTGCCATTAGCCATTCACGATTCTTTTCTCAGTATCCCTGATGTGCGTGTGTGTTATTGTGTGTGTTTTTTTTTTACCTCGCTAAGAAACGCCAAGTCCACATAGGTACATTAAATCTAACCATGGAGTCGTGGCTGAACATTATACGTTAAATAGTGGACTCCTCTTAGTCATAGACTTACCGTGGCTTAAACCCTAAGTAGGTTTGTTTATGTTTTAAGATATCTCTTATTGAGACCTGTAAATTTCTTATAGAGACCTGTAAATTTCGCGGATTCATTTCGCGATAGGATAGAGTCCAAATACTTTTAACATTATTTTGCTTCAGTGATTGGGCCACAGTTTATCTGAAGGACTCTGGGCCAATGAAAAATCTTTAACAGAAGAATTAGCGAATCACGATCATTCCAGTCAACAGGTGTTACGATTCGGTAACCAATCAGCATAGAGCATCATGGAGTCTATCCTTTAGGAATTTGAAACCGCGAATTTTACAGGTCTCTACTTATTGGTTCTGATCCAAAGCACTGCTGGCTCAAAGCCCCGGGTCAGAACAACCCACGGAACCAGCGATAGGGTCGAGGCCTATCCAACCTCTACTAGCTCTGTCAGGCTAGTGTCTGAGCTGTTTCGTCTCTCATCGGGATGAGTCTGCCTCAAGCATAAGAACTAGCTACTAACACCACCACGAGTCCAACACCTTTCTAATCCATTGAGAAGTTCTTCGTGTATTGATATAATGGATCAGCCCGTATACTTCCAATTTTCAATTACACTTAAAGTTGCAAGTAGGCCACTTTTGTCAGCAGACTGTGAGCCTTAGAGAGCACGCATTTGCTCTGTCTCAAAGATGTCTTCATCCTCCAAAAACCCACCGACCACGAGGGTTCGAAAACCTTGGTATACAGCTTGCTTCAGCCCGATTTGGTCCTCCACCAAGATGGACCGCAAAGGGCGTACCAAGAGCGGAGACCACTCGTTCATATGGGGGAAACCCCCCCCCCCCCCCCTACCACCAAAAAAAAATTTCTTGGAGAAAAAATTAGAGAAAATGTTACCCACAACTCATTCAAATATCTTGGGGGAAAATAACGATATTTCATCCCGTAAAAAGTATTTAATTTCCCACTTTTTAATATCCTTTTACTCTCTGGTAATTTACCACATTTGGATAACGGCTATATGCACATGCTATGAGATAAAATTTCGTCTTCACGTCAAGACACTACGTTCACGATGATCATAATCAGTACTTTCATTGTGTGACGTTTGTTGATGCGTCTTACGCTTATAATTTTCACGTAGAGTAAACATGCGCAGTTCAAAACAATAGCTTTTTAATTTTTTACAGGTTCAGTAATCAATATTGCCTCTAATCACAGTGCTGCGTAAGACCGAGGTGAGACGCAGCCCATTGCTTCCGCGCCGCCTTTCCCGTAACCAATTCTTCTGCATGCTAATTTTATATTCGCAGCGTGGTTAGTGACGGCCAGATGTAAAAGTCTCGCTATTTGCACTTTTAATCAGTCTGCATGTGTGTGCAGTGTTCATCGCACTGTGAAAACAATTTTTTTATGGCAAAGAAAATAATATCCAACAATTTTTTTTAAAAATTATTTACATCTAACATTAAATAAACGAATTTTTTTGTATGTTTTAAAAAATATGTTGTGTTTATTTATGCATTAATATTTCCTTAAAGTTACTTTAGTTTAACTTGTGACACAAATTTTGTTTTTATAGCAATAGTAGCTAACGTCATTAAGAAAGTTGTTGCACTATTTTAATGATAATACAAGCTTGATTTTACCGTAAACATACATGTCAAACAAAATTATTATTTTTGGTAACAACATAACTGTGCAGTTTCTCTATTTTAAGCAACTTTGCTGTTGCTCATATTCTAACAAACCCTTTATTGCTGCAAATCAAAGCAATTTTTTTTTCCGCTAGTGCAAACAGGCCCGTGATCGTTAAATATGTTTGTGTTTATCGTCGAACTGGATCCAACTGCAGTATTTTTTTTCTTAATGTTAGACTAGTTCAGAGAAACTACTACCATATTTCTCGGAATTGCGTGGTGTTTTGTTTATATTATTTATTTCTACTTTAAGTACACCAGTAAGTAATCCCCATCCGTCTTGCTGTGATAATTTTTTTTATTATATAAGTATGGCCACCTAGCATAGTCTCTTCACGCCTCCCTAATTGTCCGATGAATAATCTAATTGAATAGCCCTGCACTAAAGCGGTGGACGGTAATGCTCACGAAGGATGAAGTTGAAGATCCCCGTGATGGGTGGACTCCTCGAGCTCTTGGATGGTGAATCAGTGACGGAAGTGTTGCGCGAACTGTGCTTGCCACTGCCGCCTCGCTGCGGCCTGTCCTATTGCGCCGGCCGGCCAGCCAGCCATCCACCGAGGGTCGGCAGCATTGCTTTCATGGAGAGCTGGCTGCGTGCAGGGTTTGCTGCCGCGAGCCGGGAGAGGCCCAGTTGGGGCTCAGCTCATGACTCCGGAGCCACTTAGGCCACTTCACACGTCCCGTCTATTTCGGAGCCGAGCACAAAAGGCGGCTTCATGCGGCCACTTTTCACCTAGAGCCTCCCTCAGCCGCGACTGCCAATGTCAGATCTTTAGGTAGAAGTAAATGTTTTTTTGAAGGAAAAAAAAGCCCATAGTCCAAAAAGTGACAAATTTAGGTATTTTGCCATTAAAGAGAGCTATGTACTGAATTCTCCTTCAGGATTCAAAAGAATGCACTGTAATAGAATTTTGATGAAACTACCATAGTCCATATTGCATTTTCAGTAAAATTACAATTTTCCTGGACAGTGACAATTTTGTCAAAGAAAAAAAATCGTCTACCATTACAGACAATATTAGGTCATACTTTTCATTGTAAGGAACACCGCATTATAAAAATGGGAAGTTTGAAAATGAAATAGGCAATTCTTAGCAACTCAACCCATCTTGTATTCTGGCAGCAGCACATTGTTTTGGTGTGTAATATACACTGACTTCTGCTGAAAAAAATGCCACCATTGAATAGATAGACGTAAGGAGTAAAAGTGAATAAAACTAGAAGCAATGAGAAGAAAAAAGATGCACACGCCAACAATGGAAAAAATATATGCTGAGGTTTTTAATCCATTTAGTATTTCACGTATAGATTTCTAAGACATGCACCGCTCATTAAGCCGCACTGCTTGAAGCACAGCTGCACTATATATATATATAAATATTTTTTTGTTGTTGTAATTTTACACATTCGGTGTTGGTGTAGTTTTAAAAAATTTTCGTGTGATACTGATAAACATATACAGTTTGGTATTCTTTTTACACACTGTGCAAAATACCACTATATCGTGTAAATTTACATCAAATGTAGGTTATTTAAAAACTCAAAAGTGGTGTAAAATTACACAGTTGTGTAAACGAACTATACTTCTGATAGTTTTAAACCCACAATGTACTTGCACACAAGAGTAAAATTCACCAACACATATAGAAGTAAAATTACGCTAACATCGGTTTAGACACTTCTGCCACATACATTTTGTGTAAGATCACACACACTTGTTTTAAGTGATCCCTTCAGTGAAGCTTAAAGTGGCCCGTGTGTTGCAAGTCTCAGAAGAGAATTTACGTGTAAAGTAAGGCACACAGAAACTATGCAGTTACATTGCAACGCACTCTAATCTACGTATCAATTTTCTATTTAAAGAAAACGCGTGTCAGAACAAATAGGTTCTACTCCTTGGAAAAACAAATTCTGCTTGTAAATTGAAGTGTACAGTTATCATATACCGAACAAACTTTAGCGATGGATTGCCTCTCACCAAGGCTATCCGGTCTCGATTGTTGGTGAGGTCGAACCAGGATTTTTCGTAAGTGGAAAGCATGGGGATCGTTATCAGCATGTAAGTAAATATTTTAGTCGCATTGGTGGAATGAATGGGAGGGGAAAATGGGAGTACTCCGAAAAAACCCATCGGTAAATGGCAACAGTCACAATGTAAACTAAAGGGTGCACTGTACCTCAACGCGAACGAAGAATTGCAATGCATCAATTAACCTGCAACAATAACCGTGAGCCTATAGTTTTCGGTATTTCAACGGACTTTAAAAGGGCATCGCGTGTGCAGGTTGATGACGTTGCAACGAGGAACTTTTGTTTGTAACTAAAGTATGGTTGATCAGATGTGTACAGAGTTGAATATCTGATCATTCTTATAAATTAGATCAGTTTTATCAAAAGTTATAATACTGCTGTTTATATATGTTCCTCTTAAGTTTATTTATGTGAGTGTATGTAAAATCATTTTAATATATATGAAATGAAGCCCCACGCTGTTGAAAATTTCCAGTTTTAATTCACGAAGAATTTGTTCCAAATTATTGAAGGATATTTTTAATTTTACTGATATCTTGGTACAATAACAAACCGCCTAAAAAACTTGTTACAATGTTAACATCCTTCCTTCCACTTGCTTGAACTGAAAAGAGAACTATGAAGCCGGAGTGTGGCGCAGTTTCCACGTAGATCCAGTTATGTGGAACTATGAGTAACTGGTGGTTTATATGACACGCGTTCACGTGGTGATGCATGAGACGTGTCTCGCCGAACCGACTGAAGCCAGGCTAATAAGAACGCAACCTGCCGGACAGCGCTGCTCATTAGTCATGTCAGCGGCGCGCCCTCCCGGAAAGCGGCCACCGCGGCCCGGAAGGCGAGCGATGACATCAGGCTCACCTGTTCATCGCGGTGCGGCGGGAAATTAATCGATTCTCGGGATAAAAGGCGGAAACCGGTTGCCCTGCCGTCTTATCAGTCATGCCGCCTCGCGCAAGGAGTTCCCGACCGCGGAGGAACAAAAAAAAATTCCCCCTTGCTGTTCCCGTCTCTGCATCGCTATTTCACAGTCATCAGACCGACTTGCCAAATTGGCGATGTGTTTCGCGAATTACGTGGCTGCTTTTTTTGTTCGTCTTGAGCCTCCAATTATTCACAGGAAGGCAATAAAACTGCGGCCAGCCTTTTGAAGCGCCCGCGCAAAGTAACCAGTGGCTCTGCTCTTTTAGCGGGCACCAGTGACGCAGAGTTAGTGGCAACACAGTCTACGATGATTTACATTGTTTGATTCCAGTTACGACTTGGTTATCAGTAACGCGTCTCGCCCATGTTCGATTCCAAAACCCCGGCATGACTCAAACTAATGGGCACCGGTTCGGTACCCAGGTGGTTCAGATTCTAGCAAATGTCAGGTAAAATGTGGGTAAAGTCAGGGAATTTGAAATTGCTCAGGGGAATCAGTGAATTTACTTAAATCCTGTTAAAAGTCATGGAATTGCCTTGGGTGAAATTATCATGCTCCAGTCTGTCATCTCAGATCGTGAATCCTTTTCCCCCACTTTTCAAATGGTGTTTTACGTGCATAATCGAACACATTATAAAATACCATATTTAAGGTACTGTTTGAAATTAAATGACGTGGAGAGATAACTAGACCAGCCAATAGAATAGCCGCCAAAAAGATAAATTATGAAAAGAAAAAAAAATGTGTATTTGAAGTTTTGGCGAGTGGAAGTCTGGTAAAGTTTGGGAAAATTTTATTACAGATTTGTGTGGACACCAAGTTGCAAAGACTCTGCATAACTCTGCGACGTAAACACATGTCGATTTTAAACAAACGTTTTGTGACGTGGCGTAAAACAGTTATTCGGTACCATCCGGCATGTCAGCTCATTTAAATTTTAAGATCATTTATATTATACGAATTAATTTTCACTTTTATAACCATTGTGTGTTATATTTTGTTGCATATTTTGTCAGTGTTTTTTTTCTGCTTATTTTCTCCTGTTTGCAAAAAAAAAGGCGTTCATTCATAATTAAAACAAGTTTGTTTTCCTGGTTTTCATAGCTCTGCAATGCATATAAATAACCTTAGGTAGTACCATATACGAAGTATTTCTGCATGATAGTCTGAAATGAGCAAAATGTAGAATGTCCAACATGGCGGGGGTAAAAGTCTCCTTAAAAATAATTGGCTTTATGCCTGACATATTGTTAATAATCGCTGTGTATATAAAACGCCTGAATAGAGTGTCAATCATTGCTTTTCCGAATGTGACTTCCTCGACACGAGGCTATTGACCGCACTTGATTGGAACAAGACTTCGACGGGTGGCCAGCTTTTCCTTTGTGCGGAGATCCGTCGCAGCTTCCACAAGTTACGTATTGGACCGATAGTAATAGTTGTGTGTTGTCGCCAGTGTCATCGGTGGAGTGGATCAAGAGTAAGGGTTTTTGTGAGCGATTTGTGGCGTCAACTCAGCACGTCAGAAAAATGTATAAAAAATAAAGGTGATACACCCTTCCCCCACTATTTCTGTGAAAATGTTTTACAGGAGTGACAATTTTGACATAGACTGTAACTTTTGAAAACGATATAAATAAACTTACAAAGTGGCACCTAGATTAACTACGTGTAATGTTAAACTTTAAAAATAAAAGTCAAACAAAAAAAAATCCTTGTTACAAATTACGAATTAGTCAAACAGCATAAAAACCAACGTGTGTCAACAATTATCATACAAACGCAAATTATATGATACACTAGTTTTACTTGTAACTAAAACACATCCATGCCACAGTGTTGTCTACATTAAAATGAGATATTCATCCAAGTAAGCTAAAAGAACAACCGACTAGTTTTAACGACCTTTTCTTCATCACTATCTCTTTCACTTGTCTTGTAACGTTGTAACGATTCCGCACAGAAGACAGACAACAGTCTTGGCCCCGGCTGTAACGTACTGACATTTAAGTCCATGTATTTTTGAAAACAGTCTCGGCTACGCTATATTCCCAAGGACCTCTGGAGAACCACAGCTAGTATCAGTAACACAGTAGGTTGGCAACAACAAAATCAGGAAGTCTTACTTGGAAGACAGTCTACGCTATTAAAACAACACAAATTTATTTCACTAAATATGAATTTCAGGTAATATTTACAATCATTTTAATAAACAAACGTTAACCTGAAAATATTTTTTACGTGTGGCTACCCTAATCTTTTACTTAAAATGGTTATTACGGGGAAACCACGCGTTAAAATGGAATTTGTTTTTGCAGAATGATTATAAATCATGTAAGTCATTAAATTTTTTTGGGGAATAAAAAATATTTTGTTGAAAACTAGTAATTATTAAACTGTTACCTTACATTTTAAATTGGTGATTTATAATCAACCATTACAAGTTATTTTACAGTATTTGAAATGTAGCTAACCTAACCTTACTGACCATTCTCACGATATCAAAAATGCGTAATAATTTTTCTAACCTAACCACTCCATAAAATGGTAAACTACTAACATTTTGGAATTTATTATTTTATTTTCAGAAATCGGTTTTACTTCAGAGTTATCGATGTTTTAACCATTATACATTAAACGTCCAATCAAATACTGCACATATGCGATAAATGAAATAAAATATTTTAATTCTCGACCGTCGACGTGTTGATTTTATGTAAACACACACACACACACACACACACACAGAGAGAGAGAGAGAGAGAGAGAGAGAGAGAGAGAGAGAGAGAGAGAACATGCTCGAATGCGACCATTGAATGGACTTGTGTTCAATTCATAAAATCGAAAATATGAATGATGCTGTGAGTATTGATACCTACCTCACGGAAGTTTGTAAGCTTATAAGAAGCGGTAAAAGGAGCAAAGGCAGGTATCTCAAATGATTATTTTGCGTGCCAGATTTTTCTATAGATACGTATCAGAAGTAATATTTATTGATGTTTTTTATGCCTTTTCATTTTGTGTTTAACGTACTACCTCTATGAACTTTGAAATCTTTTGCTCTTTATGACTTTTGTTTGAACGTATAGTCACACTAGAGACTAAAGCTGGAGTCACAAAGCCTTGACGACAGGTCCAACACGTCAATTGCCAGTGAAATTAGGGTCGCAGTGACGTTAACACGACAAAATACGCACCCCAACGGACCGCAAGTAGTAGATTCTATTTCTAATTTCGTCGTGTCGTGCCGCACGACGGAAAGCAAGCCGCAAACCTTACAAAACCAAACTTCAAAAATATACAGGATACCTACTTAGTTAATGTTCATGCTGATAAACGAAATTTTGTGTTAAGTTTGGGTTTACTTTCTCATTTGTAGTGTGACTTAACTGTTTCTAACATTTCTTTTTAATTCTTCGCATAGAATTCTTCGCATAGCGAACAGCGGAATTATGTTTCTGTCCTTTGTAGCCTATCTATAAAAAACTTATCTCACTTCATGCCAGAGAAGACTGTTAACAGGAAATAAAAGGGTCTACGCTGTTTTTAGCGCATTCTGTACTGCGTGGACACATTTGGCCGACAGCCTGTATACCAACTGACGCAGTTAGTATTTCTCTTAAAATATAAACTGCACGATCCATTAAATTACAAAATATTGTGGCCTGAATATTTATTTAAATTATAATCTTTTGAAATCATTACTTTATGATCCTATATATAGTTACGCTTATCACTGACTTAATGATCGCGTAACGGTGTAGACTATATAATTGGTATTACTCTTTGCTAACCTGTACCTCCAAGCATTGCGACCGAGTCCGTGGCGCAAAAATAATATTTTGAATACATCTTGGTGTTTGGTAAGCCATTTTCCTGCATATCATCGGTGAGTTAAGTATCTTAAATGTATGATTGTGTGTGTTAGTTGATTTGTATAATTCTGTGTGTGAATGATTATACGTTTGACCATTATCTTCCCATATACACAACCATTATATTTACATATGTATACCAATTATCTTCCCTTATGTCGTTCTGTGTTTGAATGATTGTCATAAGGTAGATGAATGAATGATCTTTCCTATTTTGTTGGTATCACCTTTATATGCAATGAAATATGAAATACGTATTTTATTGTTCAATATATCTTTGCACGACCAACTGTAAGTGGCTTTGTCACGATCAAGAGTTGCAATTCAAGCGAAAGTGCATATTGAATCAGTCAACAGCAAGGAAGATTATTGAATCACTAAAGACAATGCGCTTGCAAAACATATTAAAATAAATTGAATTTTTAATAAATATTTCGTGCATACTAAATTAAAGTATTTGTTGTATTCTTAATTTTTGAACGGGTGTCTTACGTAAGGAATTTAATATTAAATTCAAATTTAATGGATTTTTTTTTGAAGTTACACTTCTTTGGGCGCGTTATGGAAAAATGACGAGCGTGAATTTTTATGAAGCGCAGCATGTAAAAAAATGACAGGATAAGAGAGGCTACATACAAATTATACGTTAAGAAAGGTTATGTTATACTTCTTTAGCACGGTCAAATAGTAGACAGGTCTATTAACTTACCTTCATTCTCCGTCCGCTTAGTGAAGCTCGCGGCGGCCTGCAAACTAACGGCGCTAGTATTTTATAAACGATCAGAATTGTTTTTGGCCTTATGCCTTAGAGCCAAACTAGAGGTCTCTCTGGTCTTTGATTTCATGCGTACGCACGAGGTAATGATTAAATTGACTATATTATTAACTGAATAGTTATGACATATTAAAACATATGTTAATAATATGTATTCTATATCGTCATGTGATATATATATATATATATATATATATATGTGATATATATATATATATATATATATATATATATGAAATTTCGGGTGTTATTTAAACACACATTTACTACTGAATCGATGTCAATGAAATTTGTATCATAGGTAGCCAAGTACACTGTTCAAAACATAGGTTTGAGTTATTACGCAATTCCACCTCTAAGAGTGAAATGGGTTACATTCTGTTTTGTAATAAATCATAAAAGATAAGATTTTGGAGATGAATTATAAATATAAAAAGATGACATGTTAGCTGTTGTTGCTCCAAATGCAATCTGTCACGTCATTAGTTTCAGACACATTGTCATATTATTTCATGCTAAAATAAACTTATTTTCACATTTATACTTATAGGTAATATGACTACATGGATGATCTCACTACTCAAAAAACTGGTTTCCTTGCGTACAGTCGTACCTCAAGTAAAAATAATATATAACGTTGCCAATGATTTGCAATAGTATTTATAATAGTTTCAATACTTTTTAAACGTAATATAAATACAGCCTCTGAAGCTAATAGAGAGGTAAGTAAGTAGGTAAGGTGTAATATATTTAACACAGCCTCCTATAATGTAAAAGTATGTTTTGGATGGTTGTTAACTAATCACTTCTTTATTATTGAACCCATAATGACGATTTACGGATTAGAGGTAGAATTTATATTGTTTTGAATCATATGATAACTTTTATCCCGCTTAAAAGCAGTTCCTTAGAAAAGTCTTAAAATTAATTTACAGGGATCATGCACGGTAACACATGCCATAATAGCCATAGCATAACATGAAGTAACCTACTGCCTACGATTAAAGTTTCGATGAAAATTTACTTTAAATTTTATTTATAATAATAACAGATGTATTTAATGTATACTTTTTAATACATATGAAATATTTTTATGTGGCTCTATTAACGCATTTAATTATGTTAAAATGCGTAATTATTTGTGACTGGTGTTAAATAATTATAACAGTCTCAGGAAAACCTTACAATTGTTGTGTTGTACCTTGTAGGAGTCAGTTTTATGACTGACATATTAATGCCAAGTTTTAATTTCAAATGTCACGTCCCCTTAACTATTCTTCCATGTAGGTTTCCTTCTGTGAAACCGTAACTAATCGTAACGACATAAACACACCTTCAGACACCAATTTTTGCTCTAATGATAACGATTAGAATACTTATTTTTTGAAAAGAGATGGTATAGTTTAAGGTTAAATTTGCTTTGAGCTTTTCCCTTTGTTAACGCATTGACTCACATTATATGCCCTACTACACACAAACTAAATCTTTACAAGTTGCATCATCATGTCCATCATAACCTGCCTTATATAATTTAAAAATTATTTGTAATTTTTTATTTGGTTGAAGGCAACGTAGAACCATCAAAAGTTTGATTTACAACTTCCACATATCGTGCGCGTGTACAAAGCTATCTGGGCGCGCGCCCGGGTTCACGATCTGGCAACAGCGCATCGGCCAACTGCGCTCGACTCTGTCTCGCTCGCACCGCTCTCCCCTCCCCCTTTTTAGTCCCTCCTTTAACTCACTCCTGCCGTTACCCCTCCCCCCGTACTACTCCCATGCATTGACTCACACACTATACTGTCCCCTGTCTCCACCTTGCGCGCATGCCCGTTACGCACACATCGGGCGCGCGAGTTTCTGTAAATTAAGCGATTCATTAAAGCTGCACTTACATTGACCCGTCGCGTCCGTCCGTTTCACATCCGTCCGTCAAGCCAATCAGAAGGCCCGGAAAATTCCTTCCGCCGCTCCTTAAAAAGCTTTCCAAGCTTTAACGGAAGGACGGACGGATTGAAGGAAGGATTAAAATTGAACCTCCCAAGTGTTTTCAAGGTATTGCCGGCATATTATATAATCTTAAAACGTTATTAAATCTGAAAATTCGTTTAGGAGCTTCTATAACATATTTTTAGCTTGCGTTTGAACAGCTTTTAAAGTTTGATATTTGAAACAGAAATTGCCAGTGTCACGGGAATATTATTTATAACGTACTGTTACCTCAAAAGTACACAAATATCATAGCGAAAAAAAAAAAAAAACGAGATTAAGTGCTTAGATTTCATGATTGTTAAACTAATCTACTTGTACAAAAAAAATTACCCAAAATTTATAACGACTTTGGGCGGGTTAAAGCACTGCGTTTGGGCAACAGATCGGCAACGGTTGTCACCAAAATCAGTTTCTTGGAAATGAGGGACAGGCCGTGTCCTGTCTAAGGGTTTGGGAGCGGCAGTGTGCATCAGGAATACGGTTCGGGTTCAGGTTTGGCATATTCAACATCGAAACCTTTAATTTTTTTTCTTGGCGGCAGTATCGAAATAGGAAAAACGCGCGGAGTGTTGGGAATCGGTCGGGCAGACGGATGGCGGACGGATACAATTAGTATTGAGTCCACCTGTGGGTGACCGCCAGGCTGGGTCGCCAAACGACGTGCAGAGCTCCAGGTGTTGGGTACGCGTCTTCTACAAACCGCTCCAGATTTATCACAAGTGTCTAACGAATAGCACTTAAAAGCCATTGCACTTGTCTATACAAGTTTAGTTCCGCGGTTTCGTTTATAACGTGTGCTTTTTGGACAGTGAAAAATACTAAACGTTTGTTTTCACGGACTTTTTGGGTACGAAAAATTCTTCACGCAGTATTGTAAAGGCTATAGGTAAGTTCAGAGAGCTTTAATCATTAATATTCCTCCTGAAAAAACAGGTCACTGTCATCGTTTAATGTCCCATAGAGGCACGGAACAGACGCGAAGACTGCACGCCAGTGCGATGCCTTGCGCGTGAGGCGAAGAGACGTATTGTATAATACGCGAGCCAGTGTCGCCCTTAACGCCCTCCCCCTCCTCCTCCCCAGCGGTTTTAGAACACGGGCTCCCAGCCTGAGCGGCCAGCTTTAGAAAAAAAAATTCTTATACGGCATGATGAAACTCAAATTTACCACGCGATATTTAATGCAGAAAGGGAGGATAATAAAAAATTCTGGGTAGGCTATATTTTGTACTACGGCCGCCAGGGGATTGCTTCATGATTTTCCATAATGCTGAACGGGAATGCTGTGTAGGAAACAAATAAAATAACTTAATAGAATTGATGTTGCTTTATTTTTTGACGGGAATTCGATGAACGTCTTACTTCATGGTCGGGCGGCCACGACAGTTAAATTGCGACACCAAAAAGCGTCATCAAACCGCGACAACTTTGCACATCGTTCACAACCACTGGCTTAACTGACTACATATCAACAACAGAATCATCAGAAAGCATATCCACGTCCATTACCAAACAATTGTCTGCATTCCCCGTCGCTTCTCGCGAGGTAATACTGCTGCGGTTCGCTCGAGCGCAAATTTCGCGCCTCGTTCGGGGCTCGTTTTGCCCCACTGGCTCATTTCGCTCGGCTTCTTTTCCTCATGTGATACCTACGGCACTTCTCTAATTGCTTCTTCTCGGGCGATTTCGCTTGTTTTTTTCCCCCTTCAATATAACCAGTTTTCGCTTAGGTATTTTACCATTAATAGCTCTAAAACAGAAATTAGTAACTTTATAGTTATTTCGCTCAACTAGCATCACTCAGTGCTCACTCAAGAGCAACTTAAAGTTTAAATCACGCAAATAGGTTTATTACTTTCATAGTAACGGCTCTCACCGACTTCAATTCGACTCTTCCCACAAACGTTCATTACGTCATCACTGAAAATATCAACTGGGTGAGTATTGCTAACGACCACGAACAAAGTCTGCTCTACCAAGACATTTACTGCAACTCTGTAGCTTTCACAGTTTACGAGTTTAAAGTGGTGTCGAATCCTCAGCCGAAGTGACACCCAACCCGAGATTAAAGATAATCATATTCTTGTCGGAAATTCATGTAAAAAAAAACCACGTCTCTAACCATTGTAATGTACCTTGCATACTTCACCCTGCTCAGCGCCATTTCAGTTTACGATATTTGTGTTAGTGGAGCAATACAGATACACTTGTTACAGATCCATATTACCGAAGTTTGTTGTTCATCTGTAATCCGCGAACCATTGTAAAATCAATTACACATCCAAATATACAAATTTGATAGTGATATAATTTTCGCAAATGTAATTTAAATTCCTGGGACATTACGAAAACGGTAATTAATATACGAATTGGGCCTGCAGTGTACGTAACTTTAAACAATTGAAGAAATGTAATTTATAATTTAGTAATGTTCATATATTTTAATTTCTATAGGATAGATATATTATCCAAAATGGTTTCTATCCTGATGTGACTATCCTTATCATGATATGACTCGACCAACATTCATTGTGTGCTGCATCAAAAATGGTAAAATGAATTGTGCCAAGTTTACGTGAAAAATATGTTTTTTTCCCCTGCTATTTAAGTAGGCTACTTATTAAATAAAATTAAGGTTTTTGTCACACACTTCAGTTTTGACCCACCACGCGATTTTAATCGCAAACTCCAAACCACTCCTTTGCAATATATTACATGTTTTAAATACGTCTTATGTTTGTTACGAATTAAGTTGTCGGTAGGTTAATTTATTTTGTGATGTTATTCATAATTCTATTTTGTAGTTTTGGTACCTATATTATGACAAATTATTTCACTCTGTCAATGCGTTTACTAAAACTGATTGGCTTTTTACCAGATCTACTCTTTTCTTTCCACTTCAGGTGAATGGACGCACAGGTGGTGCACAGAACGATTTATTACAACGTCCAATTTCAGTACTCTTTTACATATTTTTATTGTTATATATATACTTTTTACCTTACAGTACAGTCAAATGTAGTTCCCTTTGCAAGATCGCGCATATTGCTTTGCTTTTGAATGGCTATTTTTTTTTTGCTGTGTAAATATTTTTAAGTATTCATTTTTAGACACATTTAAGCTCGTAGTTATATATGATTGTGTCAGCAGAAAACATGTAACTTGGTATATGATTTTTTTAAATATTTGATCTTCTACATTTCACTTGAAAAAATATAACAAAGTTTATTTAGTATTTAAAAACAAATACAGAATAATATTGAAATTAACGAGATTGAATTTTAATTGGTAGATTAGTTACTATAAAGTTTAAAGGATAAAAGGGAAATTGGGTTTGTTTTAATGTAGTTACATGTATACGATGTTACATTAATCACAGTTCATTTAGCCAATTCACAGTATTAATTGTGCTAATTTCATTGCAATAGTAAAAAATACTACGGAGTATCATTTTTTATGTTACTTGATTACTAACTTACTTTACTACTTTGAGAAATTATAACTAAATTTATTTCCCAGTGATACAAAGAAACACGGATTGTTCGCATAATAAAATTAAATCTAAAGTAAAGGAGAACCATCTAGCATTTTCATTTATGCTAACAGGCTAATAATTTATAGACATTCGTTTCCAATTAAATGTAGGTGGTTTAGTAGTACGTATAGTAATTTTTTGTTTAAATTATTTATGAACATAAAATTTAATTTAATTTTAAGCAAAAAATAAAGGTTTTAGGCCTACCTGGTATGAAATAAAACCAATCGAGTTGACTATGTATTTAATAATATTATAGCAAAAATATTAAATGAATTAATGTATATCTGCTTAAAGCACAATATATCTAATTAATTCAATAATCTGTTATTTAAGAAAGTAAAAAAAAATATGGTTTGGCTGTGACTAGGATTCGAACCACGTCAAAATTACCGCAACGTCGCACTTTGCCACTACGCTACCGATACTTTATTTACTGGAAACTAAGACTTATTACATTGTAATGCAGTTTTATTACGTATTTTAGGTTACCAAATATATTCCAGGGTAGTTTACTTTAGTTACGTCCCATAATGTTAACAAAAAGGATTATATATGGGTTTATATTGCTACACGTGGGTCCGCCATCTTGACGAATTTGGCTCTTGGATGTAGAAAAAAAAAGAATATTCTATTAATGTTTTGGCTAAGACTTCGGGCAGAGAGCAGGCGCGCTAACATACAATAGATATGAAAACTGCTAAGGAAATGGGTATCGTGTCGGGCTGGCTTTAGGAATACAGCGTAATGTGAAGATTTTCCTGTCCCTTCGGTGGAAAATTAACAGCATTAATTATAGAGTGAAACATCTGTAGGGATTACAAGGGTAGCAATAATAGTGACATGTAAATGCAATAACACTACATTACGGGTGTATTCTAGTCTTAACATATTTCGTTGACGTGCGTTGTTGGACGTTTGTCGATTTTCGGGTATTAAATACACTACAATTTATTATTGAGTGCTTATGACAAATAGTTATACCGACATGCTTTTTTAGAAACGTTAAATAAAATTCTTAGTGTTTGGTGGGAAGTTTGACTCGTTACTCTCACAAAGGAATAAAGGCAGTGCATAGTTCATAGGCGAAATTAACGGTGAAATGATTAACAGTGCTTCAGAGAAGAAACTTGTTCTCCGCATTAAATGAGTAGCTACTAAAATGACCCATGCAGAATCAAAAAGTGAACCTTTTCGCTTGCAGTTTTTCTTGGAAGAATGTTTCGTTTTGTTTTGGCGTTTTGATGTGCGAAAATATTTATGTACTTTTTTTTTGCACTTCGTATAGGCGGTAATGTCTTACATATTCATATTTTTCACCACTAGCAGAGACACTTCAAGCATGGTATAATTTTCTCAATATTACACTCATTGATACACATTCTGATGGTTCTTATTGGGAATATAATCATCGCACGATTGGAGGCATGAAGCGCACAGCAAAATGACCGTTATAGTGGTTGATAGTTTGATGTTAAAATTAAAATTTGGTCAGTGCCGAGGAAATCCATTCGTTGTTTTGCAAGTTGCGTCGAAGGACTAGAGTAGCCGGAAAGTCCAGCGTTGCTGCTGCGGTCGTCTTTGAGTTTTCAGTTGTTTGAGTGTTTGATGTGTTTCCCCCCCAAAAAAAAAATTCCTGAGCGAGTGTCACGATCCTGTTGCAGGGGTTCTAGAGGCAGCTTTTTCGACTCTCCACCGGAGCAAGTCGGCAATGGGTGGAGGTAAGAGAGAGAGAAAAAAAACAAGTTTTCTGCTGTGCTTTTGTGCTTGGCTTCCTTCCTTCCGCTTTGCGCCTACTAATTTCGCCAGCTTGCCCGCGCTAATGATATTCTGGAACGAGATTTGCGGGATAGAGCAATTTTGAGGCCCTCAACGACTGCACGGTTTCGTGATTCGTTTTCGTTCTCGCACATTTTGCTTTGCTCTCACAGATTCCCAGTCCATTTTACCCGTCTTACTTTTTTCTTTCATGTGCACTTGTTTTTTTTTTTTGTGAGTGTGGTAGGTCGGGTTGGGGAAGGGGGAGATTAGTGGCCTTGGTAATATGTGGTTGTGTACGAAAAACGCTGTTGGCATTGCCAGAATGTTTTCGAATGTTTCCAAGGTAAGTTGTTATTGATAAGTTGCACCATTTGCTCTGATCGCCTGCTAATGCTGTCTGAACGTCCTGTGCATCCTTAGCTTTGCTTGCTTGGTGTTAGTAACCATGTTCGCAGTCTCCATGAGCTTTTGCGGTGTGTTATAAGCAGTATGAGTAATTTGTTTCTAATGTGGGACCCTGAAAAATGGATTCTGTACTTGTCCAGAGTTAATTGGCACCAGTGTAATAAATTACATGTGTTTACAGTTCTTTACATGAACATGGCTGTGGAGTTGAAGCAAGTCAAAACATAGTGACTTCACAACGCCGGATTGGCTGAAAATGTTTTGAAGCTTGAAGTTTATCTTGAAGATTTGGTTGTGTATTACTTTATCGCTTAAAAAAACAGTTAGAATGCAAATGTACTAGTTGAGACACAGAATGCTTACTCTTATACAGTCGTGATAATGACACACAATTAGTTTAACATATGTATTGTTCGCATTTAGAGACGTAATATGGCTTGCAGCCTATAAGGACCGTAAAAAATAAGAGAAATCAGTGTCTTTATGCGTAGCATACTTTATATAAAGTCACTCAGGTCATTAACAAGGTGTTAGAAATTAATGGGCAGCAGGGAATGTCAAAACAAGTAATTTTCGTTTAAAGGAAGTATGTCCGGAAACGCAACCGTAAAAGTTAGAGGCGCGAATAGTAGCACGCAAATTTGAATTTGGCGGGCTTCAGGGAACCACTCCACTGGCTGAGAGAACGAGCGTCGCAGCGCATTGACGTTAAATGCTCCGCGGGAAGCAGCCAGACCCCCATGCCAGGAGTTTTGACCGCTAGATCAAACACAGGACGCTTTAATGGTAACTTGCAGGTATAAAAAAAATCGCTTCCAAAAACTATCTTTGTCTAATCTGTGACCCGAATGCGAGCCTGAACTAACGCATAACTATCGTCGTAGTACTCACCACGAAAGAGTGCGGGCCATCAGATGTATTTAGTTAACTCAGAACTCGACAGAGAGCGCGCATACATGCAATCGGCGAGATATCGATATTCGACTACGTGTGCGAGCTCTATACAGGAAATAACATAACCAAACATAAATGATGCCAACTACCGCTGGCTACATTTTTATAAGCGGTACACCGTGGCGACGCTGTCGAACAGATGAATGTTATAACATAAAAAAAAAAAATAATTAAAATGGAGCATTGTGGAAATGTACATATTTAGTTGGTAGAACACAAATGTTCACTAATATCATTGGCAGTAAAAGCGTAACAAGTTATTTATGAGAACGGTTTTGGTTTTAAACACGAGGGTAATTAAGATTTTTCCATGAATATAAAATATATCTGAATTCTGATTGCACGATTATTATTTAGTAGCCAAAAAACTTTATTTTTAATTAAAATGCAATGACTTTTTTTTAGTAATTTTTATTTAAGAATTACAGCCCTTTTGATTACTGTTAGAATTAACGATTTTCACTGGGTAATTTTATTTCGGAAGAGATTATGTTCATGGGGTATGTCCAGATTCAAGTCATTATTATATATTTACGTTTAACACGGTTAAACTTGACTTTTTGAGTGTCCAAACTTCAAAAAATTATATATAATGTATACTGTACTTTTTGCATAATTAGCTGACAAATTTGAATTTTTTACATATTTGTGCACTATGGATAAGGAGAAACAAATCGAATAAACATTAAATTTTTGGGTCTAATGACAATGCCGGTGGCTATTGCGTGGTATGGAGAATACCTGAAAATTTCATCAAAATCGGTCCAGCCGTTATGGAGTCCGTAGGGAAAACACACACACACACACACCTACACACACACACACACACACACACAGAGATAGTTTCATTGTCTCCTTATCCATACTGCACAAAAATGTTAATAATGCAACTTAGCCAGCCAATTATGTAAAATGTAAACGATATTTTGTGAAAGTCAGCCTCTCCAAAAGTCGGCATGTTTAACTGTGTGGAACGTAAATATAAAATAATGATCTCGAACGGGACATACACCCTTAGGTAATTCAAAAGTATTAATTCACTATAACATGATCTTAGTTAATACTAGGAATAAAATATTAATTTGTTCTCAAAAGCGTTCTATGAACACTCAATAAAACCATTCATAAACAATAACCCATTGGTATATTATTTATGTAAAATTATCATTAAAAACTCGAATTTATGGCAGCATAATTTAGAATATTTTTTTCCTACGAAAGGGCTGTGACGATTTCTTGGATTAAATCAAATGGTGTACATTTTTACAGAATGGGTGAACAAGCAAATACAAATTAAACATGTTGAAAATGTTCGCTGAAAGTTTTTGTCTACACCGTGTCAAAACCAGCATGTGCTAGCATTTTAGTTACACTGTAGTTAGTTACAGTGGACTTGTCTATTAACGTCTCACCGCCAGCTCAACGATTGTCAAGTATACAACTCAACTACTCTATAGCGAGTTGCCCGGCGAGCGTTAGGTACTGATTTATGTTGGGTAGCAACGCATTATTTCGCTGACGAGAAGCTGGTTGCAATGCTGTGTGTGAGCGATAACGGAACAAAATTTCTCTGGTTTATGCGAGCCTAAGACTTCATGTAGGGGAATGAAACAACGTGTTACCGCGCTTCAGCGGGACAGCAATCGCTTTGATACATTTGCCTCGTGGGCTGGGTGCTGTCCACAATGAGTGTTCACAGGATGGGAGAAACAGAAATTATTTAATACCTTATTTGAAATCGTAACTTATTTTAAACTATAATTTGTTGATGGCTTAGTAGAGCAGAATGAAAAGAATTTTTAAACGGATTTACGAATAGTTGTTCATTTCATTTCAACCAACCGCAATGATTTTTATTTTGCAACGTTCACAGTGTGAACGTTTTATTCGACTTTTCTGTGTCCATTGAACAGGTATCTTTGTTGTAGGGTAGAGTTTAGTTAAATTAACGATGTGTATGGAACAGTTATGTCTAAAGTTCCAACATAGTAAGCTTAATTGACTGAAGTAACTCTTAATTCAAACAAATAAAACGAAAGGAAGCACGATAAACTAAAAACAAACAATTCAAAATAGTTCCTTTGCTGTGGATGTAGTACAAATTTAGAAAGTTAGAATTCGCTTGAAAGTACAGAGGTGTGAAAATAATTAGATTCTAAACAAAACATTTTGATACTATCTATAGAGCATCCCACTCTTAGATTGCAGTGTGGGAGTAAATGCTCTTTCTCTTTCTCTTTCTCTTTCTCTCTCTCTTTCTCTCTCTCTTTCTCTCTCTCTTTCTCTCTTTCTCTCTCTCTCTTTCTCTCTTTCTCTCTCTCTTTCTCTCTTTCTCTCTCTCTTTCTCTCTCTTTCTCTCACTCTCTCTCTTTCTCTCTCTCTCTCTCTCTCTCTCTCTCTCTCTCTCTCTCAACACACGCCAACTGCCGTTAGTGCTGTTTTTATCTCTTTGTACGTTGTTGCCATATAACATATGATTAAATTTTTTTTGACAAAGCTGTTTTTTTGCATTTTGTATAGCATTTAAATACGCATCAGGCGATATATATTTTGCATACTTAATAGAATTTTAAGGGACCGAAAAAAAAAGTAACTTCCTTGCTGGGAACTGTATTGAAGTATTATTACAAAACGTAACACAAAAAATGAACCTACAGGTGTATTTAATGAAGATTTTTTGGTTAATAAATTAATGTTTTAGGACGCTACCGAATAAATCTCAAGACGAAAACGCTCCATGTCTCAGTTATTTTTTGAAATCCTAAAATATGTTTCTTCAGAAACTGACACACAAAAAGGTTGATTAGCGCAAAGTTATTTGCTATTTAAGTTATATGGGGTTGAAAGCGTGAAATGTTCACAATGAATGAAATTTGTTTTTAAAATCTGCACCCATTTTAGTTGCTGACACAGTTTCCGTGTACACAGCTGTTAAGACAATTTTGACTGGTTATTTATTCACGTATTTGTGTTTATTTCCTGCCTTTGTGTGGATTACATAAATATGAACTATGGCAGGTGGAACACGAAAAAGAAATTACTTTGTTGGGTACGAAGTGAGCGTGAGATTGTGTTAAAAGTATTTGAGTATTTAAAAAGAAAATGAGTGTGAACAATGCAATTAAGGAAGCCTTGGTCAATTAGTCAGCGGTAGCGATAGCAATTAAAATATATGTGCATTAATTAATTTCCTTATCAAGTTCACTTTGCAATTATATTATGAATTCATACCAATGCATGTGTGAATCGTTTCAGAGTAAATTAAGTGGACGTTTATAACAAATTTATAAGCGTGATAGTATTAAATATTAATAATGACAATTAGGGTTTTTAAAATGTTTCTTTTGCAATCGGAATTCTATAGAAACGCATCTCCTGAAATTCGAGATGGTGATTTGACATCAGTGCGCACCATAAGCCGGGTACTGCAAAATTAAAGTGAGACGGTCTATAGTTTTTCTTACTCTACACCGATTCTAGAATCATTGAGCAATGTAATGAACAGATTAATGTAATGGGCAGATTAACTCTATTTAGTGCATACAAAATTATGTCGATTTCATTTTAGAAAAAAAAGTTTTTAGACTATAACATGTTTAAGTCTAGTAATTTCCACACCTCTGTAAGATCACATTTAGGGGTGTTATTTGTAGAGGTGTAGATCGAAAAAAAATAAGCGACCGCGGAATCTCCTTGACGCATCTAACTCTTTGACTCTTTGATACTTAGTGCTATAATTTTTTTCTAACCTAACTAAAAACTCAAGTGTTTGCAGGAGGGGTCGGACACGACGCGCGACGAAACGTGTTACTCGGCCGGACGCCTGCCTTCTCCTTCCTCTTCTTCTTCCTCTTCTTACTGGTACAACGAGCTGTGTTTCGATAACTACCTCCATAGTCCGCTTCTTCTCTCTTCTCTCTCTCTCTCTTTCTCTCTCTCTCTCGCTCTCTCTCTCGCTCTCGCTCTCTCTCTCTCTCGATCTCTCTCTCTCGCTCTCTCGCTCTCGCTCGCCGCCTCGGGTGCGCTGCGCGCGTCTCGTGTCGCCGAGTGCATCGTCTTGGGCGGTGCAGTGGAAAATTCCGCCAAAACCAAAACAGGCGCTGTAAGTCGCCGACGCCTGTCGCGACCTTCCCGAGTCTGCGCGGACCCTGGGTAAGGTCAGCTCGCGTGAATGGATGGACACGCGATGCGAGAACGTCGTATGGTAGATTATCGAATGGTTGGTTAAACTTTGCTACGGAACTCTCACAATCCATGTCTTGTCTATTTTGTATTGTCGTTTTGGTGCTTAAAGGATCGAGTTAAGGTCCTCTATTAATTTTTGTCACTTAGTGTTGTGTTTAAATTCCCTATGACAATTTATGATTCAGAAAATTATTTATTGAATGTCTTAATTTTTTTTTTGTTGGAGGGACACAGAGGAAACTCGCTGCTATCAGAAAAAGAGGAGGCTCAACCTGGGAATAAAATGCCCCTCACTGTGGAGGCAATGGTAACTGTGAAACGGGGCTTATAAACATACTTTTTGAAAGTTTTCCACTTATTTCATGTATATAGGCGTAGACCGCTCAGTGTGATGACTTGTGTCACGGTTATTTTACGGTTTTTCCCCACTTGTATTCAAAGAATTTTTTTGAATCGCCAATAATATATATAATATATATATTTATTTGCGATTTTCAAATCATTTTTTGCGCAATATCCATGAAATATTAAAAAATAAAAAATAAACACAACTTACTGCAGTAAAAGTACTTGCTCGAAACTCGCATGTACGTGTTACTACACGTCAGAGCGAGAAGTCCTACGCCTGCCGGTCGCAATAAAGATGGAGATGCACTGTAAATGCGTGGGTAAATCTTCTCCCCCAAGCACGCCTTCATTTCTATGTTTGAGGATAAAACACAGGTATGGTAAGGATGTTAAGGGTGAGGTGGGTTAAATAAGTCGTCCTATGGCATGGGACTGAAGTTCAGAAAGTAACAGCTAAACAACTCTCGATGGGGATGATGCTGTTAGAACTGTAACGTCTCAGAAAAAACTCAACATGGTTACTAGAGGAAGAGAAATATTGTTTTAACTACGATGTGAGAAGCATCGCATTGCCTATAAATATTTGTTGAATTTTCGGAATGTTTCTTATTTAGTAATTAATAAACGTGCAGTTTAGTACAATGTGCTGTGTTTATGAATCTCTATAGTACCGACATCTGATATGACAGTAGAAATAAGAGGTTTTTTTTTATATTTAGGTATGATTTCGTATGAGGTAAATTTTATCTTCACTGTAGGGCCTACCATAACATTATAGAATCACTATTTAGTCCCATGGTTGTATAAAGCTTTGTTTCAAACCAGAAAAAATTTCTGAATCTCCGGTACCTTAACAAAGAAAAGTTTTGTTTACGCTTAAGTAGGGCTCCAATTATTTCCCGTCAAGTGGGATAGGCAAGATAATATTAATTTGTAGACTACGAGTATAATTGCTTTTGTACAGGGCAGGTTATCAGCTTAATTTTTTGACATCATTAGGTAGAATTAATGTCATGAAAGTTGAAAGGAAGTCGATGAACGGAAATGTGACAAAGATAGTGGACCCATGTGTAGCAACATAAATCTGTATATAGTCACTTTCGTGAACATTAGAGTACATAACCAAACGTGTTTACATGCCAGATGAAACTTCGTGATAGCGAAACTGCCCTGGAATATAGTTGGTAAACTAAATTAGTCATAGTAAAAGGTAATGGCACGTTATAAAATACTAAGAAATCTGTCATTACAATCATTATAATACATATTCTCCGTGCAATGTGTCTCGGTGGCACAGCGGTGGAACGCGTGCTTGTTAATTGTTAACCTCAAGGAATGAGGTTCAGATCCCGTGACTCACAAAACTTTTTTTTAACCTTTTAAAATAAAATTGTAATTATATAATAATGTTGAATCAGCTCAATGAGGTTTTTTGTTTGTAGGGTGTAGGTATTTACAGACTATTTTCAGCAGTTCTGTGCTTTCGATAGACAGAAACATTTCTCTGCTCGTCGTTTCAACCAATTATCAGTTATTTTACATATATCAGGAAGTGGCAGCAACTCATTATTTCATAGTTGTTTGGTTTTAATAGATTAACAGTTTAAGGTTATTTCATGTGTGCGTCAATAGGCTATAGGGTCTGCACGCCCATCCAGAAATGACTCGGGCAGAGCATCCTCCACCCTGCTAATTTCCGTGCCCCCCCCCCCCCCCCCCTATTTGTGACTCCTACAGATTTGCTACCTTGTAAACAGGTATAAATAACGTGAAGAGATAACTGGACCAGTTCTAGGGACGGAGTCTGGATTTCATTTATTTCTATCATGTAATTGTAAGATGAGGTATTTAAAAAAAAAAAAAAAAAATAGTCTGGGAAGTGTGAAAGTTGGTCGAGAAAAAAGGCCGGGGAGACGAGCGTGAACATGCTGTAGAACGGGGCGAGGACGCCTCTGGGACGCTGGAGTTCCGGACCGCGCGCGCGCGCGCGGGGCGGTATTGATCGACGCCGGCGCCAGGTGGCCATACTTCGTGCCCGCGTGCGCTCCGTCGGCATTCCGCCAGGGGAGGTCCGTCGAGTTCCCTAACCCTTCCCTCAGCCATGCGAACCCAGTGTGCGTGTGTGGAACGTCAAGTTCCAAAGCTGTGCTAGAAACGGTTGATCGAACCGGACGCGCATTCCATCTTTTTCCGCAGTTCCAAGCGCGAACGTAAAAGTGTCAAACTATATACGTTTCTGTCAGTCCAGTAGTCGATAAAACGGTGAGTTCGTGTCCTAGATACCGTTGTCATGGACTGGTATGTACCTTTTAAGCTAACTTAAATTGTGTGTAACTGATTGTCATTGTGTCACATTTAACGAAAATGTAGCCAAGTTTTATTCGTGAGTGATGGTGTTGATACTATTTTTACGTTAGCTTTTCGATAGTCTTTTGTTTTTGTCGCGTTTTTCCTGTGTCACTTTTTTTACAATGGTTTTTCGGTTTATAACTCTGCGTTGAGGTCAGTCAGTTTTATTTAATTTATATGATATTCAAGATAATTTGGCCACTGGTACATCTATCGTTTGGAAAATTTGACTTGGTAGAATCGAATAGACAACGTTACTAACACTAAACATTATTCTTTAACGCGCACTAAATACTAATTAACTACATTTAAAATGTGCATATGGTATTAACAAACGGCATAACTAGGCTGAACACGTAGACACCAACATATGGAAACTGCGATTCTTTATGATACATTGCGATTTATTTAGAATGATTGTATAGGGATGACCTAGATTTTTTCCAGACATCCAGTAAATTTTTTGTACTACAATTCTTGGAAACTGAATTGATATTCGGACTTGACATTTTATTCAAGGTTGATGTAGAACACACAACGTTGTGTTTTGGCAAATGTATAATTTTGTGTCGCACGATTTCGTAATGGGGGGGCTTAAGGCTTGGTCTCACGTCGAGTTCATTTCTTTTTTTTTGTCATTAGGTATGTACTTTGATTAAAGATTTTCCCTGTATATTTATTTCAGTAGGTCTTATATATTGATTTTTGGGACACCATTTTTCTCAATAGATATTTACTGAACGTTATTTTAGAACTGTAAAATGTCACGAAAAGTATCGTAATTTTGAACACTTGTGTGTGATTTTTTTATCGCTATTATATACTAAAATCTGCTTAAAATTGAATACGAAACAGAATGCAAAAGAGAGCTATCGTGATGCATGTACAGGGAAATTCCACTGATAATGTTAATGACAAGAAAATGAAATAACTAACCTAACGTGTGAGACCGAGCCTTAATATGGCGGAACTTTAAAGATTGTAATGGGTTCCGAACCACCGTTTACCTGTTTGTCTGGACAGGGATCGGGAACGAACCCATACAGCAAGGAAGATAGTCGCTACTCAATGCTTTAACAATCGCCCTTAGTTTATTTTGGAATCTGTGAATTTTGCGGTATTTATAGGAAACCTAACAACCTAAAATTCTTCACGTTTCAAAATTAAATGTTTGTGCAACCTTGTTAAAATGCTTTATTTTGTTTCAAAAATTAAAAGATGCATAGCCGCAAAGTATGAGTGTTGAAAACCATATCCTCATCTTCAATTCCAAGAAAATACACACGTGCACACGTCTCCACATGTGCACATGCTTATTTCATTGTTACCAAGAATATTCAACATTGTCGAAAATTATTCCAAAGTTTAAAATTATTCCAAAGTAATATTTTCCCAGTATACTCAATAAGCCATTCCTTTAATACACCATTCCATAAATTCTGAACTAAGAATGTTTCTAAAATTACTTTTTTAATCTAAGTTATTATGTTAAAGATTTTCAATGTTTTCTTCATATTTAAAACCTAATTTTTGATGTTGGCATTTTTCAACCGCACATATTTTTTAGTGGTCATATTCCGTCTGTTAAGTTTCGGGCCCCTGGACGAACGTGAAGCCTACGTGCCACGGTCACCAACGGGCGTGGCTGGAGGTTGCCGGCCATTCAGATACTCTGTACTTCTCGGGGCGACATTAATTTGGTCTATAGTGATAGATATAATACTACTCCAGCTCGGTGTTGTTAGAAAAAACGTTTACATACTGTAACCGAAATTGATATAACAGTTGAGGTTTAGATAAATATCTAGTTGATAACAACACGGTAACGATATGTTGAGGAAACACTTTGAATGAGAAAAATTACACGATTTATTTATGGCATTTACTTCGAGTCAGTCGAAACTTTATACCTGTGTGATCTCATTGACACCAGATAATACCACTCTAGATTGCAGTATTGTCACCGTTCTAATAATTTTGCGCATTAAAGAAATCTGTTATAAAATAAGTTATATGCAACACTTCAATATCGTGTTTTACATTATCATTTATTTAGCTATTTCAGGGCATAGGTTTTATTTCTCTTGGGATAGCGGTATTAACATGATGTCATATGTATATATAACTTTTGTGTAAATTTTACACGCTGGTTTGAGCTTTATTATTGATACAGCACAGTAATTAGTAAGTCGCTAATTTGGTTGCTAACTCGTAGAATCTAAGAAACAAAAAAAATTGTTTTGCAGATACCTAATGGTATTACTATTTTCGATGTTCTAAAAATTGAAAAGTGTTTGGCTTGAACATTAAACTTTTAATTAACATTTTTCGAAACAATCCAACAGTGTTCTATAGTTCCAGATCGAATTAGAAAAACAATATAGTTATTTTGAAAAAAACAACTAAAAGATATTAAAACTATTTTTTTGCTAGTTGTGAAAGATTAAGTAAATTTAAGGAAGCTTCCATTTATGACACTCTTAAAGAAATACCAACTGTATTTTGATCGTAAAAAAATCTTATTTCATTGAAAATGTTTGTCTACTTATAATTAAATGCCACGATAACATGAAAAATAATTTAAAAATAATTGGTAGATTTAGTGGTGGAAGAAGTTATAAAAAAATTTATCTCTGTTAATGTTGGACCGTCGTGCAATGCTTAATTGATTTGGATGAAATATTATTAAAGGTAGTCCATTAGCAGGATTAATACATAGGCTATAAACATTTGCGAGATTTCTAGTTTTCAATAATACAAAAAATTCCTTTTGGCACAGCCTACAAGGCGTAGGTAGATTTCGAAGTAGGTCTACCCATTTATTGTGGAAATATTTTGGAAACTCCTATAAACTTCTTGAACATTTTAAGAACTTAATTTACGTAACATATTTATGTCCTCCAATATTACAAAATGATCGATTAAAAATTTGGTCATTTTCCATGTAGCGAAAATATTACGAATATTTCTAACTCAACATTGAATAACTTAAAACGAATTTTATATTAAATGCCAAATAAGGTAATTATTTGTTTTAACCTTCAAACACTATTTCTCTTCCCATGCATTAATAACGTGGTAGTATAAAATTTTTCTTTGCAGCAAATTTTAAGATAATATTAAGATGGTTTAAAATAAATTAGATTAAATTTGATACTAAGAAAGTGTATTTTTTTTTTTTAAATTTCAACCCGTGTTTTTACGGTAATTTTTTGGTTTCACCAAAAATTGTTTTGGCCAGAGTTTTATATGAAGTTTAGGATTTATAGAATAAATTATAATGGATTTGCTAGTAAATCTGTTACAAAAGTAATTTTTTTTACTTTCAAACCCTTGCAGTAATGGTTAGTCGATTAAATATTTATTTTAACAATAGTTTTAGTCAATATTTAGAAAGTGAAACCAAAATAAGAATGGATTTGGTAGTGTATTTGGCAGGGAAGTTTTATTTGTTTTCTTATTCCAACGCCAGGTTTTTTCAACTCCTTGCAATAATAGTTTGTTTTATCAAAAATTGTTATTGTCATTAATTACAAGTTTATTATTAATTTTTACTTACATTTTGGCTTGATTAATGATAATTTTATTGCTTCAAAGTTCTTAACTGCCAATATTTGCGAAGTTACGACATCGCTTTTTTATTTGACTGTTGGTGGTATTAGAATTTAGTATTTTAACTAAATATGTTATGAATAAATAAATAACGGTAATATTTATTTAGGGTTTGAAATATATGTTAAATTGTCTATTATTTTAGTTCAACATGGATAGAAAAGTTCTTTAAAAACATATGTGACACTCTTCACATTTTTCAATGTTGTCCTAGCTTACATCTGATAGTCATGTTTGAACCAGCAACTCTGTATAAATTCCACGCGAATGAAGTTGCGTGCACAGCTAGTACGCTATACAACATATTTGGTCATACAATCGATTCGATTAAATATGCAGATTTGAAAAAAAAATTCACCATGTTAGATTACCTTACTTCTTAATGCAACAACTTTTTTTTTGTTTCTTGAAGATACCTTAATAGTTTTTTACGGAAAAAAATTTGCTTTTTACATCCCACCTTCATATCTTCAGTTTAAAGAACTTTAAACTTAAGAAAATTTCTTTTTCATGGTTATTTCGTGTTTGGAATTAAAATCAATCTTGTGTTGGGACAGCCTGCACTACATCGATTACGTAACAAATGTCTTGAAAAAATACTAGGCTTATAGTTCACTGACAATAAATACAGTCATTGATATGTATGCAAAAAAATTCGAACAAAGTTTTTGAAAATAATTTAGTGTTTTTTGAATCTACGGCACTGAAGGTTTGTTTTTAACTCGTTCTTCACAGTTTTGTAATGAAAAGTCTATACACTACTCTATTTCAAAGAATAAACTGTTTAGATTAAAAAAAAAAATTGTACACACGCTATTGCTGCTGACAATATATATCATAGAAACCTTAAAAATGGACAACAAATATGAATATGCACACACACACACACACACACACATAGAAAACAAGCCAACAATGGCGTATGTCAAAAAAATTAGATCTATATCCCCATTGCAAGAATCATTCAAAGAACCTATTTTAATTGTTTTGGTTTCGTTGTATTTTTAATATTAGGTTGTGAAATTAAAATAAAAAGTTCGATACATAGCACTTAATTTGTTCGATAAAACAGTACACCCATAATCGCCACATTTATTTTGACGTACTTAAATACCTATTATATGAAAATATATGACCAGCAAATCAAGCGTTGAATCACAGAAGCACGAAACATTTTGATGTAGATATGCAAGCAAGCTGCTATTAATTTCCTACCAATATTACTTTAATGAAAATAATACATTGTCAATTTGTTAGTCTAGAAAAGTTATGATTTACTTCACTCGGGGGTCAGACTTGCAGGATTGCCGCTAGTTAAAAGGCGCTCTTAGATTCCACTTAAGTACATAAAATAATAATAAAATTAGTTCTATACTTGCGTTTTTGAAATGTTACATGATTTTTATTTCATAATTACCGTTATTAGTTCTCAAACTATAGTTCGAGAAGTTTCTGTAAAAATAAAAATCGTAAAAATTTTTGGAAACAAATAAGTCACTGTAATTTTATTTAAAACATTAATTTTGATCGTTAATTTATACTTTGTGATTCTTGGTGGTTGTTCGGGTTGTTGCAGGAATTATGGATTACCAGGGCAAATACGAGATCAGAAAAGTCAGTAATTTTTGTAATTTTGTGTACTTATGCATTTGTGACTCCAGGAACATAAATATTTTTTTCGACATGTCGTCTTGAAGCGTGTTGGATAACTAAATAGTTATTGAAGACTTTATTAGTTATTGTTTTTGGCGTTTAGAAGTGATGCAAGGCACCCTCACGTCGTTTCTCTTTGTTTTCCAGCAGACATTTTCATAATTGAAATGCATCATGAAGCCAGCTGTTATTTATCTAGGGCGTTCTCCCGTTAGCCAATCACAAGAAAGCTGCCGTTATTTGCCTGTGTCAACCGAAATAATAAAGATATCTGCTAGTTACTCTTGTTTCTGCTAATAACACATGACCTCTACCAAATTTCTGTTGTTGGTGAGTCAACGTTATCTCTGTGTGGCTACCAAACTGTTGCTGTCTGGTGATGCTCACCTGTTTAGTGGCCAATGGTGAGATGCTTCTTGTGATAAGCTGACATAGGCGCCAATAGCATTACAGATAAATAGCATTAGTGATCTTAACCATGAAGTTGTCTGGATTTACATCTAATACTTCTATGCACCTAAACCCTGAAAGCCTAGATAACGTATACGACGTTTTAAGAAAAATGTAATTATTTATTTGATTAGTTTACTTATAATTGCTTTCAAAAGTCACGTTTTTTCTTGCCCTACCACAGATATAAACCAACCACTGAATTTTGATTCAAACTCACGCGTCAAGAGTTTTGTACCATACGGAAACGTATTCTATTAATTTGCAAACCACTTTATATGGCAAATACTCTTAGTATTTTTTTTGTTTAAAGTATAGTATATCCTACACTAGAAAAAATTGTATAATTTTACACTAAATGTATTTGGCAGAAGTGTCTCTACCGATGTTAGTGTAATTTTACATATACACACTTAAATATTTTTTGTACTTTCACACTGGAAGTCCTTGGGAACCCTGTTGCCAACGATATAATTTGTAAATTTGCAAGGAAGAGCTTTGTACTAGCTATATGCAATTTTAAAAAGTTCTGCCTTGAAGTTTTACAAGTGATATCGTTGGCAACAAGGTTTTTAAGGATTTTCCTTCTAAAAAGTACAAACATTTTTTACATTGTATACGTGTTGGTGTATTTCTACTTGAAGACAGAATAAAAACACACCAATGCGTAGGTGTAAAACGTCTTATAACGTCGGTGGATACAAAGCTTCCACTTACATTTAGTGTAAAATTACAGTTGCTATGGTTTGGGAAATATATCAAAGCTGTTAGTATTTTTGCTCAGTGTTCTATAAATTTCAATCGCCTGTATCTGTAAATTTACAACGGTCTAAGTTAATTTTTCTTCATCGTTTACTAAATTTACGCAAAAAATATTGCCTGATAGGCACACAGGGATAAAAGTGAGTAAATTTACACCTACTAATAAGTGTTTATGTGAAACTACACTCACCCTGTTGGTGAATTACTATCATAACATAACGTGTTACTGTACTTTATGTTAATGAAATTTGACTAGGACATTGTGTGTGTAAAACTGTCAGGTAGACGCACACTGGTCAACGCATGCACGGTACGGATTTCTTTAATGCAGTCGGCGCATCGGAGCTTCGGAGAGCTTGCCCCGTGACATCCGCGTCGTACGGATGTGGATAAGTGAGCGCAGTTTTATTTAATTCAATGTAGAGTATTCATAAATATTTTCCGTGCGATTTGTGCAGTGCGTGCGGTGACGAGCAGTGTGAGATAACCTTACTGGGAAACTGTAAGAGGAATTGCTAATTTACAGGTAAACTTTATTTTCACACCAGTGTTGAGGTTTTGTATATGAACTTAAGTTACATTTTGTGTAAAATTACACGACGAAGTAGTAATGTGTAAAATTACACGACGAAGTAGTAATGTGTAAAATTACACAAACTTTGTGTTTTTTCTGAATTACACTGTCACGGGTACCCGTGTACCCGAACATAATATGCGTGCGCCCCTACGAAGTGTGATACTGTCCCGCCGCGCACGGAGCGCGCGCGGTATTTGAGTGCTGCGGCAGCCGCCTAGTCGAGGTCGGGGAACTTCGGCAATCCTCCGAACTCCCGCCCAGTGGTCGGAAGGGGAATTGGTGCTCACCGAACGCGGCTGTGCAGGCTTGTTTGGTCGTTTGGATTAGGGTATCGAACTCGTCTTAAGGGGTACATAAAATCCTCCACAGCTCGTTCAAGAAGGAGAATTAGTCCAATGGATGACGCCGAAGACTGCCACGCTGCCGGAACACATCGCAAGCTACACCGTCAAAAAGCTGCCCGCTGCCGCCGCCCCGCTGATGACGCCAGGAAAAGTTGGACTTAAGTCACTGGTAAGCCTCGTCGACTACACATTGCTTGAGTTAAAGAAGTAGACTGGTTTCAAATAGTCAGAAACGACGCAGTAGTTTTGAGACTGTGACAGTAAGGAGTAGCGAGTGGTAATTTATACTCGTTTACTGAAGTTAAGTGCTCAGGCAACCAAGTAGTTAAGGTCACGAGGTCAGGCGGTGGTAGTGAGGTTCACGAGGTGCAAGCAAACAATAACTAATATTACCGGACTTGACATTGTTCTCAGTAGAGTAGCAGATCCAAAGGAGTACTTTGTTCGTATCCATTTACGTTTACGTCACTGTGTAGAGTCCCAGACAAGCTGAAGTTGCGAGAGGACTATACACTGTAGTTTCAAGACTTCAGGGCATAACGAGTCTTGCGAAACTGAAGGGAGGCGTTGGTATAAGGAAAGAGTGAGACAACTTGTGTCGCTGGTCACCAAGTCACAGTATTTGCGAGTGGCGAGCTGGTTCCGCTACTCGCTGGAAGCACCGCGGTTAGCCGAGGCCGCCGCCAGCGAGTTAGCGGCCGGAAGGAGAGTTCCTGTCGCAGACGACTCGCTGCAGAAGCCATCCCCTGCGACGGACGAGGCTTCGAGCCGGGAGAGGACGTTGGGCATCCCCGAGGAGCAACTCGTTGGGACTTAAATATCGCGAGGCGAGTACGAGTGGAACAGCATTGACAGGCGGTGTATTCCGTTGATAACCTCGTGAAGATATATCACGGCGGATCCCGAAGCCGTCCTTCACTCACAAGACATTTTATGTTTTAGTAAATAATATACAATTGTAAATAACGTCTAAAAATTTGTATATCAACCTTGAATAATCGTTTAAATATATATGTTAAATTGTAATGTAAATAGTCTTATTTTGCCGGGTCTCAGGTTAAAGTACAATTTAATGTTAATTTTTAATAGCCCATTGTTTTCTCAATTTGCTGGCGTAACGGATTTATTGTATGCTATAAAAATAGTATTTTTGGAGTATATAAATTTATGTAAATATTGTTTCACGCGAGAACTTTAGTTTTGAAAGTCTTAAAGAATCATTCACTGTTTAAGTTTTGAGCTGGCAATAGTAGGACATAATGAAATGTGGAGTTTCGTTTTATGAAATGATTGGGAGAAAGTGCCAGGGCGAAACGCCAATGCGGTAGTCACACAGTCACCGTTAAGGCTCTTGTTGCCTTGATATTTAGGCCCTTGCAGTGTGTGATTTATCTAAAATATTGTTTCCACTAAAATTTTATTTGTTAATGTTCACTGACCTTGAGCCGTAAAGGAGGCATTTATGATTTTAGATTCAAATAGTAGTTGTCATTGTGTTTATGGAAGTAAAAATTGTTCAATAAATTGTGTGTTAATATACGTATGCATTCACTCTCGCTTGTTGTTTTGCATCCCTCTCCTTTTAAGGGAAAGGTAACAACACGAAACATATTAAAAAATACACGTACACCGAATTAGTAAATGAAAACAATTTTTTACATTGAATATTCGTAGTGAATTTCATGTTATATTCTCTGTTTTGAGTTAGAGCCTCAATATTAGTAGTATAAAACATCAACTAGAGAAATCTCTCGTATCTTCTTCCCCCCCCCCCCCCATTTCTTTTAGAATTTACACATAAAATATTGTAATATGATTTATACATTATTTTCAGTGTTGGGTCACAGCATTACATACTCGTGGAAATAACTTTGTCTTATTACGTCCGTTTAAGATTTGAAAAGTTTGTTATATCCACAAGAAACACCAACAGGTAGAAATAATTGAATAACAATATGGTTACATGCTGTAAAGCACGGGGCCCTAGATAACTATTCAACATGCTGAAAAATAAATCAAGTATAAAACCCACTAATTCCCCTGAAATTTAGTAACATCGAACACAAGTTCTAGAATTTTAGTGTGTGTGTGTGTGTGTGTGTGTGTATATATATATATATATATATATATATATATATATATATATATAAATATAAGTTGACAGAACAAGTAACTGTATTTAAATACAGTTTGTGTTTCTTTTTTAGTAAATCCAGACTTCAAATTATTTTCTAGCTAGGCTACATTTGAAATTAACTTAAGACATGAATTATTATTATAATTATCTGTATAACATTTTGATGTCGGTCTCATCTGAACCCAAACACTCACTGCAAGCTCCAACTTTGTTTACCAAGATTAAATTCAACACGACGGAAATATTTGCTTGCCCAGATGGGGCCTGACCTGCACATTAAATTCAAAACACAAGGGAAAATATACCTACGTGTATTAATCTTTAAATGGGTCCAGGACATTAACAATTTATTATTTAGATGTTATTTTCATTCGAATATGTATGTAAATTGTAACTTTTTTTTACTTTATCTTTAACAGTTTTTTTTCAAAATACATCCATTTCTGAATCTTATAAGTTATCTTATGGCAGCCAAAAAATTGAAATAATGAAACAGATTAACAACTTAAAGGCTGGAAATAATAATCAAAATAATTCTTTATCTAGACTGAAATTAAAATATTACAGATAAGTTAAAGTAATTGCAGAGCTAATGCATTATCTTTCTGAAACAAACATGACCACCACAACTCTAACATTGTTAGCACAGAAGGTGCAGATAATTGTAAACAAGTGCAAAAAATGAAACATGACATAATGAGCTCCTATTAATAAAAACTAAATATAATTACAACTCCAAAACAAAACAACAATGCATTAAAAAATTCTTACTGGCCACCACATAAATTTAACAATAATTTCGCTCTTTAAACAATTAGCCTGCATCCTTGTCGGTGTCTTGGCGATGTGTCGTTATAGTGGATCTCCTCGCTATTCCTATTATCTGTCAAAAACCCGAGTATATATACCTACTCTAAATATCCTCCCACTTACCTCCTATTGTCCCTCTATCCCCTGGAGATTACGAACATTAGAACATTCTCAAGAATGTTCTAGTTCATTTTTCACTTTCTGTATTATAGATCAAACAATCCATAACATAAACAAGATTTCAGCTTTTATTCTTCGTACTAAGCTCTCGACCTCTCCGGTTGGTACCCCTGAGTGAGTTCTCTACTTAGTTTTTAGAGGAATGGTTACCGTTTTCGCAGCACACAGCAGTAGCCTATCTATAACTCGTGATGGCGATACAGTGTCTTGTTTTTCCTACGACAAGCACAGGTAAGGTTATTTATACTGCCTATCACATCCCTAAATGTTTTCGTTTAGATATACATACATTAAAACAAAACGTCTCGTGACTTTACAACACGGTCACAATTCTCGAAGCTTACAAAAAAATATAACGCTGAATGTTGTACGTAATGAAAAGGGTTGGTAAAGAACACTGTCGTTTAAACTTATTTGTGTGTGGAAATTCAGTAGTTTCCTACTCCCTGTAGTGTTTTTGGCCTTGGCGCTAGGAACTAGTGTGCTACTCCCAAGCGGAAATTGCTTCCTGCAGGCGAAGTCTCTTGGCGTTTTATGGTTTATAGCCCGGAGTTCACCGAAGTTGCCTTTCTTCCAGTTCGTGGAAGGACGCGGGGCTGGGTTCTTGTTGCTGCCGGTCTCTCCCGGTCTCTCCCGGTCTCTGCCGGTCTCTGCCACACTCTGCCACACTCTGCCACACTCTGCCACACTCTTGCCACCCTGACGGCTAGGCGGAAACACATTGTTCTGTCTTCCGGTCCCGTGGTCGGGTGGTCCGGGTACGATCCCCGACGGGGTTGAAACTGAAATTTTCGCTGGTGGGTATTCTCAGGATACTTCCGTTTCCCTCCGCCAATTCAATGCTCTTTGAGTATTTATATATTTTTACACCCACTATATTACACTTAGAAAATATCTATTGAAAACAAATTGTGACAACCAAATTTGAGAGAGTTATAGTGTTAAATTAATATAAATGGCCCTTAACTAATAGTTACGACAAAATGAAAGAAAAAAATCAAAGTGGTGTGCGATACCCATCATAAAGCTCAATGTAAACCTCCCTCGCCCTGCTACCGCCACTACATTTGCACCACGGGGAAGCGGTTGTGGTACACATGGGTACCTTTATATGACTGAGGTGTAAGTAGACTGTGATCCAGGTCATAATGTTTTCATGAAATAGTTTTCTAAATGACTTTTGTTGGCATTATTTAAAATTTGTATGAAATATTGTTATAATTTTTTTCACAAAGCATAAATCAGGAAATGTATGTTTTTAATATTTTATTTGATACTTAAAGTAGAACTTATATTTAATAAATAGGATGAACTTAATAGCGTATTTAGCTTTGTCATTAATGTACCGTTTTTTTATACCATTGTATCATTATTTTACATGTTCGTACCTAATAAGACACCAATGACATACCATCCCTGACTGCGCGTCTTCTCCTATGGCGAAGCCTTCAAATTTTTGAAGGAACAAAATTCGTCTAATATATGAATTTTTGTAAGCCTTTGTGCATCGGGTGGCCGTTAAGATGAATGAATGCTATGCAACATTGCTACATAACGCGTTGCCGGCTGATGATTTTTTATTTAATCTTTTTCTTTTGTTGGGTTCATAACCTATTGAATAGAGGGAAGAAATTCATATGTCGCAGAGATTCAGTGTGTTCCAAACGATACGAGAGAAACCTTTTAAAATATCTTACTAAGACCTGAAGAAGAAAATAACTGTTTGAGAGGCTAGTCCATAACATTTACTGTGCATTACTTAGCCATGTTTTCTAAAGCAGTAGGTACATTTTCCACGTATAATTTGCAAGTTTAGTATCAAGCTGAGCGCTCAACGTCGCATGTTCTTGACTGTGTGTGATTCAATGAATGGTTGCGTGAAGAAGTTCCAGCAAATATAAATGTTACGTTTTTTTTGTCTGCTTTGTGTGAGCCGTCGTGAACCCACATGTGTCCTGCGAAAGAGAAGCAATATTTCATAACCCTGCACTAGTTGTAAGTGAAAGTTTGTTGCATTGAACTTAAAATTGTTCAGCATTCTCAGTTATCGCAGACGTAAATGTTGTAAAATAAATAATTCCGTAATGATTTGTGTTGTGTGATGGGTCAATTATCATCTTTCTTGAAGCATTAGGTGAATTCTGGAATGCGTTTCTCCAGAAGACTGCTCATTGGCATTAAATATGGGGGTTACTTTTTAATTATTTTATATTTGAATTATTCCAGGCGTGACAATAAAATTTTATCTTGGTACAAAATAAGACCTACATGCATGGATAGAATCTCAGGTTTGTGAGGCCCCTGGGCTAAGACTTGCAGTGTCATAGTTAAAAATAAACATCTCAATAAAATGAAGTTAAAAAAAAGTATTACAAAATTTCATACTGGAAATTGAAATAACTTTATAAAAAGTGTACAAAACTTTATTAATATTCACCGAAAAGTTTTTTTTTAACTAGCGCTAACTCTAAACTAATGCAGAAAGTCTAATAGCTTGAATAAGGATGATAAAATGCCACCATGAAGTGCGTGTAACAAACATATCAGGAATAAGAGTTAACCTTCATTATTCGAATAAATTTGTAAAATAAAATTTAATAACTCACAAATTTTTTTACTCCATATACGTTTCCTGTTTTCCATATATTTGTAACGTTTCCTGATAAATGTTTTAGTTCATCAGGTATGAAAAGGAATTAAAACGTAATTTTTAAATAGTTTAAAAGAGTACCAACAAAAGATATTTTGCAATGAAATATTAGAGCATTACCCTACATGCGGGTATATGGTATACCTATAAAAGAGTACCAACAAAAGATATTTTGCAATGAAATATTAGAGCATTAACCTGCATGCGGGTATATGGTATACCTATATGTGCTCATGTCTTTACTGTATTACAGAATTTGGGGCTTATTAAAATTTCAGGACTTAATTATTTCACTACCTAATTTCTTGACTAATTCGAGCGATTTACATGGCTTGCTAATGTTTTTCTCTTTATTTTAATGAAAATTCTAAAGTTTCTCTAATATTTAAAACTTTACTACAGGTGTTTTTTTGAATGTATAATGCTAGGGGAATCTCTCTTCTCAAATACTTTTCATACTCATATTTCACTGTCACAGAGCCTACCCGTTGCAAGAACTATCACTATATTTTATCTCGCACTAAAGTTTCGTTGGTGTAGAATTTGATGCAGATTCCTTTGTGTGTCCATTTCATTCAAGCATAGTGTTAACATTGTTTATTGCAAACTGATCTTTATGAAAATAAATGTCGAGTTATCGAAAAGAGGATATTCCGATTCATTTATTGCCTGACGGTTGTGTAATAAACTCTTAACTTCTGGGTGCAGAACAGTCAAGAAGGTGCCATAAGTCATAAAAATGCGAATGCCTAATGAGTGTTTTGTGTAGCCAAGCAGTGGTGGATGAATAGATGAGTGTCAACCCACTGGGTTTTCCTTTTAATGGCTTGAAATACCCAGCAAGTTGGATTTAAAGGCGAAACTGCAGCTAGTATACACACACACACACACACACACACACACACACACACACACACACACACACACATATATATAATTTAGCGCTGTATCAGTGCAGTTCCCTCAAATGTTGACAGCTGCTTTAACCAACTTACATATGTTCTATGTTTTCTGCAGGCACCTAGGATTTTATTCATGCACTTTTAACTCTGCCATGATCATCCAGTCTCTTAGTTTATTTACCCCGCGGCAAATTAATGTTCACGTATCTTCAATCTGTGGTTCTAAAATTTCAATTATGGTGCTGACCCGACAAGCGCATTGTAAAAGTTAGCCATCTGCGTGAATAATCTTTGCAGTGTTGCCATAGGACAGCGAGAGTGGTAAAAAAAAGATGTAAATTACTTTTGCGCCGCGCCTTTTTTTATTTACCGTTTCGTGACAATCGAGATAATTGTGTGAAACACGCCACCGAAATAGTAGGATACCACGGTGAGCACACACACTCTGTCCCCAACAAAAATAAAGTGATAAATATAATCAGTTACCCGACACGAAAACTTTTTGGATTGGTTGTCAGCACAGTGTTGCATGGCTTTTTTTTTTAAAGAAAAATTAAAAATTTCGAAGAAAAAAAAACACACGCACTCGAACAAGGATTAAATAAGTTTTTGATAAACCCCCCGACTAAAAGGAAGTAAGTAACGAAAAATAAAAATTCAATGCATTAAATGGGTTTATTTGTCGCGCATCTCTGTTCCGAATTGCAATTAATATATAGCAGTATAGAAAACATATTATGTCTCGTAGAGACGCAGAAATTTATGTCAGCTGAAGGCTACATTTTTTTACGTACCATAACAATTTCAATTATTCACAAACTCATTAAACTGCAAAATTTTAGTTAATTTCGCGGTAGAGCATGACAGCCCCGACGGATTTTCTTGGGTTTGTCATAGTAATAGGTAGGTGAATATGTGTAGGACCTATATTTAATATTATAGTTGTGTCTGTTTCTACGAGAGACAAAGGTAAGAAGCACTAAGAAAAGTCATAATTAGTTATTTGTCTGCCCTTATGTATGTTTGGTGTGTTACAAAATATTATACCCCTACATTTTACCCCCGTACTGTTCCATTTTACGTTTTTTTATTGTACTCTCGTCTGGCCGACACCGTTTTGTTGAGAGTAATGTTTTAAATTGCGATATCTTAATCTGCAACTTTTTTTATATTTTCGTGTAAGAATTGATAATTGTATGAACGACGTAATAATAAACTAGCTACAGTACCCGTTGTTGCCAGGGATCAACACAGGGTGATATAGTGTCCGCGAGTTAAAGCAAAAATGTATAGCGTGGTGGAAAAAGAGTAATGAAAGCACAAATAGCTGTTTGTATGTCTATGACCTATTATTTTTGTTTACCCATGGCGATCGGCACACACAACCTCTCACCCTAAACGCATGCACCTCCGTTCCGTCGTGGGTAACAAGTATGATAGTGTCATGAACTCGTAAGGCCCGTTGCACACACAGCGGATTTTTCCGAGCGGATCTTTTACCGTCGCCGCCGTTCCACTAGTAGCCCACTGTAGTACATTGGAGCTTGCACATTCGACGGAAAAAAAAAAAAAAACGATCGGTAAGTCTAACGTCGGCGTTAGCTGTGCAGCCGCCCGGTGCCACTGGAGCCGACGGAAGTTTTACCGTCGCTTCGAAGTAGTGGCCTGCGTGATAAAATGCACGTTTGCACACACAGCGGATTATACCGCTCTTGTTTTGGGCAGTATGATTTGAACTCTCCTGCATGCACCGTACTGTTTCTGTTTCCGCATCGCGTATCCTCTCCCCCGTGTGTTTTGTTATAATGAGTGACGAAATTGATAATGAAATCCTTATTTCATTAGTGGAAGCAAAGTCTGTGCTATGGGAGAAAACTCTAGACATTTTTAAGGACTGAAACGCCACGAAAATCGCTTGGCATGCTGTGTGTGTGGAATTACGAAGTGATTTCGACCAGATGCCAGAAAATGAAAGGAACCATTTTGGTAAGTCAAGTCCATATTCCTTCTATAATTCAATTCACTAATAATTTGTGCCATTCTATCATTTTGGAATGGAATGGAATGGAATATATTTAATTGTAAAAAAGTGAAGTTATTATTTTACCTTTTTTATTGAAAATATTACATTACATTATTCAAAAATTTCACAAATTAAACACAGCGTGACAAGAACAATGTTTAAACAATTTACACTTTGGACATCTGCCAGAAAATCCTTCCTACACTTGAAACAAAATATTTACAGAGAATGTTTCACACATTGTTAGCTATCAGGCCTCCTCTTATCGTGTTCTCTCCTGGTATTTCTTCCATCCCTATAATTGAGGTTGCATCCTCAACTATGTAACCATCTCTATCCCAAACATAATTGTGAAGAACAATGCAGGCTTTAACAATATCATTAGCTAATTGTGGTTGAACATTTAAAGGTCGATGGAATATTCTCCATTTGTTGCTGAGAATACCAAAAGCACACACTATGTACCTTCTTGCTCGACATAATCGATAGTTAAAGATTCTCTTTTCCTCTGTTAAATGTTTCCCAGCATATGGCCTTAACAGGTGTTTGTGTAGTCCAAATGCTGCATCACCAACAAAAAAATATGGCACTTTCGGACTTCCTGTACCTGGTAGTCACTTCTCATCAGGTAACATTTTTGAACTGCTTTCTATTGATTTCCACAGCTGAGTCTGTTTGAAAATTGACGAGTCACAGTCCTTACCATAACTACCAACATGCACAAAAATAAATCGGTACTTACTATCTGCAATGCCCATCAACACAATTGAATTATAGTCTTTATAGTTAAAATACATAGATCCACATTCTATTGGACTCACGATGCGGACGTGTTTTCCATCGACCGCCCCAATACAATGAGGAAAGTTTGCTATTTGTTCGAAACCGTCTGCTACTGATTCCCACATTTGTTTTGTAGGGGATGGTATGCACTCACTTTTCATGTCCCTCCACACTGCTTGACAAACATCTCTAACTAACACTCTTGCTGTTGAGATTCCTACTCTGAAGGAATAATGAAGATCGGTGAAAGTACATCCACTTGCTAGATACATGAAAAACGCACAAAAAATCATCACAAAAGCATAGTTTATATTATTTAAGAAGACATACATTTACTATAAATAAATTAGAGTGTTTTTTCTTTGTCACTTCCGAAAGTAAAAAAGCCTGGAATTCGTTTATGAATTCTAACCTAATAGAAACATTAGTAGTTTCTGCACATGCGCAAACAAATGTCACTCAAATTTTGCTAGGTGCCAAACTATTCTGTACAACAGAGAAAGTAATTTATTTTATTTTTGCTTTTTCCCCAGGAAAAGAAGCGATGAAGCGTTGGAAACATCTACGTGACGCTTTTGCCAAGGCCGAGAAGAATATTAAAGAAAACAAAATCACTGGTTCCGGAGCTACCAAAAAAAGAAAATACGTATTTAATGACGAACTTCAGTTCCTGAAGAAAATATACACTAATGCAGACACAGCAGAGAGTTTTATTGAAGAACAGAACAATGATGACAACGACGGTACGTTGCAAACTGAAAGCACTGAACAAGAATGCGGAATTACAGCAACTTCAGAATCCGCTCCTCCTTGTCAACCACGGGGGAAAAAAAAAAGATGGATGAAGTAGATTTGAAAATTCTGAAGATTTTAGAGAAAAAAGAACAACCTGACCACCAAATGCCCTTCTTTAATAGTCTACTTCACCACACACAAACTTTCAATAACAATAAGTGGCTTCAATTCCAAGTGGAGGTTCTTCGCCTGATTTCCAATATTAAAAATAAAACTTTGCCACGCCTTACTATCAGGGATGCTCTACGCAACGCTTTTTTCACCAGCAGCATCATATCCGCCCACCACACTATGATCCCCAACCTCAGACATTTCCACAGCCAACTCAGCCACATTTTTCTATGAACCCACAATATTCCCATCCTCCAAGTGCCACCTTACGTTCCATCATTAATTCCCCGACAAGACGAACCACCTAAACCACCATGCCAGCTGAGACAAACATCTCGAACTATCACAGATCTGGCTCCCTACCCATCACAACAGCACAAACCACAAGCCTCAGCAGCTGAACATTTTGCCGAGTTCGTTGGCGATGAAGATTGTGGAAGATGTTCTACACCAAGTTCACTTTCTTCAAATACAATGGACATACATTTCTAATTGTAAATTGATGTACGTTTATATAATTTATACTTACATATTTATTCTTTATATTACACTGTATGTTTTTATTACAACAGTTTATACAATTACTGGCACAGATTTTTTATATTATATTACCCCGTATTATTATTTTTAACTTTCACATTTAAGAGTTATTTTCACTTACCTTAGTGTTATAGCCAGCATTTCTACTGGTTGAATACAGTTTCTCATTTTTGTATTTCTGCGCTGAATGGTATCTTTTAACCGACCACGTAGTTCGTCAAAGGAAGTGATTGACATCCTGAAATAGTTGAAGAATTTCTTGTCATCTTTCCTCAACTCTTCGAACAATGTGTAGAATGCGCCAACCTCATTTCTTCGTTCATTAATTGGATGAACCCAAAATAGTCGAAATTTTCTTCGTCTTCTCATTCGACGACGGAATAACAACAATGCTAGGAGCTGCTCTTGGTTCATTTCAGACTACACAACTGAACTGAAATTAGTTCCAGAACTACAACTGCTGGTACCGACGTATTTTTTTCCGTCCATTGCCGGCGGTGAAATATCCGACCATTAGCGACGGTAAAATATCCGACCATTAAGCGACGGTGGGGTGTCCGCTCGGATAAATCCGCTGTGTGTGCAACGGGCCTAACATACGGAATAAGCGGGGCTCACGCAAACATGAATTATATCACGTGCCTATTTTACTTGGTAAATCGCCCTGCAACCACAACAAATTCTTCGTACCCAGGAACACCTGTGTGATTCAGCTATCTTCCCTGTCGAAAAATTGAAACGAAAAATTTAATCGTCCCTCACGATAAAAGGCTCGGATTAAGAAGCTCAAACAATCTTGATGAAATACACATTTGTTGTGTGTAGGAAAGTGACTCGTTACGGGCACCAAAGTGTTTACGAATGCGGCTTGCAAAATTCTTGCGTTGAAATGCAAAGAACATAAAGTTGAAGGCGCCACAAACTATTGTATTGCGCGTTTCGCCAACTTTAATAATTGAGAATTTGGTGGACGTGCTAGCTAGCCTGAGGTGACCCATGACTGTCCAAAAGATTTCTACACTGTCGCAATACACCCGTGAACTTCTATAGCCAGACATTTCCATTCCACGATTTGCAAATTGAAACACAAAGTTAAGAATTTCCTTAATATGGCACTATTCTGGGAACTTCTAAATGACATTTAAATATTATAGCCGTGAAATTAAGGAAATAATTAAGAAAAACTGCAAATATTAATGCAAATCTTATAAACTGATATTCCTCTACACAGCGTTCACGTTAGTTAGAGATATGCTCGCGTATATCTGCCGAGAACTTGCGGCAGAAATAAGCTTACAGCACAGTCTCACAAGGGGAGAAGATGAGATGATCCAAATCTGGTGACCATGGAGACCATTCCACAAGCCTCCAAGGCCAATTCCATCTTCCTAGCAGCGTTTCTCAGGAGGACTGAAGTGGGCCGTTATGCCTATTACCTCAAGCAGGCCCTGAAAGGTTGTTTCAAAGAATTCCTGCCCTAACTTTGAAACCCAATCGCTGTTTTCGGGATTCAATCATGTCACATTCAATCATGACCGCCCTGTTCTATTGTGATCACGCACAGGGGCCATCCGCGCAAACTCACCATTTTTGTGCACTTTGGTTTGTCTTGCCAGCAATTATCCCCTCCCCTGCTTTCATCTTTAAAGTTTGTTGGATTGGTCACAGAAAATACTGTCCCTGAACGATAATTAGCAAGGAATATGTTACCACTTGGTCAATAAGGTCAGGAATTAGGATGGTATATTTTCGGGCCTCGGCAAGGAGGGGGATTGGCCTACTAGTACTTGTTTAGAAATTGGTGGAGCGCGACTTGCCGGTGACTCCCCGGGTGGGGTGGAGTGGGATCTTCCCGTCCGCTGCCGAGTGTCAAGGTCGCTCGGAGGTATCCGACCAACCACAACGCGCTTCCCGCCGCGCCAGCCGCCTAGTTCCGCCGCCCGCCGCGCGAAGCGCCACCACCCTCCGCCCCGCGTCAAGCTCGCCCGCGTATACTTCTGTTGGTTTATTGTATCTGCTCCACTATCTTCGCATTAGTAATAATCATTTTTATTGTATTTGTATAAAATTAGGGTTGTAGGCGTGTCCTTGGCGAATAATTCACCGATGTCGACCGAAACGTCGGTGAATTATTCGCCTAGGACACGGCTCCAACCCAGAAACCAATCTACTTCAGACAATGGCCGTGAAAGCCTGCGAACGTTACTGTATAAAAATTAGTTAACTAGAATTATTGTATTATAACCGATCTGTAATAAGTGCTAGATTGGGCGTTGCTTTGTCACTTTCTCTATACTAATATTATAGTGTGTGTGTAGTTCATTTGTTAGTTTATTTGTCTGCAGTAAACTCGAAAACTACTGGACCGATTTCAAGAATTCTTTCACTGTTATAAAGTTACATTATTCCAGATGGACGTAGGTTACGTTTTATTTTTAAAAAGTATTTAAAAATTAACCTAACTTAAAAACAACAGCAAATAAATATACCATAGATACATGCATATCTTGAAGACATGCATGACCCTCCAAGCCTATGCGATGGGACAAGATTGCAGATGAAAGCACTCAGGAACTTCATAATTTACATCCGTTCTTGAAAAGAGGTTTTTCCATGACAAACAGTGCAAAACTTCATTGATGTGTCCAAAAAATTATATTAAATCATAATTTATATCATTTTCCTCACAGGACCAGCAACTGGGCAAATGATGAAAATTTCAAGCGACTTATCTTTTCAATTTAAACGACTATAATTTACAGTTACAATTTAATTTGCGATCACCGTCAACAAATCTAAGGGTCAAACATACAAATTTCTTCGTGTTAATCCGAGAAAAGAAAGTTTTTTTCCTCATGGACAACTAACTGTATGTTGGTCTACATACATCAGGGAGTGCTGAGAATCAGTATATTTTTAATACGTCTAGAAATAGTACAAAGAATGTTGTATACTCAGAAATATTTAGGTAAATAAGTCTCTGTAAAATTAAACAGATAATGTATTCATCTCGGGAGTTTTACGATCAATATGGTAACTAAAGTTGCCTTGCTCACAATATTACCTGTAGTTATCATTGCCGAACAGCCGTAAATATTAGCGTGCGCCCAAAGTATTTTTCCGACCGCACCGCAAGAAGACGTATTGTTCAAATTGTCATAGAACGTCACTCCACTGTTTCTCAACGTGTCACTCATTATCACGTGTCGGACGTGCCCTAGTTAATCTCTGTTGTGTAGTGTGTTGTTCTCTGTCGATTAATTTGACTTCATCCCAAAGACCGGCTTGTAAACCACCGCTTGTTTGATATACGAGGATCGATGCCTAGCAAACAGAGCGAGTTGACGCTGTTGACCTGGGTTGGAATCCCGGCCCTGCCAACCTGATTCAGAAATCAACATAGACAAACTTTGCGGTGGTGCCCACCCCAAGGCCATAGCCGATTCTATAATATGTTTGTGTGTTTTAAGTTATTTTTTACCTTGTAAACGAAATGGTTAGGCACGAAAAAGAACTACTTGAAGCTTTATTTGTAGAATTTTATGTCTTTTAAAACCGCCGCTTATTCTGTTTGCGTTGGCATCCGATTGTATATACCAGACTGTATTGTTCCTTTATGTCTATAACGTCTTATATATGTGTGTGTATATGGCGAAGTTTGATGCTATAGTAAGGCGATAAATTAACGGCAGTTTCTTTCTTTTTTCATTTATCTGCTTCCTCCTGCCCATATTTAGCGGCTGAACCAACTGCAGTTCGAGAGGCCGAAGTCGCTAATTGTTTGGGTCCAGATAATGAAATGAAGTTTAGCGTATAAAAAGGCAATACTGGCATATTATGAACATAGTTATTGGCGGCAGGTATCATTCTCGCAAATAAGCAATGCCACTATTGATCATCCACCATTGACGTTACCAGATGTTATTCTTGGAACGTGAACATTAGCCTTGGAAAAGAATATGGTAGGGCCTACATATACACATCATACTCGGTATGGAAGAAGCTGGTGATTATTCGCATACTATACTTCCGGCCCTTGGAGCATAATTACTCCAAGAAGGCTCTCTCGTAACTATATACGGGTTTTCTGCGAGTTTCGTCGATGCCAGTTGGCGTCTGGCGCTCGTGAATCGCGTGAGCAGCGAGCGGCGCGCACCGGGCCGGAAACGAACTGAACCTGTTTCGTGTTTCTTTTTAAGGTCGAAAACACGTCACTCCGCCGGCTTAACGGCGCACACATCTGAAACAACACGACCGACTGCTACCACGCGGACAGTGTGGCGAGCCCTGTTTCCGGCGCTCCTGGCGGCTGATCGACGCGAGTTAGCAAGTCCCTGCCCTACGCGGTATTCTCTCCGATAAACACAACTCCATGACACCATTTGCAGGATAGAAACTACGGAATTTTAGCGCTGCCGTCATCTTGGTTACACACCCAGTCAACTTTCGATTTAAAAACCACGAACATGGCATAAAATTGCCATCACAGGCACTGGCTTCTGCGCACAGAGAGAACTTGTAACACTCGTCCCATTTCCAACGATACTTTTCCCAAAACCAACTGACACGCGTGTGCATGTGAACAAATTACATTACACCTTCTGACATGACTTACACGCCTTCAGATGAGGTTCGTGGTCAACTAATAACAATAAGCGAAGTTTAAGGCGTTCTTGTTGACTGCCTGAACGTAACTACAGCTAACTTCTGTGCTGAAGACGACTTCTCGTTTGTGCTCTTTTATTTCTACCGTCACTGCAGTTAGGTGAAGCAACTGAAGTAATTTGTTTGGTATAACAAAGCGAACTTCTCGATAACTTTTGAGAATAACTACGTCAATCAAATTATTGGTTAAGTTAAATTAAGTTATGTACTGTAGGAAATCACATTTTGAAGGCGACCTGCCAGTTGCACTAAGCTAGCTATACCGGAAGGGAAAATGGAGTGAACCGTAGAAGAGGCCGTAAGTCCGCCTTTGACCTTCACCTTGCGTCGTTACAACCTTTTATATATACTGGTTTTGAGGTTTAATGCTCTTAATGTTACATAAAGCCACACTACCTTTTCGAAATGCAAGTTTAAAGGTCGATTTCACCCTTATGTTGGGTTGGATTTCACGCCAATAATTTTTGGTTATTGCAATACGCAGGTGTGTGTACTATAGGCTATAAGCTTTACACATTACCATTTTTGTACTTCACAAATATATTGTTCATTATTGGATATCTGTAAAAAATTAGGTAAATATTCATAACTGAAAGTTTTCTTAGATGCGCCATGTCATTTACTAGAACTTTTATTTATTTAGTTGGCAGATTTATTCAACTTCATTCCATTTTATAAACATCTTTCTTTTAAGATTTGGAATTTTTAAAAAAAATTCCATCATGGCAGGTGTGACGCCGAGCCTAAAACAGCTTTTGCAGTAACTACATCGAGTTATATTGTTTGATAAAACACCCGTTATTTACTCTCCGGAAGTAGAATAATCGAATTTAATTTAATCTCTTTCGGAAGCTGGTTGCTAGTGGTGGGACCGGGCAGTTTGAAAGCTCCCACGTAGCGGCGCACTTGCACTTCCACTACAACTGAAATTTTGGTGTGCTCTACGTATCCTGGTGTTTTCATTCTTCTTTTTATATTACTGGTACTAATGATGAATAATTTAACTTTATTATTCTCTGACATTTATTCATTTATTTTTCAAGCGTCTCACGTTGAGTTCGGTAAATTACGAAATAGTTCGTTTCATCATGCGTACCAATAAAACTCCATCTTTCGAAAATTCGATGAATGAGTTGTGTTATGATCCCCATTAATGCCTCAATCATTCTATTGTGAATATTGCCTTTGTAGTGTGAATACTATAGGGAATTAATAGTTACTTGTTTTTAACGTGATTTGCATAACCAATTAAAGCTGCACTTCAGTGTTCCTGTACGAAATATGTTAGGAAACAATTTTCCCATTTGGTCGTTACTTTCTGAACCAAGTAGATTATGGCTCCACATGGCCATGGCAATGATTGCACCCTTGTGTTGTTTTTAGCCATACCTGAAGATATCTGTTATCTGGTGTAAGTGGAAGCCAGATAAAATCACCGCCGAATGATATCGACATTTAATTACGATTTGTTAAAGTAAATGCGAAGTTACAGTTTGATGCAGTACGTAATGTACCTCCTACCTTTTAATGAATTTCCAAACATTTTCTGCATTATAACTCGCACATACAAAATGTCATAAGATTTTATAGCCAAAACAGCGTGCAACTGTGCGGGCGCCATGACACATGTTTTGACAGTTGTGTTAAACAAGCAGTTCGGCGCGAGAACACGCATCCCCCCCCCCCCCCCCATTATCGACTTTATTGAGAAAACTCAAGAGAAACAGCATTTGTTCATTGAGAAATTTTTTACGTAAGCTTTCAAGAGGGATCCTTGCAAAGCGGTTTTGAAGATTATCCGTGTATTACCTCTTTCGTATCATTTATGTAGCCTGTTCGTAACAGTTGCGTCCATAATCACGTGCCAATAGTCTCAGAAGTCAGCAGCGCATTCGCACGATTCGTCCCAGTAGCAGCTGTGGTGGCGTAGATAGGTTTTTTGAGGGGAAGCATACTCCATTATCTTTGATTTAAAGAAAAATGTATTTGGCCACAGCTCAGAGTACGGGGTATTGTTTAATTTCATGTCTCGACGGAACCACGTTGAATTAGGCACGCGTAACGTAGTGTACCTACTACGCAACTACGTTAGCGCGAAATAATCAGCGACTTCCCTTTCTTTCGGCGGTTACACGCAGGTGCTTGTTTATTAAAAATAAGCATGGCAGGATATATTTGTTTTTAACGTGGCCAATAATGATAATTCCAACGCCAAAATGTGAATTACAGCAAAAATAAATTAAAGCCAAGAGGCGAGATAAAATCCACACTTAAAACGTTACTGCTTGTAGACGAGTCGAGATTCACTAGAGACTTGTGTTTCATCAGCCGGAAATAGCGACGCTTGGGACGGCGCCAACCAGCCAGCAATTGTCTTCGCGGCCAGCCGCCCGATGGCTCTCTGCGCAGCATCTGGGCCGTCATTGGCGCGATCAGCGTGGTCTTCCAGGCGACGCCAGCCTCAGGAATGGTTTCTGTTCTTTCCCCACCTCCAAGACTGCGGTGGGCGCTGCCGAGAGCCGGATAGCCAAATGGCGTGCGCAACTCCAAGTGTCAACGCGTCGTCATTTACAACGAACGGTTCAAAATTTATTTAAAGCGTCTGGCGCAAGTTTCTTTTCATGTTTTTTCCCCCTATAAAGTGTACTTTTGGGAAAGTGAAAAAGGCTCAAATGGCGTTTTCAATGACTTTTTGTGTAATCAAAATTCTATACACAGTATAGGTCCATGCAGGTGCCTTTATCTTTAATATTACACCAGAAAAATACAGGATCACCCCTTAAAGCCCCATAGAGACGCGTTACAGACGCGAAGAGGCAGTTTGGTGTCCGGCGCGTAGAGGCGAAGAGGCACGTGATACGCGAGCCAGTGTCGCCCTTATCTCCTCTCGCGCTTTTAGAGCTGTTGAGTTCGTCGTCCACCGCGTGTGCACTTCACAAATATCAAGCAAGCGCTGCCTTCTAGGTGCATGGGAGAGTTGATCGTGTTGTTGGGCACCTGTGCTTGCTTTGCACGGCCGCTACATATTTTTTTTTTATCTTCGTCGATTTTTTGCCTAACCAGACGAACATTTAGTTCGAGAAATTCCCAATAGCGAGGCTAATGGCTGCCTGTTGGTGAGACGCATGGCAGTCTACGCCAGTAGACTTGGATCAAAATTGGATGCTCGCTATTTTGGTCGATCTCGGGCTGGTTTCAAGCTTTGAACTAAACGATGGTTAAGAAATTGATGATCATTATAAGTCTTGAAATATTGTTTTAATGGCGTCAGTAGTGTTTTAGTTTTACCATAACCGTCCATTATCCGTGTTGAACTTATACCGGTATTTAAGTTTATGTATTTACAGTGTACTGTTAGGTTTATTTTAAAAGTATTGCTTTTTGCCAGTGATGACATATCATTTTCTGATCTGTATTTTTATACACACATATTGGTTTTCCATGCAAATCGATTACAAGGTTCTTCTTTTTTAGTGTTGTTTTTAGGTTAATTTCCGTTGGTTAAAATATTGCCAGCTGTTCCCGGTATGATATGACTTTACTGCACAGTGGACTGGAGTTACAATGTTTAGCACAGTCTCGAAATTATTACAACTACGAAAGTTTATTTCGAGTTAAATACGTTTAATTTAAAACAATGAATATTAACACTGATTCAACAAATGCAACACAATTTTTTTTAAAGAGATTCTAAAATCATCAAGTAAATAATTTTGAGTAAATATTATGTCGATCATTTGATGATTGTTTTTTCTGGCCTGTGACTTCGGTTTTTTTGTTAACTTTCGCATTTACTTTTTAGGGGGTATTTGAGAATGTCACTTTATTTGGAAAAAAATGCACAGTGTCATTTTGCTTTAAAAACTTCGGGTTCTCTTTTCTATGTTTTGCAAACAAGTATGGCTTCGTTTTGGTTAGCGTACCTAACTCTGACACAAGTATAGTGTCAGTTAATTGGTAATGATACACGATAAACGTTTATTTTGTTAATAAAAATATTTTTTTTATCGAGCGTTATTGATAGTGTTGTCTCAGTGTAAATATGATTTAATCGAATCCTCACCGCGAATTTCTGGTTTCGGCGTTTTACAAGGAGCCGATCTGAATAGATTCGAGAGAAATAAAAATGTCCTATATAGGAGCCACGAGAAAATAGATAATACATTTTGGGAACATCCTGTGGCTGTACATTGTAAGCGACGTGAGTCATTCAGTCGTGTGACGCCGTATGTTTGTCGAGCCCGCCAGATAGCAGCACTTCCTGTGTGTCCTCTGTTCCCTCCCCTCCAGGGGCGGTGTTCGCTGGCCCCTCCCACTTCCTTGGCGGGCACGGGGCCTGCCCACCCCTCTCCACTTTCCCCTCACCGCCCTCTAACTGTACCCCCCCCCCCCCCAAACGGGCCGGTCGGCTTCCCCTCCGCCGGCGCCTCGTAATGACTTCCCTACAACGCGAGCATGCTACTGTTCGTGTGAAAACGTCGGGTCCCCTGGCGGTAGCACGCCGCGTGACAAATAACCGCGTGGACGTGATATTTGCTCTGCTGAAACACTTAAAAATGCAGCATATCCAAGTTCGTAAACAAAAGTTGTTTAGAGAAATGGGATGTTTTATGTATTGCCATTTTTTTTTATGTTCTAGACTTTATATATTCTCAAGCGATTAAAATGAATCACTTGTAAAATCGGAAGTTATCAAACTAACGATTTGAATTAATGATCACGAAAAATTAGGAAATCGATTGGCAATTTTATTTACAACTGCGCAGTTTCTGGGTCAGTGCTGGTGGTGTAACACTGTAAACGATAATAAGATTTCTTTAAAGTTTACATCATTTGCTAATGTAATAGACACAATAAAATGTCAGCTGTAAATAAGTTTATATTCATATTAAAACCATTTAAAATGCCCATTTTGAAATTAGTAGCACTTAAGCTTATTTATTTTTAATATCGATTATGTACGTGTGCCGACATCATTTTTCCCATTTTACTGTATTCGCGGATATTTTACCGTAATGAAATGACACCTACCTATTTTTCACTTGCGGAGCATTGTATGAAAAACGGTCAACATACATTTTATTTTACTGGAAATCATGCCAATTTTCACATTCCGATTTTCATTTAATTTGGCTATATGTATAGAATTAGGTATTAGAAATCAAACTTCCCTCAATTTTACCATATTTTTAAAGAGTTGTGAAACATTATTTCATTTGAAATGCAGAATACACATATCAAATATTTATATATTTATGTCCAAAAGCTTACATCAAGTTATTTATCTTACATTAAATGGAATAAAGATATGGTTAGTTTAAAAGGAAACGAAACACAATATGGCCACCTTTTTCTCCTTTGTCCTAAGAATATGATAAAAAAAGCTATTAATTTCCATCGTAAATATTTAAGGGTTACGTTAATATTAATGAAATCATAACTTCCTGAATAAAGCGATATCTGTTCCCAAACCTTTTAAGGCCCTCGGCTCCCGTAATCTACAGATTATTGCCTGCGGCACCGCTAGTAAGAACCAATATGAAGTTCGGTCCAAAAATCGTTAAAGCAAATTTTATAGCACCGACCCACAAGTTATAACGTCTAAATGGCGTGTTAATTTTTTATGAAATCTAATTTAAATAAAACTTTGGCAATATTTATTAAATATGCTATTTTATAAATAAATGACATGAAATGCTATAAAGGATCTAATTGTACTGTTAAGGCAGTGTAAGCTTAAGCTCTTTTGCGTTGGTAGTCAAGTTGTTGAAATTGAGTGAGTGATTGTGTGCGAGGCGCCTTTTGCTTCCCTGAGCGCCGCGGCGCGCATTTTGGGAACCCCTGTGTTAACCCCATAAACCGTCATGATCCCAACAAGATCGTAAAATTCTCAACTTTGTTCTAGCATAAAGTTGTCATTTGCCTCTATATTAAATATCACGTCCATATTTTCTATATTAAGCTTACGTTAGAATTAGACTGTTAATAATAATCCTTTAAAACATTTCTCGCATAGTTTTTTTTTATAGAAGGGCTAATACTAGCAGTTCCAATAAATTCGAACATTTCTCATTAATCTTCTAAAACTTTACTGGATCTATCCTTTACTGTGAGAAATTTCGCTTATTGCTGCCGCCACTTAAAAAGCCTACCTTTTAGCAAGTGTATTCTGTGTATGTGTTAAGATAGCTTTAAATTATAATTGGGGCTTGGTATAGTTGAAAGAAATTGATACAGTGGTTTAGGTGTCTATTATTACGTGCATTGTTTCTGTGCTTAAGAAATTATAAAGAAATTATGTGATTTGATAGGAAGCTAAGTTACAATTTGTCCGAATAACATATTTGTTGGACTGATCGTTGTATTTATCAGCATACGGTAGAATCATTTAATGACGGTTTCCGTTTATATATCAGCTGTTGTTTTACAATTTAGATATAGGTAATAAGTACAAACTGCTGACGAAAATTGTGTCAGTTGAGCATGTAAAGTTAAAAAAAGCATGTAAAGCATGTAAAGTTAAAAACTCTTTTGATTTGCCACAAGTAAACGAGAAAGAAAACAAAAGGGGAGTGGGGTTTACTACTCAAGTATATATAACGTTACAACTAAAATTCTCTACTCTATATTATATTTTAACCAAAAATTCGTTCTGCGCATGATACAATTGGCGGTTTATTCAACTTTGCTATTAGATGGGCTTAACAGAAGTTTATGAATATTCTCGTGAAGTCATAAGTACTTGAATAAACGTGTAATGTTCTTTACTTATGACTATAATGTTAAAGTAATAAGTTAACTTAGAATGGTATGCATTTGTATTATTAATACTTCTTTATTTAAGAATGAACACGGTTAAAAGATAACATAATGCTTATTCCTTACGACCGACCGCAAGAGAACGGCAGTATGACACCATGCTGGCTGGGTACCCGTGCTGTCGGTGCGGACGAATGGTCAGCCCTCGTCGCTGTTTACCGGTATCGGAATGCGGCCGTCTTGTGGCCGCGGGGAGAGGCCGGGGCTGTCCTGATTGCATTCCAGGGGCGCCCCGCGCGCTGGGCGCCAGTCGGCGGCAGAGCAGGGTCCCGCCCAACGAGGCAGCTGTTAAGGGCAGCCCTCGAGCAGCCGCGGCGAGAGAGTTCATTCCCCTGGAGGCGACAGGTCGCACGTGGAGGACTCTTCCTCCCCTCCACACCTTGTCCGTCCCTTGACTCCCTCCCCCTCGTCCCTCGAGACGCCAACACAACACACACACACGTGCCCCTCCGTTCCGGAATGTTCCCGAGTGCGCTCCTAGTGTTTCGGAATGCAGCCGCGGCCTTGGGTCGCCGCCCCGCGAGAGTTCGTTCCCATCCCGCGACGAGGGGTCTCGTCTCAAGATTTCAGTGGGACCTGAACTACAAGGTCCATCCTACCTTACCAAGGGGTCGGGACGGTACACCCGAGGACCTTCTGATGACTTCACGTCAATTCAGGTTTCTCGCTAATAAAAATCGCAATTATTTGTGACACACACACACTTTCCCTTCAGAATATGGGTGCTGCTGGTTCTAAGTAAATGGTTTCTGTAAATCATTTGAATGCATCCTGTTTGCTGTTGAAGGATTAAATTTCTCAAATGGTGACCTCTTTGGACCATAATCACAAAGTTAGCGGTGCTCTTTTTACGAGTATGTAGAATCTGTGATGGCATTGGATTTACCAACGTAATTCATGAACAACACCAATAAATTGTTTTAAAGTAGTTGTATCCTTGATATTGCGCTGTATCGGCGGGCGTATCTCTGCGAACCGTACCTGGTGCACCTTGTCCTTGCTGAACCAAACCCATGGCATATAGGTTAGACGGCAATACGAAGAAGCTGAAATTTTAAAAACGTAGTCTATTAATTGCACTCTTAACATGTAAGGAAGGATTTTAACTGAAAGTCGTTACCCAAATGCACAGCTCTTAACTCCCAGTGGGCGCTATTAATTTTCACTTCTAATGCAACCAATTACTTATTCGAGAAGTTGGGTATAGCCCATCCAGTAAGGTCCCACATAGGGATACCATTTAGTGTTGCCATTTGGAGGCAGCAAGTCATTGGCCCAATGGTTAGGTTTGATTATGGAAGTCGCCTGGTAAATGTGATTGATTGATGACCGATTGAGATATAGTAGTGGTTACATCTATGCGGAAGATATTTTGGCTTTCGTGTTCTAAGCTTGTTTTTAACCACCTAAAATTTGTATATGTACCTTGAAAGTATAAATAAAATCACCAAAACAAAGTGTCTTGTATATTTATAAATTAGATAGTCTTATACTGAAATTTACTATGTGTACGGTGTGTACCGTGTTACAGAACCTTTCATGATAAATTTCGATTTGTGGTTTGACTTAAGTTCAGTGAGCATGAACGAATACAATTCTGGCACTAAATCATTTCGCGAAGCACCTATATAGGTACTACAAAATCATGACTTTTCTTAGTTGGTCCACGTGTTTGATTAACTTTTGTGTTTTAAAAGAGACCGCATTCTTTACTTTAAAAAAAAAAAAACTTTTTTTTTGGCTCGGCATAATCTACAGGCGTATGTAGATTTCGAATTACTTATTTCTTTGAAAATATTTTGGAAAATTCCTGGAACATTTAAAGAAAATGTTCCCGACATAACATCCTATATGTTCGTCAATATTAAAAAAAGATTGAGTTAACATTTTCCCATATTCCATGCAGCGAAAATATTTTAAATGTTTTTTAACTTAATGCATCCAGCATTGAACATGACTTGATGTAAGCTTTAGGACATTGGCCATTGCTAAGCACATGTATGTCTGTAGAAGAAAACTACAAAAAACCAAAAGACAAAAAACACAAATTAAGCAAAAATTTCTGTTGTCAACAGGATATATACACCACATAATATTCCATAACAGGAATATGGTCAACAAAGAAAAGCAAAGAAAAATAGACCAAGAGAACGAACAAACCCCCACAAAAGATGAGGCAGTAAGTCATGGCATTGGCATTTGTGGTTGTTTTTTTTTTTCGTTCTCTTAGTCTATTTTTCTTTGTTTTTCTTTGTTTGTTGATCATATTCCTGTTATGGAATATTATGTGGTGTAGGGTCCTGTTGACAACAACAATTTTTGCTTAATTTGTGTTTTTTGTCTTTTGGTTTTTTGTAGTTTTCTTCTACAGACATACATACATGTGCTTAGCAATGGCATATATCCAAAAGCTTACATCAAGTCATGCACTCCCATTGCACAAATCTTTCAAAGACAACAGCATTGAATATCTTAATTTAACACAGATTTTTTGGACATACGCCATTGCAGATTTGCACTAGAAATGAAAGAAAATGTATTTTAAAAAAGTAATGACATTTTACTTTTCTGCCCTTGTTTTTCCCACCCCTTACAGTAATGGTTTAAATCACCAAAAATTGTTCCAGACAAAATTTTTTAGGTAAAAATGATTAAACTTACAAACAATTTGAACCGATTTGGTATTTTTGTAATTCTACCCCTCATTTTTTCAACACCTTGCAGCAATGGTTCGTCTAATAAAAATAGTTTGTTTTAGATAAAAATTATAAGATTAATATATAATTTGTACAAATTCGCTGTTATGCTACGAACAGAGTTATTAATTTTTTTTGGCCGCCAACCCTTGTTTTTTAAACCCTTGCAGTTATGGTTGCCCCTATCAACAACTTATTTAGACACAAGATTTTGCCATTACTTCTACAAGTTATACAACTTTCAAACGGATGTGATATTTTCCATATTACGGGAGTTAGAACAATTTTTCTGGTTTTTAAAAACTATCCCTCTTTTCTCGCCCTTTGGTCGTATATTGTTCATTAAAGAACTCGACCCAGATTTTTATGTATCTGTTTGGAAATGATTTAAGAAAAAATTCGACAGTTATCGTGTCCACAAAATTGTAATACATATCTCTGTGTATACACACACACACACACGTTTGAGTTGACGATGTTTTTGGGGTCTGTGGACCTGAAACTAAAAACTGTATAAAAATGTTTCCGGAAGTCGCACCACGTCTACAATAGGTAGTATTTCTTTGAACTCTACCTAAAGGGGTTTTTCGTATAGGTTGAGCTGGTTAATAGATAACACTCTCATATCTGCATGCTAGCGAAAGAGATAATTTATCGGTACCTTCTGGACCTAAAAGGGCGCAGAGAAATGACTTCCACTTAGGCGACACAGGTGCTGTAGAGAGGCTTTGTTTAGAATTTCTTTCTAAATCCTCACACAATGTATCTACCTGGAAATAATTATCAACGAAAATGAGAGTGAGCTTTGGAGATATTGTTAGTAACTGTTGCGATGGAGGTTGTTCTACCATAGATTCTAAGCTTATAAGATTATCTAATCTATATTTAATTGGTCGATGGAGATGATTTTATCTATCACGCGCTTGATTCTTGGAGGCAGAAACTAGAAATGTTAAGTTTCAGTATAACAGATAAATATCTTGTTTGGTGAGTTTATAATTTTTTTAAATTAAAGCTGTAGTTTTCTAAGTAAATATCGTGGAACCCAGAGTGTGTGTTGCTTACGCTGGTAAGGGAAATAAATGAATTAAATTTTTTTCTGGCTTGCAGGCTAAGCAACTGGGGTTAAAACTTTAGTTTACCTCAAGTCACGACTGAACTAGCATGCCACGAGAAAAGTTTAAGTTAGCCTTTACTAATGCGACCTATCTGAATACCGCAACGTATGATCTGCATTCGTCGGAAGGCTCTTCTAAACCAGTTGGCCGCGATGCTAGTTGACTTTATGAACAGGAATATTCTGCTAAAGAAAATATACAAGCATTATCGTCAATTTTTTTATAATGTGTTTTTTGCATGGTCTTTAATTGACCATTGTTTTATGAGGTTTGCACGCCAATAAGTTACTGCAGTATCGTTAAACACAGGTCCAAAAGTGACAAGACCACATAATTATAAAATTTCATCCCTAAGGGAGTGAAAAGTGGTAAATTCAGTTTTGTAATAGAAAATCATATGAGTAAATCATAGACGCATAAACTTTGAGTTCGTGTTATTTCTCTATGTCCACCACAAGGTCATATAGTAAGGTCTGGCAACTTCATATCCTTCCTCCTTGGCAAAACCCATCCGGTTAGTAGAGTTCGTGGCTGCTAGCAAACTAAAGGCGCTAATAACAGTTTAGTTAAGAACTTCATCAATATATGGCGTTGCCTTGAATTTGTAACACGCTATCGTTTGGTGCGTTTGTCACGTCTTGCCTAGGGGCTACCTGCCCCTTATAAAATGAAGCTGAAGATTGGCGTTCAGCTTTTGCAGATGCGTAGCCTTGATCACCGAGATTGTGCAATCAATGAGACTTTAAAATCACAAAATTTCCTGTTTTTTAAGTTTATGTCTTACAGACATGAAACTCGGTCGTGATGTTCCGTATATTATGATGTGTTAGGACGGGCAAAGCCGAGTACTTCAGACAGTAAATTAATAAAGGAATGTTGTACTATTACGAAGTTTACTTTGGCACACCAATACACTTTCTTCGCACATCCCTGGATCTTCGTACTAGTCGGTTAAGGATTTGCCTCATGGGCGAAAATCTGTTACGATTTTGCAAGCACAAGTTAGTCCCCTCATTGAGTGACTTTTTGGTCTACGTCAATGATTTGCCTTAGTCTGGAGAGCCATGTTCTCCATGTGCATGTATACCGTGTTTACGACGGAACACAGAACTTGGAAGATGTAATCTGACGTAGTTTCTACGAAGGTTCCTTTATCTGGAAATTTAAAAGAACCCTTCGTTGAGAGGTCCGTAATTTACTGAAATCTCCAGCAGTGAAGAGCTGTAGATAGCCGTTGGCTAGAAGAGAAACGACGTTATTTATTGGCCATAGCTTATGTTGGGATTACGTTGGCATCCCTGGTGCGCGTGGTGCCTTCGACGGAGGCCATTGTCGGGTGATAGCTGCGACGGCACACGGCAAACCGGTCGGCACCCCGACTGAAGGATCTCTTCGGCAGCGGAAGATTTCCAGGAATCTGATCCAACAGGGAGGGGAAAAAAGAGGACCGCGCGCTGGAACTTGCGACCGATGCTGGCAGGAGTTGTGGAATGTGGTTTGAAATGCGTGCGTAATACGCACTGCGTATCGGTGACCCCACAAAACATACTTCGGCGACAGACATTTTATCACATGCTCGAAATTACTATTTGGCGATAGAAATACATACCTAACATTAGTAAATCACAATTTTCGTTTTGAACTGATAACAGTAATCACTGATTGTAAAATACTTAACCGATGATATTTTACATGGTTGCGATTCGTAAACGAACTACGAATCTTCAGGGCGAATGCGCGCATGGCATGACATGAATTTCGTGGGACATTATTTTGTATAAATTATCCAGTTAGTTAAAACCAACGTTTTGTTACCTTATTATCCTTTGTTTTTTTATTCAATTTACAAAGCAGTAATTTAGTAATTTAACGTAAAAATAAATTGATGCTTAAGGCTCACTTATGTTTGGAATTGAGTCACAGAAAAGTGACCTGTTGACGAAACTTTGTAGGGACGTATAACACGTGCGAAAAACGTGATTTGCTCTCATTTCTGTGACTACAATTGCGCTAGTTTGTAAAAAAATGGATTAACAATTTTTGGTTTAAGTAAGAGATGCCTATATTTATAATGTGAAAAATACTGACTTGGGGCCCGATAGCCAAATCTGATGCTTGGTTTGTTGTTGAGGGGGGGGGGGGGGGAGTCTGGTTAAGTTTTAAAATATATTTTTAATGTGTGTTGATATTGATAGAAATATCGCGTACCTAACTCATAAGGTTTCCAATATATAATTGATGGAAACCTTATGAGTTAGGTACGCGATAGGCGCAGATCACCTTTACAATTATGACCATGGTATTGTTTAGTATTTAGATTTTTTTAAATATGGGGTTTGTAATATTGTAATGGGGAGGGGCCCCAACAAAATTACTTGCATCCGGGCCCTTAGTTTCACTCGATGGCTTTGCCGGCATGTTTAAATAATAATTAATTGTATACTATTGTTACAAACAGTCTATAGAAATTTCCACATTTTGGTTAGCTGTGTCTTATTGCACTGTTCAGACATAAGTTCAAGTGACTTGACGAAACATTCTGTTGACTGTAAAACTTTTATTTTTACAAAACATTGCTTTTCGAGTTATTTGCGCTGTAAATTTTTGTTTTGTTGTTTTAGCGCATTCAGACAGCCGAACGAGTAGCCACGCCTTGTAGCCTTGGGCATTTGAGTCGCGCAGTCCTGTACTTAGCGCCGACTGCGTTCAGCCAATAATTTCTAATATTCAACGCTCAAACATTGTGATAAAGATGCGTGTCGAAATTTCACTAATAGTATTTGCCGTAATTAGTATGTAGTACTCTACGGTCTTGGGAAGGAGGGTGGGTTATTGTTTTATTTTATTTTATTTTGCACCCACAGCTCGCGGTGCTGGTACTAGAATGGGTACATAAAAAGAGGGGGGAGTTCACTTGCTCCCGGAGGGGGAGGGCAGTTACGGTGCCGCTGTAGTGGGAGGACGAGCGTGGAAGGGGAAATTGTTTAATGTGCCGCCCCCCCCTTTTTTCCTGTTAGAGTGGGGATACGGAAGGGGGTTCGCTTGGCGGTGGTGTTTGGTGGGGGGTGTGATACTGTGTGGTGGGGATGGTGCGGTGGTTAGTGGGGGGAACAGCTCCCCCCACTCCCTCGTGACTCGCGCCGAATGCGATACAGTAAGTTTCGGGAATGTTTCACCCGTCTCTCGCGCCCTGCGGTTCGCTCGGGCAACATCATGTGAGTTGCGCTGTCGTGTCAAGTCCTCGATTTTTTTTTTGTTTTACTGTGCGTCGTCGCGGGAACTGCGCAGATCGAGCGGAGAGACGGCTGCGTCACGTGCGGTCTACCCTGTGCGAAGCTATCAGCTCCGCGCCCCCTCTCAACTGTTCTCATCGGCGGCCTGCACGAGCAAGTTGTTTGTGTTTCGGCTCGTGTTAGGGGAATATGGTTTTGTGTGCAGTCTCGAAGGGGAACACGTGCCTTGAAGCGGATTCATCCACGACCTGTTTTTCGCAAACCAGTTCTTTGCAATTTTTTTATTCCTCCCCTGCGCCTTGGCGAAATCTGCACGGGGCGAAGTCTTGACTTGTTTGGCGATAGACGTGACACGCGCCTGTGCACAATAGCTCAAGTGTCGCGTGCGCGGCAGACTCCGGTTTTTTTTTTCGCAAGGTCGCGGCGGATTTCGCACAACCAGTTTTATCGCCACCTTGCGAAATACATTTATCTCGAGAGCTTGTCAGGTCCGATCACAAGAGTCTGGTTTGAAGATCTTGCTCGGCGAAGGTGCCTGTGTCGTGATCCACCCTGCCGGTGTTGATCGGGGACCTGGACTCCGCGGCGCGGCGGTGACGTAGCGCGCTCGTCGCGGCGGAAGGATACACTTGGCGCGGCCGCCGCTGACGTCATTGTCTTTATGCCCGCTGCAGGCGCAGGGAGTGCCGGCCGGTGAGGATTTTCTGCCGGAAACAGCTCTTTGTAACACTAGTGCGCGTGACGAGAGTCGCCGAGGTGGTGTTGATGGAGTTTGTGGGCGAGGAGTACCTGGCCAAAATGACAGTGCCGCCCAAAATGGATATGAACGAGGATAAAGCAGATGAGCCGAGGTAAGAGGGCGTATCCTCGCGCGCAGTGCAATGCGCCGGGACTTGTTTTGCAAGTTAGGCCGTACCTTGTAACTAGTTTTAACATGACAGTATGTACAGTCTAACCTTCCATTTTTGTATTAATTAACGGCTATTGGTGAATATAGGTGTCGGTCATATTGTACAATATTACTTAAGACTATTTTCTGTTTCAAACTACAATGTCGGTATATTTTTCGTAATTGACATTTAAATATACCATGGTGGTTCTAGACTTAATGTACATTTCATAATTCTTGTTTCACAGCTACATCTGTTTTTGCACTTGAATGCAGGATGACTTGACTACTCCATTGTTTTAATTGCTTATTAAATGACAAAAGCCCCTGGCACTGTATTATGTGCCTGCTCACTACTGTTAAGATGGCTTGTTGCCTAATCGTAAGTGGTTTAGGTTGCGTGTAGTTTGTAAATAAGCGGTTAATTTTATTCTGACGCATTTTATGGGAATTTGGGTTTTATGTTCATTCAGTGACGCTTTTTTGAGCATTTTAATGTAATGTGATTAAAACCCTCATTTTTTGGGAAATGAATTCCCGCCGGTTTTTACACCTACCCATGTGTCACGTGATTGGTTCACGTCATTCGTTGCAGCCAATAGCGAGCACGTTGCCGACCGATTTATAATTAACCATACACGTCGGCACTGCGCTGCCCTGCCGATCTGCTGTGACGTGACAGGCAGTTTAGCCAATCAGATGCCCTATCACGGCTTTTTGTGCCGGGCATGCAGTATCATTAACATTCTCGTACTCGTAAATTTGCGAAACTAAATTTTCGGTTAAACGTTCCGTAGCACGTATCCAAGTGAATCTCTTGGTACAGATGGCATGTTACTGTATGCATTAATTCTGTGGTACATGATGCGTGTTTTAATTTAGTACTTAGAAATATCCTGACCCGACAAATAAGCTTGTATAACAATGAGTAATGATCGTAAGGTGAACAGAAAATATACTTTCCTTTTTATTAAACTTAATGTCTTAATTTATTGTTATATCAAGAGTTTTTGTTGTGTGCAGAATCTTTTGACATACTAAATTAAAACAGCAAGCATCATGTACCACGGGATCCAAATGTACAGGATCATGCAGGATTATGGGATAAACTTGGATACGTGATACGGAACATAACCGATTTCCGTATGGCAAAACTACGCAACGCTGACACGCGAATTTGATTACTTGCTGTCATAAACCTCGATTTGACTAAACGCAATTTCGTAGACGGAATAGATCAATTTAAAAGTGCTAGCCTATGCAACAAAACAGTTAAATTCGCCATTTAGGGCTATTGGAACCACATGACCCCGTTATGTTCGAATTAGACAATTAGGGTTCAAGATAATTAATGCGATATATTCATTTCGAATGAAGCATTTTAATGAAGCTCTTAATGTAGGTAATTAGTCACGTGTTGTTGCGTACATCAAAAACGACCAAAAGTGACGTGTACGTTTTAGATGACGTGGCATCGAAATAAGCTAAACTTTAGTTCTTAACTTCCATCCAAGCAGGGCTGATCGATATATTGCCGCCTGTTGATGCATGTCATTTCATACATCATCCGTAACCAAGGGAAACACGTTCGCAAGGAGTCGTGCAAAATGCAACAATTGCGCATTGTTAAAAATAAATTACTAAATATTTTATTACTGTTTTCATTACCCAGTTGGTATGAGTTTGATAATACCGAATGTTAGTTTAAAAGTTAAATTAAAACCTACAAGTATGACCAATCGACTATTACAGTTTTAGGTTAAAACAATTATTGCTTAAAATTGGATACAGGTATTTTAAAAAGTCTGAAAATAAATTTGTGAATACGCTTTGTAAAGATTAAGTAACATTCTTCCACGGCTAGTTACATGTTGCAAATATATATAGCTTTTATTCTTAACCGTTTAGTTGACTCCATTATAAATTCTCTGGACTTCAGCTCTGAATGATGTACTAATATCCAGATAGCTTGAGTGAAGTAGTTGGTTCTCTCCCCCCCCCCCCCATTTTTCCCCCTAAAATCTACTCTCTCATGAATTTTCGTCCTTGGCTCAAGGCCCTGCCACGTTTGCACAGTCGCGTCCTGTCTGACCTTGTTGACCGTTCTGTCCGATGCATTTACTGTAGCAGTTCGCACATTCACTTGTCCGATGCATCTGGTTCATATTATAATACATGGTGCAGCACAGTACTAAGATCTCTTGGATCAACTCACAGAGAAGAACTTTATACAAACTTAAAAAAAAAATGTTCATTATGAAAGTGCGTACGCATGAAATTCTATTAATTTTATTACGACGTAATGTCGCCTAAGACGAAATATTAAATACCTATAATAAAACTTTTCTTTGGAAAAATTATTATAAAGGAATTTTACGTTTTCAACGTACTAGTCATGCTTCTCCTTTGCAAATATTGTTCATAACGCAAGAATTTGAGAGTTATTTCAGATGCCTAATCTCTGAAGTTTTTAAGTTCGTCAGCTTTAGTCACAGATTTGTTCCACGTGACTTGTCATGAGCACCTTACGTTACAGGTCACGTTAACCGATCAAATACCATATCTGATTTAGCTCGGACACATCGGATAGACTGCAGGACCTATGTAAAACTCGGTGTGGTCATGTCTGCATGATTACATGCTAACTGCGTGAAGCCATTTTCCTGCAGCTAATTGCGTGTTTGCAGTGTGGAAACAGTTTTAAATGACTTTTTAAATTTATTTAAGTGACTTATAACGACGGAGATTCAAATTCACACTTATTAACCATCAGACGTGGTCAAGCACCATTTCCGAAATGTTTTGGGCGTATACAATTTGGCGATGTCGATGTTTAAAAGTGACTTCACCTACGTCATAGCATGCGTCTCCTGGTAATTCCTAACTCCACGATAAAACTTTTATTCTGCGTAACTAAGTTCAGAATGGAGATAAGCACTCCCATTGAAATATTAAGTGTTAACGCATAACTGATGCAGTCTTGCTTACACTTGTTTACTGTGGAGGATAAAACACTTGGAATGAATGTGCTTGCATATGAAGCAGACTTCGCCGCTTATTTTTGTGTTGCAGTTCAGTTAGTAATTTCGTAATTGATTATTTGCTTGGTTAGCTTTCAGGAACTATTAAATCAGCGTTCCTTGGACTAGTAACGTAACAATACTTCGATGTGGTTATTTCCCTTGTATATTCACAAATAATCAGCACTATTGTTTCTCGTTATTTGTGTGAAAAATCTCCCACTATTATGGACTTTATTAGATAAACATTTTCAGTGAATAATTGAAAAATATAATTTTTTTTGTATCAGTTAACTGAAGTCTCTTTTTCTTTGATCACTAGTGAGCTTTTAAATTTGGTGACAAATAGTATTTAGAGCACCAACTTCACGGAAGTGGTAATTATTTTTGGCCCAATCGCAGAATGCCATGTGGTACATTTCGATGATTGCATGAGTGCGAGCTTAAAGTAACGGAAATATGTTACAAACACATTTAGCCATGCCTCTTTTAAGACTACAATCAGCAATTGGCAAGTCTGAATGTTATGCAGATATTGGCAGTATAGAGTACTTAGTAGGTAAGTTTCCTGCGGAGAAAAAAATGTTTTGAGGAGCAATAATGTAGGTTGTCTGCACTTATTTAAATGTATTCAAATTAATTATTTATTTGGCTGTATTTAAAGTATTATGCAAATATAATAAAGCGTACTTGAATATTTATGTGCAAGATTAAAAAAATCTGAAGATTGGTTTTTTTTCGGGGCTTATAGCTGTAGTCTATCCGCATGTTAGAACTTTCTCACAGCAACTAGCTATTGGAAGGAACTTTGGAGCGAAACCAACTTTGTCACTAATTTTTAATGTAATTTTTTTCTAGAATTGTAATATTTTTAAAACTAATATTACTTCGTTTTCTCTATTTGTAATAATTGGAAGTTAGTAGTTTTGCACTCTAAAATACTTTAATACGTTCGTAAACATGTAATGAAATGAAAGTTTTTTACCTACGCAATTGTGTTGGAAGTTTACCGTACAATAATTATATTATACATTTATTTAAAAAAAAAGTCAAATTCATAGAAAAAGTACTATATTTTTGATACATTTTGTTTACAATTGTAGCCTACAGGTTAATAACTTAACTGTTACATATTTGGGAATGACATCAAATTTTGTTAGTGTATTTACGACCGATTACCTAGATGTGAAAATTATTTCAATAGTTACATCCCCAATTCACCCTTATATTTTGAATTGTGCAGAATACAGATTATTCTCGTACGTGTGAACCTAATTTTTTCTCAGTTTAGGGTTTTTATGTAAAATTTCAATGCTGGTTCTCAAAATCTAATAATTTTAAGTTTTTAAATCGCAGTGCGTTTAGAAGCCAGTAATGCCAACACTTTGAAACTGAAAATCCTGTGTTTTTAACTTCATTTTGTTTAAGAAAGCGATGAGTCTTGTTCTAAGCGCAGACTTGACCATAACCAGATGTGCCCACTTTTTGTCCTGTTCACTTCCCCACCACGGGTTACTGTTTTCTGAGCTAACAACGCAGTACGTACCTTCTATACAAGAGAAACAGATACTTTCTAGAACCTTTATTATGTAATAACGCATAACGGGAATTTAGGCAGTTCTGCTTTCGTGCTACATTTTGATTAAATTTTAAGAAATTCATACTGATCTCGATCTTCAACATCAATCTATTGTAGATATATCTGATTCTAAACCGCAATTAAACTAAGAAATACAGCGGCGGTTTGGTAATAATAAAACTGTTCGAATTTTAAAATGTTTGCGGGCATAAACTCTGATAAATGTTAGAGGGCTGACGTATTTGATGTAATCTGCCGCTGTGTGACATTTGGTTTGGTGAACAGGGGAAATTGTGGTCGTTATTTTTATAAAGTATAAGCTGCAAGAATTAATATTCAATTTAAGCTATTGAAACCATATTTAACAACTGGATGATTTGAAATAATTGCAAGTTGTCTTATAAAATTACATTAATGACTATTAACGAACTGAATTTTAAATTTATTGTGGGGACTAAACACGCAGTTACCCATTTAATTTGCCATTTGAAGTTTGCTGTCTTGGTTCGTGGATGGGTGTTGTTTTCTTTGAAGTTTTTTGCAGTTTGAGACTAGCAACATGGGGTGAAATTGGATTCACGCGCATTCCTTAAGTAGTGTGGGTTTATAAACCACGCGAGAAAGGCAAGATTTTCAACGACACAACACGCAACTAACTCAAGAAAGACACGGTGGTTCATGGAGCACGAAAGTCCCAAAAGACATCACCAGCCCTACAACTTATAATTGTAATACAGTAGGAAATTAATTTCTTCCTCTGGGATTTTTCTGATAAATGTTATTCACGAAAACATGATATTCATATTGATTCACTGTGCGGTAGTTCAATAATAGGAAACGGAATAGGGTCGGTAAAAGGAAAATCTTAGCCTTCTGTGTAAACGACGCCCATCTTTAAATTTGGAAGTTTGGAACGCGAGAAGTTGGAAGCTGCCCGATGCTTACGTTTTGTACACTCGGCCTTAGGAACAGTTTCCCGTCCGCGTGCGACAGTCGCCAGGGGCAAGTTAATGTGCCCGCATAAGCTGCCGCCGGGCTGCAGCCAGCGCTGCGACAGATGTGCAAGATGGCGAGCCGGCATGACCTTGGACAGGAAGGACCTGGGGCCGCGATCAGCTCGATCTCGCTCGCTCGCTCGATCTGTCAAGTCAGGTGCTGCTGGGCCGAGCGTACCTACTCGAATTCTGCCATCGGAAATAATACCCCCCGACTAGGCTCATGAGAACTGCGGGAGAGAGAAGTTTTAAATAGTGCTATGCCCATATTGAAGTTTTCGATCTTTTGGTCTGCAAACAACGTTCATTTCGGACTAAAAAATAACGACAGTTTTTTTACATCTTTTCAAAGATAAATTTCTGCGGAATCTACGCTGTCAGTTTGTGTGACTTTTCGTACGGCAGTGGCATCTAGCGGTGGACGGTGTACTACGTCGCGAATGCATTTCACGATTTTGTAGCGGCGGAATTATTTTATTTGTTATGTCGTTTGAATTAAATATCTTGTTAAATCTACCTGTCAATATAAGTAGTTGAGAGGATATTCAATCAGGTGTGCTTACCTTTTCGGATTTTTCGAAGAGTGAATTCAAAATTTTTGTTTACTGTTTGTTTTGTGTACTAGGAAACTAACAAGAATGAACGTCTACCCATAAGATAGGAAGGCGTACCACTTTGATTTTTAATGAATAAAAAATATCGGCGTTCTTGTTAAATTTAATTTTGTCGAGCCGTTTCTTTTATAAAACATTTTTTTTTTCCTTTTGAAATCCAATTCATGGCTACAATTTGTATCTCGTACTATGCAAGTTGTATTTAAATTTAACATGTATGTCCAAATAACTACTTTCTTTTGGCACGAAGTGGATTACTTGTAAATTCTAATTTCAGGAAATGTTAGCTTGCTACATACCTTCAGTCAGAATTGTTATCTTATTTAACGGACTTCAGCTTGTATTTTAGTTTATAGGTTCGGAAATAGAGAATAGAACATTTGGTACACCAGAGTTGATGAAGTGATTTTCATTCGGTATTTATTTAAGTTTTTGTGAATTACTTTAAAGCTAGTATAAGTTATTGTATTTTCGTGGCTTCAATATTTTACCCAAAAAATATTCTTGGCAGTGTAAGCATACCATGTCTTCTACATTATATCTTAAATTTTCATCTATAATGTATCCATACTGCGAAGATAACATTCTGGTTTCGTAGATTGCATTATCAGTAATTCTCTGAGCAACCAAGATTAAATTTGCTTAAATGTCAGATGCAAATTAAATGATTTTTCTTGTTTACTGGAAGTATACCTAATTTGTGAAAGATATTTAAATATGAAGATAGTTAAAAATTCCGATTTTTTGAAATGTAAGTAGTGATGAGTTGTTTTTGTAGCATAACGTAATGTTCACATGAGTTAACCTCGAAGATGTCTTAGTTGCTGGTAAAATTCGTGATCACGAAAAGATAACGGCTTAGACCATGTTTTAAAACACCACTATAAAATCGTTAAGAATCTCGAAAGCCAGTTTCGTCGTAGTGCTGCCAATGTTCACATTTCTATAGATCGGAAAGATTTAAAATTAAGTATGAAATTTCATAGCATTCTCACATATGTAATATCCAGCAAGTAGTTGATAAAATATATATATATGTATATTCATACCGTGCACAGGAACATAAAATATACTTGCGACAATAATTGTTACATATATAGTAGGGCCGCGACGTCTTGGCGGGTCGACTCCCTAGAGCTCAGCGACCTTGTAATCGACACGTCCCGCCTTGTCTGCTCTGCAGATAACAACGGCCTGGAAGTCTTCATGCCGTTCCGAAAACATTGGTCGAGAACAATCTCACGTACGGTGCAACACAGCGCAGATCTTAATGATACAAAGATGCGATAATGCTTTACGGTAATTTATTATTTAAAGGTAGTGCACCATTTGCTCTACTGGGCAGCTTAGTTAAACATAGTTAAACATAGCTATACAATTCTTTAAAGTTAAGAACTAAATTTGTAACTGTGGGTTGCTGTAGGAAACACAATTAATTAAGACTTGCATGTAACTCCCTCGCTGATGCTTACTTTTCCATTTGGTTTGGCTGAAATGTGAAGACGATCGACATGACACTTTCACGCACTTCAAGAACCTTACCACTTTTATGCACACGGGTTGGTATTTTTTCCATAACAGCACTCTGAAAGAACCATTTTAGTCATTTAGAGGGGGCCGAAAACCATATTTATAACAAACCATCCTCGCGTATTTTATAGTTCCCTGTTGTGCTTGCTTTATAAACAAGAGAGGCTCCGGGAAGGAAGCCTTGCGTAGAACCAGCGCTTACAACTAACTATCAGTCTGTGCGCTGCATTTGCTGTTGCCATTACCTACACCTTCAACGTCACCTTTCTTTTGCCAACATTTCTGAAAGGTTAAATTAGTGTCAACCCAGGATTCATCCATGTCAAATATCTTCTTCCCAGCCTCCCTGCACTGTTTCATCTGAGTCAGGTACTGTGATCGCCAAGCAACGTCAGATCTTTCGAGAAGAAGAATTCGCTTATTTTGGCTTCTTTTCCACACAAAACCCATTTCTTTGAGTATTTTACGCAGCGATGTCTTTCCCTAACTCCATCCGATTTTTTCTTTCAAAACTGGCAGTAGTTTCCTTTTTTGTCGTTTTTTTACTGCATAAAATTCGTGGCTAGTGTCTCTGATCACTCTTCTATCAAAGTCATCAACTGACAACAAACGTTTCCCAGTTTTTTTTTTTGGCTTGAAATGAATAATTAAACATGAGAGGCTGTTTAACGGTCAAATAAAGGAGTGATATATATATATATATATATATATGTAAATATAAACATATAAATTGTAAATAAATAATGTATTAATATAATATACATTAATATATATAATAAAATCATATATATCATAAAATATATAATGCAATATATAATGTATATAATGTAATATAATATCATGTAATATAATGCAATATAATGTGTAGCAATATCGGCTACACTTGTAGATAAAAAATATTCTAACAAGCGGTGCAGAAAGTTTGGAAAATTGCCAAATGCAAAACAAACAAACCGCGGGTGAAATTACGGGGAATGCGTTGAAAAACTTATAATGTTGTTGTTTGTTTTTTATTTGGCGTCTCTCTGTTGTGTTTTCGGATGCGCGAAACTGATCTTTGGCTTATACCTGTGTATCGCGCAGCTCTTTCGGTTACATTTGTTAGAGGTACTAGCAGACATTTGTTGGCAGCTTCTTCATCACAACACTGGATTACACTACTTATAATTTCCCTCTCCCCACTATGTATTACTTTATTGTATCTTGAACATCCTGCGTCGGGCTCCATTGTTCACTTCAGACTGAGAGCGTGGCACCTGATGTTTTTGCTATGAACCGCATAGCGGCTGATGTGCGCGCGCAGCTGCTTCCCCTCTCATTTACTCTTCCCCGCTTCCCCGCAAAACGACACGCCAAGACGTCGCGGCCCTACAGTACGTTTCATTTAGTTTTTTTAAAGTTTTTGAAGTTAGGAACACTCAAGATGCAAGGGACCTATCCAGGTCTTGTCACTGTGGTGTTTGACGGCTTGCCGCACTGGCACCGCTTTCCTCTTCCCGCCAAAACCTCTTCAGCCGTGCCGGTCACGTGGCCTCGCTGCCGTCCGCTCGACCGTTCTCAGCGCCGAGAGTGAAGCGATTTTTTTTCCTAACCTAACTGAAACTTGTGTTTGTTGGGAGGGGTCCGGGTCGGGGAAGACTCCAGGTGCGTCACCAAGCCTTCACGCATAATCATGCTGGGTTTCAGCCACGCATCGTGTGCTTCGTTCGGGGATTGGCCAGCCATGGCAACAACCGATGCCATGGCTAACCCCCATATCTTAAACTCTAGACCATAACTAGATAAGTTTGGCCCAGGTAAAACCTACTTAGACACAGGGAAAACCCTGGGCTCATTCTTGCAGGGTTATATATTGCAAGCGTTAAGCAGGCAGTTTCAGTACAGGACAAGAATGCTGGACAGGAAGAAGAGTTGGTCAGGGCAGAAAGTTCCAATCATGCTGGGGTCGGGTCCGCATTGGTGTTTTTGTGCGCGTCTTGGTTGGTACCAGTGGCGCATGCGCCCCTGGCGGCGAGCAACAGTACTCGTCGCCCTTCAACCTGCCAAGTCAGTGCGTGTGCTTATGACTAGGAAAACGTATGGTGTTGAGCGTATGTGAGAAAAACAATTGTATTAAATTATTTACATTAATCCCGCGCTCGCGAATCGGGTTGTCACAAGCATTTTTCCTTTAACGCATTCAAGCTGCTTATTAGACCCTTTTGTCTACTTTCAGCTCTAAGAGGTAGTATCATAAATTATTTTGCTTCTAGTATTTCGTTTTTGGCACGTGATTTTAAGTAAATTTATAATTTAACCATATTTAATTGTTTATATATATTTTTTACTAAATAAGTCTAATTTTGGCTTTATATGACCCTTTTCTACTAAATAAATCCAAAATGCTGAAGCATGAAATCATTGGTATAAAATTTTGAACTAACCATTCGTACACACAGCCTTCCTCTTAAAACTGTTAAATTTTTCATTAAATCAATAAAAATTGGAAACCATGGAAACAGGTTTTTTTTAGGATTCTTCACGCTTTCAGTAAAATCTTAAGACTTATAAAAAATTGGCAATTAAGTTAATAAAAACAACTAGCTGCCCGACCCGGCTTCGCACGGCTATACTAATGGAAAAAAAATAAGCCACATCTCCCATTTACAGTAATGGTAAATTAAAAAAATTCAGTGAAAATTTATTACAATGCTGTATAATGTACCGGAGATAAAATGAATAGCACCTATGGTTTCGCGACTCGTGCACGCAACGTACAACTGATGTACCCGTACTTCGCTAGGGCAGTCTACAGGCAGATCACTCTTGCGCCGCTCATTATACATGCCCCTCCTTGTGGGTACGCCACTGCCGCGCGATGCCCGTTGCCATGGAGACGCAGAAGGCATGAACAATGCAAAATCCTGTTCTCATGCAGACAAAGTACCCACTGTTGCCTGGTTTTAACCACCCATGGGATCTAATTTTCGGAAAATGTCATCCTGTGTAACATAAGGAACATTAGTGTGAAGTTTCATGTCTGTAAAATATATATTCTTGAAAAAAAGGGCAATAAAAACAAATTAAACACAGAGGAAAAACAATAGTTAGTTTAGGTTTGCGATTTAAAGTGATAAAAAATATTTAAATACTAATTGAACTCTTATGAGGGTACTGATTGCTTCGTTGTTAATATCACACGGGTGTTTTTTACTTGTATGGGAAAATTAAGAATGATAAGGCATCTAGTGCGTGGCAACAATGTTAATAGGCAATAGGAAATAAACATGTAGCGCCTGCGGCATTGTCAACACACACTTCGTACGTGTACTGCATGTTGTATCTAACCCCCTCCAACGCATTTGATTCTAAATTGGACTTTTAGTAAGGATCCCTAATGTTATTGATAATATAATATAGCCTATAGCCTTCCTCGATAAATTTACTATCCAACACTGAAATAATCTTTCAAATCGGACCAGTAGTTCCTGAGATTAGCGCGTTCAAACAAACAAACAAACTCTTCCTTCAGCTTTATAATATTAGTATAGATTAGACATTTTTAGTATAAATAACCTTTATAAACTATTAACTGGGGTTATATTTATGGTTTTATTTTAAATCGTGTGCATATACAGGAACTATTAAAAAAAAATAAACATACTACCCCTTACAGCTCGACCTCAAATGTCTTTAATTTTCTTGTCTAGGTAGTGTTATCTAATAGCTGGGAAAAGTTACGTTGTAGCTATCTGATTGAATATTATGTAACGGAGAAAAATGCAAGAAAACCCAAGCGTAACTTTTGGCCTGTTGCTCCACTGACTCGCTCGAGCTGAAATCGAACGATCTTGGAGACAACTCAGTTCTTAGTTCCACTGGACATGTCACACAAACGGAAACTCTCAATTCTCGAGCTCAAAATTTTTTTTGTTCTAAATACTACGTTTTGGCGGAAATATAAAGCATACATCTCGTTTGCCCAAAATTTGTCGTCATAGGGAATTGTCACAACAGAATTTTCTGTAATTTTTATGAAAAAAGGTACTGTCAAGTTTTGTGAGCCATCTTCTTTTGTACTTAAGCCGTACTGTAAAGTTGAATTTATGCACATTTATAAACATTGAGCAGCCTTAATTATTTTTCGAAAATAAATATACCCGGAGAAAAAAAATTACTACTCCGTAGTAAAAAAGTTTTCCAATTCAAATTAAATATATTTGTCGTCTAACCAATCTATTATTTTCTGCCCTACATCACTGATTATTTTAGTTGGTTTCAAATGTTTCTTCTGGAATAACCTCGAAACACATGTATATCCTAACTCAAATTTTTGTATAAACGACGCAATGTACGTGAATATTTTTTTTTAAATACAGTTAACTTGAAAATGAATTATATAATTTTATTGATGGGATGAATTTTTAATAGTTATATTTATTTGTAAGTAAATACCATAATCGGATGCTTCAAATGCGTCGATCTAAGTTCATTTTTTCTCAAATGATGCAACAGTTTTGTGTGTCAATTCTAACTCATAAACGAATACGATCTCGGATCAAATATAGACAACTCTAATGCCGCCACTGACGTTTATTGTAATCCGAAACTTATCTAATTATTTGATGTACGTGAAAGAAAAGGAAAATGAAATCACCAATACAGCTATTATGAGTTTATTTACTGACAGTTTTTTTTATTAAAATCAACTTATAAAAAACTAACTTGTAATATTCACCAGAATGTTTGTTATTAATAGTTATATGCTAGAATTAATTTTTTTTCTTGTGGAAGTTTGCATAACTGTGCTATTTTTTAATCTAGAAATATATTGGGATTTGTAGCACTATGTTTTTGTTGCAATTATTAAACTCATGTTGAACTTGAAACTTAGCTCTTGGTCTGTTAAGAAAAAAATACTTATGAAATAATTCGGAAACTTAATTTTGAAAAGTAAAAATAGTTATGAAATAATTCGGAAACTTAATTTTGAAAAGTAAAAATAGTTCAAGTGTGAGAATTTAAGTGACTAATTGATTAACATAAATGTGATCTGTAATGATTTGATATACATCTACTTTGTATGGGAATTTGACTACCTACAACTTTACAATGCAAGTGGACATTTTAGTCACAGTTTCAGTGTTCAGCAAATTTGAATTTGGCTTCATTAAATTATTTCTTGTTAAATTAAAACTTTGTAAAAGTTTTAAATTACAGAAGGTTTCAGTGCACCAGGGCCATTTTGTTTTTATAGTTTGGAACTATATGCTATTTACAATTGTCAGTAAATGGGCTTTTTTTTATAGCGTAGTTTAAGGAACATACCCTCTCTTAGTAATTTTTTGATATTTACCTAAACACACTTAGTAAATTGGGACTTTTTAAATTGCTTTTGGATAATTAGCTGCCACAATTAAAAGAAAGTTATAAAAAGTAGTAATTAGGAGTATTAACTGTTAACTAACTAAAAGTTAATTATATATTTTTAACAGAAATGCAAACAATATAATAAAGTAGCCAGAAGCATTTCTTGTAAACATAAATATTTTTTACTCAGTAATATATTTAATTCTACTAATTACTAAGTAACAAAAACTTTAAACCTATTCGGCAGTTAATTTTGAAAAAAAAAAAATTAGTGTACCTATTTGGCAGCTAATTTTGAAAAAAATATTAATTTAGTGTACCTATTTGGCAGCTAATTTTGCAAAAAAAAAAATTAATTTAGTGTACGTTAAGCTACTATAAATGTCTGAAGTGGAACAGTGCTTTACATGCATGACATGAAACGGGACGTACTTACTGGAGGGGGCAGTGGAACTGCACTTGCAGCAGGCATGTGTGACGGGCGTTGGTAGCTACACGCGGCACCTTCCTGCCATGACACGCCGCGCCGCGCGGCGGCGAAGCCTGCGTGCATTGCGCGTGGCGCGCTGCTGGTGCGACCTAGCGGTGCTTTGTCGCACTGTTTGCAGCGCGCCTGTTTCGCACGCTCCCGGCGGAGGCGCTGCTTTTACCTGCGCAAGTACGCAGTTGTTTTTTTTTTCTATTTTAAAATCATTCCTGCTATCTCTTGAATTTGGTTTCGTCAACAAATAGTATTTACCAATGTCTCGCGCGGTCAAACTGATTCTCAATTTTGTAAGTTGTGGTATGTCAGGTTTAAATTTAAATGCATTAGTTGTGTACGTGTTTCGTACTAACTCGCTACACTGCGTATTTAAAAAAATAAAAATAAAATTAAATATTAATACTTTATAGAATCGAAATTTATTTAAATTTATTAAAATTTATTAAAATTTATTAAAATGTACCGCTCAAATCTTCCAGGCGCAACTAAACACTTAAAATACTTATAATTTCTCCACACATGGTTTTCATTAAAATAAGCGCGAAACATTGAATTAAGACTTCTTTAGGGAAACTGTAATTATTTGTAATATTTAATTTGATAATTTTTAATATACCTAATTTATATATTTTTAAATATTTGATAATAATTTTTTAGTATTTAAATTGATAATAGTTTAAGATAGGTAAACTTATCTTCATAAAAAGTTTGAAACCAAAATACCTGATTAGTAATTTTATAACTTATATTTAATTTTTGAGTTTCGTTGGAAAGAAAATACATAAAATATACGAAATAGGTCTTTTTTTTTCCTAATCCGGCCCAAGTGAACATTTTGTTCATCAAATCTGCCTTTTCGTACACAGCCAGTGTCTAAAATCTAACAGCAATAAGAAGTCAAGTTTATAAATGTTTATTTTCGTGTTATATTACAGCTCGCAAATATCGGTTTATGTTAGGTGACTAATGGCGGCCAAACTACAAATGCAAGTGATCTGTGAATATAAAATACCATAAAAGTTTAATAATACAGTTGTAATACATAGCTTGAAAGGCTCGGCTGCGCTCATAAGTTCGTGTTAATTGAATTTCCTTGCATTTCTTTTTTATTTAGAACAAATTTTATGGATCATATAATTCTATGTAAGAATTGCATTTTTTTGTCAAGTAGCAAAGTTAATAATGTAGGCCTAAATGATACAAACACGTTATCCAGTATTTGTAAAGTTAGGCAGTCACTAGAATTAACAAAAATAATACTGATAGTTGGGTGAAGCCGGTATAGAAGAAAGTAATTTTAACCAACAATTCTTATTGTCAGTAAAGGTTCTGTCTGCAATTTATGTGTGTTAAAGATAATCTAGTAAGCAAGAATTGAGAAACCAGTCAGAATTACGTGTTTTAACTAAATCGCGCATGTAGTTCGTACAAAAGTAAATTCTACTTTTTTTTACGATTTGAGGCATATATTTATTTTGAATTACTAAAGAAGCCAGGAAACAAATCAATTGATTTAAATAGTCAAATATCTTATGTGTGCGTTTGTCAGGTAAAAAAAAAAGGGGGGGGGGGAATTTGTAAAATGTCTACTTATGTGACAAAGGTCACCAAGGACAAAGGCCATTTGTGGTCTTCGTGGCCTTTATTTATTTAGTAGTTTCAGACGGGCGTGATGGACGGTTGTGGATTTATATATTTTATGAAAAAAGAAAAAAAAAACAAATTTTATGTCAACTTTTGTTAATTTTTCTGCATTTGTGTTTAGCAGAATAAAATATTGTTTTAAGTTTCACTAAATACACTACCTTAAAAATAATGGTGATGTATTTAAACGCCTAGAGTTAATAACCTTTACATTGTTTGGGAAATAACATACCAGTAATTAAATATTTTATGAGATGCAGTAGTATGGTGCAGTTGTAGAGTTTACCAGGGTGCCTACAGGTCACGAAAGTCTTGATGAAAGTTCCGAAATAAACTAATGACGCTGTAAGTCATTAACCTTGAATTTCCATGGCTTTTTTTTTTCAACTTTTGTCTCACTTAAGAATGTAATTCCATATTAAATATAAATATTCGTAGACAGTACACTTGTCATGTGGAAATAATATTTGAGATCACCCCGGGGTATTAAAATGCAACGAAAAGGCCGTGGAACAGATGCACCAGGTATTTGTAGACACATGTGTAAAGCCTAGTTGACAGGATGATAGTAAAGCCCGATAGTTACTACCGCGACAGCTACTATCGCCGTACTATCACTACTTTCACCGTGTAAACTGCACGATAGTTACTCTCGCGCTGTAACGATAGCACTATCGCGATATCAAGTCGAGCTAGATAGTTGGTAGTAACTGTCATGACAGTACTTGTAACTGTCGCAGCACTTTCGTAGTGTAAACGGATTGAAATCACTATCGTGATAGTGTGAGTGCATGTGCTCCTAGTACTTCAAGCAATAGTCAAATTTATTATAGGTTATTTTGATTTGGACAATGTCTCGATTTGAGATTGCTAGTTTCCTCGAGAAATACCAACACCCTTGTTTGTGGGATAAAAAACAAACATTTTCATCAATTCGAAGGAAATTTACATAACTTTTGGGGTCTTCAAATGCTAATTCTTTTATAAGCGTGTTTGAAATGCCCAACTTGTTTCTTCGTGCCAACCAATGTCTTATCCACTGTTTTTTCGTATTTTTTTTTTTAACGAAAATAGCTATCCCAGCTACTAAAACCTGGGCCACACAACGCACCAGGTCTGACATTTTCCCAACTATCGCATAACATCTTAATGCCAGTGTAAACAGACACTGTCGTGACAGCAACTATCGCACACTGTCGTGACAGCGACTATCATCGTGTCAACTAGGCTCAACGTAAAGTGGGCCTCTCCCCTTCGAAAAGTGGCTGAATCCACCCGTGACGGAAGGGCGCAGGTCCGCGGCGCGCCGCGCAGCTAAAAAAAAAATCAATATCCGCGCCGCTTGGAGCTTGGAGCTTGGAGCTTGGAGCTTGGAGGTAGAAGATGTTCCGGAGCGGCGCGCCCCGCGCCAGTGCTTAGCGTCGACGGTCGTAGCCCCCCTTTTGCCGGTCAGCGTAGCGGGTGTTCCGTCGAGCCGCATCAGTTAGATGAGGATGTGGTCCGCCCGCAAGCAACGTAGCGTCTCCCATGACGCGGCGGGACAGCGAGGGGTCACGGATAATGAACGATACTGACACGACTCTAAAACCTAAAGGAAAAAAAAAAAGGTACAATAGTTTTAATTTGCAGTTGCAGAAAATATTTTAACGAGAAAACTTTAAACGTTATATTTATTTTAGTGTACCTGTATAAGCGTAGTTGCGTGTTGATATTCAGTGAATTTATTATTAGTGGAATGTGTAGCAATTCGAATGCAAAATAGTTACAGTATGAAATGTTGCATGCAACGAATTCTTCTCAATGTAACTTTTCCACAATTAAAAACGTGGCATATGATTCAATATATAAAAAAAAATTGCGAAAGTGCCACATTTGTAGATGTCATGTTGTGAAACATTGAGTGGCAGTTTTGGATTGATGGGCAACAGTACCCTTGCCGACAGTCTGTGCGATAGAACCACAACACATAGTGTGACATTGATGTTCTGAAGCACTTTAAAGAAGTGCAAAAGTGACATGTCAAATAAAAAGGAACTAGTATATGAATACCAGCTGAAAAGGTTTTACAAAGTAACAGACCACTTTGTGACACTAAAAATGGCGTAAAAAAATTTTCAGTTGATGCGGTGTTTGGGTGTGTGATATACCGTCTTGCATTCTCTTTCCAATTACTAGTTCAAACAAATCGCTGATCACCTTAGTTTTTTTTTTTACTTTTGGCACAACCTTTTTCATATGATCCAACAAACTTAACAAGATAAAAATGCACCTACATAATATTTATAAATAAAGGTTGTCAGGTGTTACTGACATTTGTTCTGGTTATCTTCACTGACCCGTGTATAATTTTTGAATGATAATATTTTAGTAAATAATAAGATTTTTTAATTTGGTCGTTTGATACACAAGGTTGATATACTATTCACATTTTTGTATTAATTTTTTTATTTTTTACTGTAGAGCTTTATATATACCCAACTATATGGTTGAGTAGGTATTTCCGTTTGTAATAATAGTTAAATTATAAAAGAAAATTTTTGATTAGTAACGAAAACATATGGTAGTACATAGGTCGCATTCTGCTTTGTGGAAGTGAAATACAATTTAAGTTTTGTACTTGTTTTTTTGCCATAAAGTGTGAATTGAAAAAAATACTTAAAACAATAAAACATTTGCAACAGTCATATCAAGAGTTAATATTGACAATTAGTGATATTTCAATATTAACTGTTTAGTAAATAATAATTGGTCATTTAGCATTGAATTTTAATGGTAAAATATCCAATCAAAATGAACATCAGGTCATTTTTATACAATATATAAGCCGTTTTATTCTAAGCATCTACAGCCAACCTGTTTATTTCGTAAACAATTTTTTTTATTACGTGTTAATTTCAGTGGCTTAGAGAAGCAAATTGAACACGTTTCGAGGCGAACTTTGTAATCGCTAAGGCTCGTGTTGGTTCGGTTGGCATCAACTCGCAAGAAGAGCTTGTCGTGGGTCCTCGCTAGAGCGCTCATGTGGCGAGGATCGCGGGTCGCCCACAGCACCTCGGCATCACTCACGTTTATGAGCACGAGTCTATAGCCTTAGGCCCTATGTATGACCATGGCCCGGTATCGGTTAACATCTCTCTATGTATATCAATAATTTTAAGGCAGTGATCAGATAGTACGGATGGCTTCGTTTAATGTCAGTTTTCTCTTGTCAAACGTGCTTAGCTTTAGTTGAAATGCTACTCTGGTTACTTCCACGTGCATGCTACGGCGATTGTCCCATTGAATTGACAGTAGTAGAATCCGGAAATTATGTATTTTTTATTAACTGCTATTTTGACAAATTTACCTTTTCCGTGTGTATATACTGAATCACGATGCCAGTAACTCTCGAAATATGATACTAAGAAAATAGCTGTTCAGTGGAATTTCACAGGAAAACTGTTATAAAATACTCAACACTGTTAATATAACAGTTTGAACAGTATTCCAGTGTTATTTCACTGATGTAGTTATTTAAGCATTCCCACGTGAAACCCAAACCTGCGTTGTCGCTTGGACCCTTGTTCCGCGGGTCGTCGGTGTTATCAGCGATGGGCGTCGACTGCTGCGCCGCCTGGCGCCATGCTTGCAACTGTTTGCCGTTGCTTATCGCGCCAGATAAAGTTGGCGCACCGCTGCTCGCCTATATTAACTGACGTAGTTTATTAAAAGCACAGCTGATGTAGGCGTCAAGACCAGCGGCAGTTTCCATCAAGCACCGTGCCTCCCCAGCATTCCTAGTTCTCCGCCAAACCGTTCTCTTCCAGCCTCTTAGTTTATATATAATGTAAACATGAATAATTGGTGGGTCATGTACTGAGATATAGGCCAGGAACGTGCTCTACTTTGTACCAGAAGCTAAAATACGTATACAACTTGAGTCATATATTCAAGAAGTCATCCGCTTTAGCTTATTCGCCACAGATTCATATTGAACATTTATTTAATACATCTTAAATTTTTTATTATAAAGAATTATGATTAGCCATCACTTGGGAATTGTTATCCAAATGGTCCTCAACGGCCGTAATATAAAGGCGTCTGATTCATTTGGCATGTCAGTTCGTGAGTGGCTAGTCGGAGCTGTAGAGGCTGGGGCCCACTAGTGAAAGTTCCATCGCCCTAAAGTCTATCCGTTAACCTGTGCCTCTTCCTTGATAAGCGAATTTATTTACCGACCTCAAATAATAATTGTCGCAAGAGTATTGTTCCAGCTCTTTCAGAAAACAAGTGCTTGGATATACCAAATAACTCGTGTACGTCGACTATGTAGCAACTGAGTTGTAGAACTCCTCGGTTGAAGCTAGTGCTTCAGATATGTCGTTTTTACAAAAAAATTTTTGTTTGCGGCCGTCATTTTCAGCTCACATATCATTGACTAGGCTTAAATGCGTTGAAATAGCATAGTTGACTCGATATTTTTTTTCCTGCTTGCCCGTAGTGGCGTGTTCATATTTGCGTTGTAGACGGTTAGCTGGTTTTTACTGCAAGCCTTGTTGATCCTCGAAATTTTAGGTGGTGTGGTAGCTAGCAAGTGCGCATAAAATACATGTACGAGTTGCTTGTCCGTGCAACTAGAACATGGCAAGTTAAATGAGATAGGCAAGTTTACATTACATTGGCTGTTATCGGTAGCGGAGGTGAAAGTGTCTGATGTCGTGGAAGTTACACATTGTATGTTGCACACGCCCTCTCCCCTTCCCGTTCTTTTCTTCGCAACCTGAAAGATGACCATACGATTTTTTACGACTGCGATGAATAATAAACCACTCGAATTCTTTCGATTTTCCTAATGTCACAGGTGCAAGGTAGTCATTCTGGCATTTTACTGATATTCCTTTTTTCACTGTTTATTTTTATACTATGACATGCTTTTAATTATGCCCTGCTTTAAAGGTCTAACTCACAAGAGATGTTCACGTGATACATTAAGGCTCCTCTCGATCACAGTGGTTGTGAAAGCCGAACCAAAACAGTAGTAAAATTGATCATTTCCTTATTTTTCTAGATACAACATTATAATCATCCTAGTGTTCTCTTATATATATATATATATATATATATATATAATATTTCTGTATAAACGGATAGTTAAAAGTTCCAAGTTCGGTTTACCTCATTAACTTCTGGTATTTTTTATACATCGTTGCAGCTGCATTTAGTGGATAGCAGTCCTAGTTAATATCCGCATACTTAAAATATTTGCAGGGCCATGTACATCGACACTGCACAATATCCACATCCGTGGGTGTCGTACGAGAAAGTGTTCCTCTCTTCATACAATACTAGTCAAGTATACCCATAAACTTCAGCTGTAGGTTCGTCACGAAATAAGTTGAAAACACACACACACACACACACACATATATATATATATATATATATATAACTTGTCGCTATTGTAAAATGGCTGGAATTTGGAGGGAAAACGTCGGAAAATGCATTGTAAATAATGGTGTTGCCCTAAATTATACAGAAAATTTTAACGAAATAATTTTACGACAGCAACAAGTTTTGCTGCTGTTTTGAAATGTTCCATCTTAAAACCTTCAACAATAAAAAAAGTTGTTCAGATCAACTTCAAAGGCGTATACGAGAAGCTTGGGAAGCACTTACACCATAAGTCGTGTGAGCGTGTGTCATAAGTCGTGTGAGCGTGTGTGTGTGTGTGTGTGTGTGTGTGTGTGTGTGTGTGTGTGTGTTTATATATATATATATATATACACACACACACACACACACACACACACACACACACACACACACGCTCACACGACTTATGACACACGCTCACACGACTTATGGTGTAAGTGCTTCCCAAGCTTCTCGTATACGCCTTTGAAGTTGATCTGAACAACTTTTTTTATTGTTGAAGGTTTTAAGATGGAACATTTCAAAACAGCAGCAAAACTTGTTGCTGTCGTAAAATTATTTCGTTAAAATTTTCTGTATAATTTAGGGCAACACCATTATTTACAATGCATTTTCCGACGTTTTCCCTCCAAATTCCAGCCATTTTACAATAGCGACAAGTTTTGAGATGGTTATAGAACTTAACGACGCCAGTGTTCCATCTGTAATTTCTTTATTTTCAATATCGAGCGGTTCAGCTCCAACTTCAAAAACATATACGAGACCTGGGAATATTTCATACCATAAGTCTTGTGTATAATATATGTTTTAAACTGTAATGAACCTGCCGTCGAAGTAACGTCGGCCGAATTCGGATTAAACATGTATGATAGTGTTGATTCCTACAGGAACTATTAAAGTGGCTTGCTCATAAGGGTGACCTTCCTGTAGCTACATGACGCCGCGTAAGCTCTTACCTGCTGGTGTTTAATTCTATCTTTTTCCCCGAATTCTGCACTCGAAAAAAAAAACCGAAACTGATGTTCCTGGATTTGGATTGCGAACGGAATTCTTCAGAATTTCAAGAAGCAACCTACGCGCAAAATTTCATGCTTATCTCCACTTTCATCCTCCTTTGCACCTCCCACAAAGCCTTGCAGTCAGAGGTGACTAAGCACCTTAAAACACTTCTTTGAACTAAGCTTGGTGATTAATATACTATCCTTAGCAATAAGCTTTTGTTTATAAATTCGCAGAATAAATTGTAAAATCTTTTAGAGCACACAGTTATTTTGTATATTTTAATATAAAGTGACATCACTCTTGCTTAGGAGGTATAAGCCCATTTAAACATGTAAGCATACATACCATGTATGCATATCGAACGACCATAACATAGTTCCTGACAAAATCTGATATTTACGTATAATCATATTGAAGTTCTGTTCAAACATTACAACACGAAGTTCCGTGTTTTCTCTTTGGTATAAAATTTTATTGCAGTGGCTAGTCACTTTCATGTTATTAAAAAACCAAACCGGTTTGCAGTTATATAAGCCAAGCCAATGTGCATATCAAGAACATGGGAGTGTGCAATTGTTAGTAAAAAATGAGTAAATAGCCAGGGTATCTAGAAAAATAACTTGTATTGTAGGGGCAATATTGGGTGTTAATCTGCTATAATTTCTGTTTGAGTATTTTTGCGACAATAAAAACCGCTTTCAAGCTGCTAGAAGTTATATATTAGAATAGATTTGTTAAAATGTATTCGCCGGTGAGAAATCACGTCGCGCGGTGACTTAGCTGCGACCAGTACCATATCGAGCCCCAGGATGTAGTACAAAATATGCAAAACCTCCCTTCCCCCCGTGTGAATTGGTGTAATGGCAAGACACTGGATTCACATTCGGGGAGGTCGTGGGCTTGAATCTCACTACAGCCATCATGGTATCATTGCTCCTATGTTTTCTCGAAATGACTCGGCTAATATTGTCAGACTTGTTCACCAGTTTTCCTTGAGGTGCATTTTGAATATGTTGGCCCCTGATTGGCCGTTCAAAAAAATCTGCTTTTCAAGTTGTTTGATAATGATGGACCCATGACCCCACGACCCTACGACCCTCGCTACACGAGCACGACGCGTCGGCGCTCAACTGCAGTGTGTGCGTGCAGTGAGATCTGACCCTCTGTCCCGGTGGCGTAGCGTGCTGCGGGGCGTTTCAAGTTATGAGGCCCTTGCAATAAATGGCACATACTTCCGACATAAGCTTAGCATTCCATACATATAATTGATATTAATTGTGAAGTAATAAAAATATTGAAAATGTTATAGAGGGCCATTTCATATAACTGATAACGTAACCTGCTACAGTGTTAATCTAATCGGTTAAATGAACAGTACGTGTACCATGATTGCATCCAGGGCCGTCGAGAGAAACTTAAGGCCCAGAGGAAAATAATTTTGTCGGGGCGCCTCTCAGCATTACCTAATTCTGGAAAAATTCCATAACTTGTAATGTTCACAATGAATTTTATTAGTAGTAGAATTATAATTTTTTGCTATCGGGGTAAACGCATGGGATCTTGCCTCTACGGTCTTATGCGTGTCTCGCAAGGCTCGATTATGGTCAGCGTACTATGGAAAAGGCAGGTTTACAAACAGTGTGGGCGCCTCGTGCGTAGGAGGACGTTGGTGGTATGGAGCGGCCGTCGCCAGGAGCGGAGGAAAGACGTCCAGGCGACAGGCGACAGGCGGCTTGGCGCTGCCTGCTGGCGCGCAGCTTTGTTCACTGTCCAAGGTCATGTTACACCCGCATCCTTCCCCTCGCTTACCGGTCCCCGGGCCGTGTTGCCTGCTCAGCGCCTTCGCGACCGGCTCGTGTCTTTCCGAGAAGGTGGCTCCTTCCTGGTACACTCGCCCTGTCATCCAGTCGCGCCAACTCCCTAAACTAGACATTGTTTATAGCCCGCGGCGGCCTTTTATTTTGCGGAATTGCCACGTCTCATACCTACAGACCAGTCGTATGATCTTATGAGAACGCACTTCGAGTCTTAACAGTATACATTCGAGCCTATATGATATCTAAATAACTTGAATTTTGCATGTCTTTATTCATACCACGTGCTTGCTTATGATTATTCATAGCTCGTGGTGTAGGTACTGTTTGGGACACAAACCAACTTAATTTTTACGTTTCGATGGTAAACTGTGTGGTTTAACTAATAAAGTTTTTAATTTTAATACTATTGTATAAAAAAAATTAAGGTGAAACAAATGTAACGTGTACTCGAAACGTTTGCAGTGTGATGCAAATTTACTATAAATCGCCAATTTTAATATATTTTAGTTAACAATTTTAAGTCGTAAGTAGTATTTATATTTGTGAGAATGAAGCTGACTATTTGGTTTTGGTGGAACTATAGGTCTCACACTAACTAGTGACCGGTTGTATTTAGTTTTTCAAACATTTCTGGGAATGCTTGTTTGCACAGGTAGTGAACATAGCTAGAATAATTGGATGAACTAAACAACTACTCTATATACTATATTACTTAGTTGTTAGGTTGGCAGCGAGAACAAAAAAAAAGGTGGGGTGCCAAATCTTTATGCATTAATTAATCTTTAGAAAATGTTTCTGACACTGGCAGTGAGGAAGTGCTGGCCCACGGATCACCGCTTGGACAAGCCAATTCTCTCCTTGCTGTCGGCTCGTTTCTTCCAGGTGTATTTGTGTTGGTGTGGCGAAGTGCGACGATCGTTGTTGCTTCCAGAGCGGTGTCGCCTCTAACGCCAGTGTTTGAACTGCAGTGATTACCCTATTTGACGTTGATGCGAACCCGACATTTTTAAGTAATAATATATTGTAGTGCTAGCGAGCTGGGTACTCCATTAGATTCAATACTGTAGAGTTTTCATACCTAAAATTATTTTTAAATCACGCGTTTAAACAAACAAAAAGGGGGGTTGTCTATAAAGTCGGTTTACGGACTGTAATTTTACGTGATAACGTCATAAGAAAGGGACCATGTCAAATCAACCAATGGAAAAAACTTGTACGTCTTGGCATTTCCTTTATTTTTGGCACAGTGTTAGTATTAGTTAAGTAGATGAAAATTGCGAAATTGTAATTTTTTATTAATTTTGGTTTTTGAGTTATGAATCTATGAAATTCCAAAAAACTGTAAATTCGGCAGCACAAGGAAATCTTTAAATTGTTCTTGTTAGAGAACCGTTAAAAAGAGTACTGAAATTTGTGGGAATTTGTTTAGTTTTGTATGGCATTTCATAAAATATATAACAACATGGTTACATGAAACCTTTTTTTTACTTAAAGTTTCAAAATTTTATTTTTATAAAACTCATAAACGGAATTTTCAATTTTTAAAATTTTTTTTTTCATACTTTTATTGACTACCTATATACCAAATTTCAATATAGTATTCCAATGGTATCTTGCTAAAAAAATTTTTTTGTCTGTGTCAATGTAGGTAAATTTTTGTAACAAAGAAAATCGCTTAAATTACTGGCATAGTTTGAAAACAGCTGAGATACCATTATGTTAAATTATACATCTACTGTTGTCTTCAAAATTAATTATCAATACATTATGATAAAAGATCAGGCTGCTAGGCTACCAATATTAAAGTATTCACACTTCCAAACAGAACGACACATTTTTTGTGCGAAAGCATGGTTGGGACGTTTTCTGGCTTACGCCAGCTTCATTTAGGTATACTAGAATATGCAGGCATACTTAAGGCCTAAACTTGCAGCTGGATGAAGCTGTGCTAAGCCAGTGAAACTGAAAATGTGTTTTTGTCACCCTGTTTGTTTTTCTATTGGGAAGTACCAGCCTGTGAGTACTCTACCCTTTATGTACCGGTACTTAAATGTTGTAAAACATTTTTGTTAGTAGGCCAGTTGTATGCCTAAACTGATAACACTTCCCTCAATATAGATAACAGAAAAAAATGTTATATGGTTAAATCTCACAAAATTTGTCTTGTCACACAGTCACTGCTTGGCTCAGTGGTTGGAGTTCCTGACCGACGGCCTTCGGTCAGTTAGTCACACGCCATCCACCATTGTTTATCATAGGTGCATGCAACAAAACCTACTATCTCTTCAAATGGTACATCTTCAACAACAGGACTAATTTGAACTTTGTGCACTTTAGATTTGTCAGAATATGAATAGATTTTTGCCTCGTTGCAAGAGGAATATATGCATGGAATTTTTGAGTTCTACTACAGCTGTTGATTCTTCAGATATAATTTTCAGCAATTTTTCTTCCACATACTCTTAATTTGCCACATAGAAAAAAGTCACTGAGGGTCTGTTTCTTATTCCCCACTGAAAAAGTTGAAATGGTATCAATATGTGGTTGTCAGTTGGATTTTGAAGACTGGCCTTGGCTGCAAGTTTCTTAACTGTACCCGCTACTCCATCACACACTCCTTTGCCATGAGAGGTTGCGTAATGCCATTCAGCCTTGAGTCCATCAAAATCTTCACCATGGTGACACAGATTTGAAAAGTTTTCTGTTTTTATATTGTGTAGCTTAGCCATCAGAGAAATAGTACAACTTTGTTTAATTGGGCAGAAAACTTTTCAAGAAGCCAATAAGTTTTTTGTAAGACATGAACAAGGACTGTTTTATGGGCTAAACAATCTGAAATAAATACAAAACTTTTATGAAGAAGAACTTGTTTTTCTGTTTCAATGTCTCTGTATTCTTGTAGTACACCACAAATGGATGGTCAGTAGCCATGGAGTTGTTCCAATGGAACCCTTGAGCTTCATCTTGCAGAACAAACGAATAGTTTTCTGCGTTGTCGCATGTTATCACAGCTTCATTTTCTCTCAATGAAGATTTCTACTCAGCAAAAAATTGTGATTGCTGTTTTGCAATGAAGTCATGTTTCTTCAGGTGTACTAACTGGATACAAAATTCGTCAACAAATTCATCGGTTGGTTTACGTAATGTTTCAAAAGAACAACGATCAACTGTTACCCATTTTTTATAACTAATGTTCTCAATCCTATCTTCCTCGAGACAACCTATTAATGCTTCTTTAAAATCATTAATTGTTGGACAGTAATCACATTCATCAAGGAAGCACAGTTGACTTGGTGGGTTGCAAATTATTTGTGACAGACATTCTTGATACGTCTTCAGTGAATTTTCCAACCCAGGTAGTGTAATTTTATGCAAGTTTCCACCCACCATCATTAATTTTACGTTTTGATGCGCAGTGCAAACACATACACAATGTGTGCCACTGGCACCAGCTATTACACAGTTCTTGGGTCTCAGTTCTGCAAATTTGGAGAAACCAATTTTTAACTCAGGTTGTTTGGACTTAAATAGGCAATGCACTTCTCTCAAGTTTGATAATATTAACCTTTTTTGAACGTGAATAGGTTTTCCATTAGCATCTTTTCCCATTGAGACATAATCTTTCAAACCAGGCATTTGCCTACTAACATCATCACCGCAATAGAATTCCTTTACTAGTGTTGCTGTTTCTTGTGATTAGACTTTCCCAGGTTTTGGATCTGGTGTAGACAAAACCCCTTTCACTTCTAATAGTTGTTTTGCTTTTCGCGCAGTGTAATTGCTTACACCAAACTCGCTTTCAATTTTGGCACAAGACCAACTTTTGGGTGAAATGGTTAAAATTTGTAATCTTTCACTTTTACTTGCAGTTGTAAATTTTTCTTTCAGCTGATCTATAATTTCTGTTTGAGACCCTTCGCAATTACATTCCTTTTCTTTTCCCACATTTTTAAAAAGTTTCATCAATCTTGCATTTTATTTATTCACTCTTTTCTTTGCAGTATCTTTTGTGACATTTTCATTTACTTTTTAAAACAGGTGACTCCAATATAGGTTAAAGATCCATTTAAATAATGCAGAGCTGTTTCACCTTGACTACAACTTTGTTTTTCAGTGTCAGCTTCAACAATGCCTAATTCATTGTTTTCAGTTTAATTAGACACACTATGTTTTTCCTTACCTAACTAAGCGGCAGGAAGTACAAATTTTCATACCATCTTCAATACCATAACCTAAGGAAGTCATCCATAAAGTAATATTTCTCAAGTCTTTGGAAATCCAACGTCCATTCTTTTTTAAAGGATTACAGTATTTGGACCACTTTTTATCCATGGTATACTCCAATGATCATTCCTTGCCATGATGATTGAGCACAGTTAGCTACACTCAAGTATTAAATTAACATAACCTCTCAATATTGTTCACTCAACAAAAAATCTCAATATTGTTCACCCAAAAAACAATCACAATTAAAAAAATCACTACAACAAATCTTAGTCTAAAGCTACAAAGCTTCATAACAGATGAGTTAATGTAAGCACGCGATAAACCTGCATAAACACTTGTCTTTCCCAAAACACAATATGGCAGAACAGGCAGTGATGCCAGGCTTCAAGGAAGTATTTCCTTGAGACTTATCAAAAAATCCCTCACAGCATGAAAAAAATTCCCACTTCAAGTTTAAGTTGGATATAACAATTATTAAGTGACCATTTAATACAAAACAAATTGTAAAAAGTCCACGTAAAGTATTTATCATCTAACCGTCATTCAATTTTTTCTTCAGTAATTTATATGCACCCTGACATAAACAAAAAAATAATTTTGGTAAGATACCATTGGAATACCATATTGAAATTTGGTATATAGGTAGTCAATAAAAGTATGAAATTTTTTTTTCTCAAAAAAATTAAAAATTCCGTTTTTAAGTTTTATAATTTTTTTATATTTTTGAGGAAAAAACTGTTTCATGTAACCATGTTGTATTATATACGAGGATTATTTTTTTTTCAACCTCCGATCGGCTGTAATAAAAAAAAACGGGAATGAATTGGGAAATTATTTTAATGTCAAAAGAAACGTACATCTTTACTCTATTTTTCCACATAATCATCGTGCAGATTGGGGCATTTGTCGTACCGATGCACCAGCTTTCCAATACCCTCTGCATAAAATGATGCCTCCTGCCTATTCAGCCACGTTTTAACAGTGCCCTGCAGTGTGATTAATTTCATTTCTCCATGTCATGTCCATTAATCGATACCCTAATCGCTCGTACACGAATCGACACGTCTCGTAGTGTTTACCCCCTTCCACCAACCATGTGGAGCGGCCAACTCACACCTCAGTTGAAGCTTGGTTATGGGAATGTCAACATGGCTGCAACGATAAACTGTACGGCGAAATGCGAGCTGCGTGGAGTCATCCGTTTCTTACAGGCAGAAGGGCACACTGCAGCAGAAATCCATCGCCGAATGAGTGTTGTGTGTTAAAACGTGGCTGAATAGGCAGGATGCATCATTTTAGGCAGAGGGTATTAGAAAGCTGGTGCATCGGTACGAAAAATGCCTCAATCTGCACGGTGATTATGTGGAAAAATAGAGTAAAAATGTACGTTTCTTTTGACATTTAAATAATTTCCCAATTCATTCCCGTTTTTTTATTACAGCCGATCGGAGGTTGAAAAAAAATAACCCTCGTATTTTATGAAATGCCATACAAAACTAAACAAAATGCCACACATTTCAGTATGTATTCTAAGTTTTAACGGTTCTCTAACTATAACAGTTTTAAAGATCTCCTAGTGCTGCATAATTTACAATTCTTTTGGCATTTCAAAAGTTCATAACTCAAAAACCAACATTCCAAAAAAAAAAAATACCATCATACTTGTGATAGGCAGTACAACATGCGTATTTTTTTAATATTAAAATCTGAAACCTTGACATTAATTTTTATTTATTTATTGGTTGATTTGATATGGATTGTCCCGAAAATAATGAAAAATTGCATATTTTTAAATTTTCAAATATTATTTACAATTTTTGCTAATTTAATTTAAATAATTTGTTTAAATATAATCACGAACAATTAGTTAAAAAGCCCGTCTTAACCTGTTTGATATTATAGATGTTTTCTCGCACGGTAGTTGGCCGGTTCATGCACGCTCGGCTCAGGTGGAACGTGACAATTTTTCGTGCGTGCAGCCGGCGTTCATCGATTTGTAAGATGTTATCACGTCAAAAAAATACAATGTTTTATTGCTTTTTTTTTTTGCTTTTGGGCAGTTCTTTCAGTTTCGCTAGTCACTAGTTTTTAGATGTTTACTTGAATATTATTTAATTGATAAAATTAATAAATATCACTAAGTACAAATTGTTCTGTAGCAGCTATAAGCTTCAAAAAATTGAATATTTTTGTAAATAGTACATAATAACAAAATCAGTGTTAATGTAAAATTACTCAAGGATACAGTAAAATTAACTTACAGTTTGTAAATATACACGTGCATGCATAAATTAAATTTTTACATCACAAAGAAAAAAATACACTTACAGCTTTTGACATACCAAGCCATAGCTATTGTACTTTTACACTTTTACTTTTACGCTTTTTTCTTGAGCACAAGAGTAAATATCACCAACGTTATATGTAGGTGACTGCTGCCACATACATTTAGTGTGCAATTTTACAATAAGTATCACATATTACGTTGTACTGTATTTTCGTCTTCGAAGCTGTATAATAAAACATTTTTTGTCCCGATAAGTCTCGGTAAAATACGGCGTTAATATAAAACCAATTGCAACACGTGTGAACCCGAGCTTAAAGGGCTTCTTGCGAACAGACGTCACTTGCAAACCGTGACGGCCTCTGCACGCGTGGTGCCGACGACCCATGGGCTGCAGGTAGGCCACCCTGCTAGGCCTCCCTGTTGATGCCTGTGCCATGAAGACATGGCACAATTCAGCTCAGATTCAGGTCATTTTTGCAAGTAGATGCACAGGGGACACGACCTACTCGCCAGGCGTTGACGCGCCAAGAGGTCTCCGCAGGCGTCGCGCTGTCCGCTGCCAGACTTCGCGTCGCGACGTCGTGACCCGGTTTCATTCGATCGTCTGGAAAGTTTTTGTTTACTGCAACAAGCTGAGATGTGGCGCACGTACTTCCTGCACCGCGCCCGTAAACACGCGACCGTTCTTATTCCGTGCTTTTCTTTACGTAACTACCTGTATGCTTTGCCATTCAGAGTATTTTTCGTCTCAACCTCGAATGTCGTTAGGTGCAACAGCTTGATCGATAGACGGTGACCAGTTCTCACATCTATTTAATATTTGAGGCTAGTTGAGAGCTTTAAATGAATGATACAGAAGTTGTAGAAGGGGCGGATGGCTTGTGTTTAGAAAGTGGTTTTACCCCAGTTTTCCTCTGAAATCCTCATTTTGTCTTGTGTAATTTGCGTTTGAAAAGGGGTGGTGGTGATCTAGACTTTCAGTGCCATTTAAACTAGTTGGGTGCCGCCACTCATAGCTTTTACTTTATAAAATCATCCTTCGCTTACAGTATTTTTTAATGTTTTGCGTTGGCTATGTTTTAGTCTCTCTTCATTTACGTCTTACTAAAAATTTATGAATGTTCGCGTTGGACGCAAAGTTTTAGATGCTAGTAGACGGCGAAGTGTGGTGCATAATAGAAAAAAAAATCTTTTCTATGTTGTATACAGAATTGTTGCCACTCGTTACTGTGCACTAGCAGAAGAAAGCTGTTGTCATTTTTGGGTTTTCTAATAATACGCCATAGCTTTATTTCTGCAGGTTTTCGTCTTGTTTTTTTTTTTCTGTTGTAAAATGACATAAGACAGCCAATAAGACAACCTCCGAATCTATCATGTTTAAGATCCTTACTTGATACTGTCGTCACGTGTAAATTTTAGTTTAGAGTCGCGTATGCTTTACGTATACTGCATTGCTACTTATTTGTCGTCAAGGCGTCATTAGGAATGGGTTTTTAGCCTTTGCTGCGTCTTCCGTTGGCGGTTCCGTACCTCAGTCACAACACTGGCTGGCTTGCATAATCATGACTCGAGGCAAAGGAGAGTATTCATCCATTTGACTAACATGTAAATTTTTTTTCCTTCGATTTTACTTATATATAACTGCAAGTGGCCTCCAGGCTCCTCCTTACGGTCTTTGTTTGGTAGGTTAATTTTTAACGGCTTGCAGCTATTTTTAAAGTGTATCTTGGGCGTCTTACATGATTGCGAACACATTTTCATTAGTCTAGTCACTAGCAGAAAGAGCAGCCCATTAAAGAACGAAACGTTGCAGACCTGAACAGTGTTTGTTATAACGTCTATCAAGCGGAATGTAATTGTGGCCACTTCAGGAAGCAATAAGCTGCGCGCGGGACGTGATCACGTCATGGCGTGGTTGGCCCCTACACTGCGGTCTTTGTGATTGGAGCCCTTTGCGAACTTGTCCTGTGAAAATTCTTCTGAAGAAACATTGTATTTAAAAATACCTTTCGGCACAGCCTACAGGCGTAGCTATATTTGGAAGTAACTGTTGTGGAAAAAGGTGCTGGAAACTGTTATAAACGTCTGGAACATTTTAAAAACTCTATATACATAACGGTAATTAACATTTTCTTACTCGATGCAGCTTAGAACAAATTTCATTTAATGCCTATTAACGTAGTCACGCATTTTTGACCTTCAAAACATTCTTTTTCATCCCTTGCACTAGTCCGTGGTCATATAAATATTTGCTTTGACCAATGTTTAAGAAAATAAAAATGGTTTACAATTTCAAACGAATTTGATAGGAAGGTTTGATTTTTTTTATTTCAATCCCTGTTTTTACTGCAATAGTGCCTACTTAAAATGTTACGGATATTTTTATTCAACCTTATTTTCCTCCTTGCAGTAATGGATGGTTACATTAAATTTACTTATAAGACAAACCTTTTGGACAATATTTAGAAAGTTTAAAATAAATAAAAACGGATTCGATAGTTTTCATGGTAAGAAATTTTTTTATTCCACCGCCTGGCAGTAATGGTTAATCTTATAAAAAATTGTTTCAGACCAAAGTTTTAGATAATTTTTTTATAGATTTAATAATTTAACAAATAAGGGAGTTATGAATTTTGTTTGTCCTTGCCCCATATTTATTTCACACACTGCAACAATGCTGGTAGTATCAAAAATGTTTTCTGACAAAGTTTTTGATAATGTTCATATGGTTTACAAACAATTATAACGGATTTGATCGTGTTCTTACTGAGGGAGTTATGAAGTTTCTTGTCCCTAACCCCTGTTACACCCGTTGCATCAATGGCTACTTGTATCAAAAATTGTATCAGACAAATTTGTATATAATATTTTTTTTTGTGCTTCAACCCCTGTTATTTTTCACCCCATGCAGTAATGGTTGGTCGTATAAAAAAATTTCACATAAAAGTTGTAGATATAAATTTAAGATTTTACAACAAATGAAAACTGATTTAATAGTATACGTGATATGGAAATTATTTTTTTCTTAAATTTTACCCGTTTTTTCCAACCCCCTACAACAATGGGTCTTATCAAAAATGGTTTCAGAAAAAAGTTATAGATAAAAATGTTAAAGATTTGTGGACAATTTTGTACGGATGCGATGGTGTGCCTACTAAGGGAACTAACAACTTTTTGTCAACTTTTTCTCATCCCTTGCAGTTATGGTTGGTCTTAAAATACTTTTATTAAAAACATTTTGTCGTATTACTCCTACGAGTTGTAATACGTATACGTTCAAACGGATGTGATAATTTTTTCATATTATGGGAGTTAGGCGATTTTTCTGTTCCCCCCCCCCCCCCTCTCAAAAAACCTCCCCCATTTATACCCCTTTTGGGATTATGCTAATTAACGAACTCTACCGAGATTTTTATTATTGATTTTATCTATGTGTTTTGAAGTTATTAATGCAAAATTACGTATGTTCATAAAATGACACACCTACACACACACCTACACACACACCTACACACACACCTACACACACACCTACACACACACCTACACACACACCTACACACACACCTACACACACACCTACACACACACCTACACACACACCTACACACACACCTACACACACACCTACACACACACACCTACACACACACACCTACACACACACACCTACACACACACACCTACACACACACACACACACCTACACACACACACCTACACACACACCTACACACACACACACACCTACACATACACACACACCTACACACACACACACACACACCTACACACACATACACACACACCTACACACACATACACACACACCTACACACACATACACACACACCTACACACACACACACCTACACACACACACACCTACACACACACACACCTACACACACACACACCTACACACACATACACACACCTCTACACACATACACACACCTACACACACACACACAACCTGGAAACGGCTAATATTTATTTATTTCCAAAATTCGTTCAACAGATTCTTAAAAGAATATAGAACATTTCAATAAAGTCAACAAAAAATGAACAATACAAACAATCAAATTAATTAAATCATAATATCACATCAAATTAGTACTAATTAAAACAAAAATATTAAATACATCAATATACAAACAAATCATAAGTTATTCTAAACATTATTATAATATTCATTTAATGTATAAAATGAATTTTCTAATAAATAGTTTTTGAGTAGAACTTTAAATAGTCTTGGGTTGCAATGGGAGATTGCTTTTAGTTTATGAGGAGTGCATTGAAAAGTTTTATGCCAGAGTACAGTGCACCTTTTTGATACCTTGATGTATTATTACTTGGCACATGCAAGTCGGATTTATTTCTGGTGTCATAAGTGTGTATTGCACTGTTATTATCAAAACTATCATTATTTTTAACTACAAAATTAATTAATGAGTATATATACTGACACATCATAGTAAGTATCCTTAGATTCTTAAACAATGGTCTACAAGAATCATAGTGATTGACATTAGACATTATTCTAATAACTTTTTTTGTAGTAAAAAAACATCATTAGCATAGGGTGATGATGCCCAAAAAATGATCCCATATGACATTACAGAATGAAAAAACGAAAAATATATTTGTTTTAAATAAAAAACAGATACAATTGCTGATAACGATTGAAGTGCGTAACAAGCTGAACATAGTTTAGGTATCATTTTAACTATATGTTCCTTGCCACACAAGGTATTGTTTACATGCAAGCCTAAAAATTTAACACTATTTGCTTCTGTAATTTTAGTATCACTATAATTCAATTGAACTACAGGGTTAGACTGTTTATGTAAGTGAAATTTTAAGATACTTGTTTTATCAATATTTAGAGTAAGATTATTAGCATTAAACCATTGATTTAATTTATCACATACACTATTTAATGTTTGAATTAATTCTTGATTTTTAATGTTATGACACAATATGCTAGTGTCATCTGCAAATAAAATTACTTCAGACTGATCAGTTATAAAAGAAGGAAGATCATTTATATAAATCAAAAATAATAATGGTCCCAGGATCGACCCCTGAGGCACACCAAGATTAATTAACCCTTTATTTGAGTGCCTAAATCCCTAATACACGGCACAGTACTATGTCTATTATCAGAAATTTTTACTAGTTGATACCTATTTGACAAATAAGATGTAAACCAGTGGAGCGCAGTATTTCTAATACCATAAAATTGAAGTTTATTTAGCAAAATTTTGTGGTCAACACAATCAAAAGCTTTAGCTAAGTCACAAAAAATACCTGCCACATTCTCTTTATTATCTAGTGCTTTAAGAATAGTAGAGAAAAATTTGAAAAAAGCTTCATTAACATCTGCAACAGGTAACTGGAACATCAAGCATGTAGTGAAATTATTCCCTTACATATATTTAATAAGTTGTCTGGCCCACAAATGAGTATTTGGCGTAGGTTTATATTTTCAGTAGTTTCATTTTTTCTTCCAACAGTGTAATAAGAGTTTTCTGTAAGCAGTTCAATAGATAAAAAGTTTTAAGTAAATACCATTGTTTTCTCCAGTTATCTCTACCTTCTAGTTTTTTTTAGAGAAAGAAAGTAAACGGAGTGGTAGGAAAATCTCTATTCAACATTTACAAGTAGCAGCCTGTAGTTATCTTTATTGCTACGCCATAAAAATATAGTCACTGGAATATCCGCAGTACCAGAATTATCGTCATTTGATGAGTGTGCGAGAATGCATTTAATGCACTAGCAAGTGACGCCCTTAACACTATATGATGACTTTGTCATACATCATTGCCAAATATCACCTTAACATTAATTTGCATTATCTTCATTTGATTACTGGGTAGTGATTTAAATTTCGAAGTTACCAGGCTTTTGAACAAAAAGTAGATCCTCCCAAGTTTTATTTAGAAATTAATTTATTGTGTAACAAACCTCATTTGAATTACCGAAGTTATACGTAGGCACGTTGAGTGTGAAAATTTTAGTATGAAACTGAAATGCAATGAAATGCGCACGCATCACACACAGCGAAGATCTAACACTTAAGGCCAATGCGCATGCGCGTTTCTGCTATAGCCATGAGCCGAAGTCAAGATGGCGGATCGTTAACTTCGGGAATGTACCCAACTGCAGCTGTTACTATGTATGAAGCCCAGACTCAAGGGCGCGCGCAATCCCAGAGGACCCGACCATCCTTGTGCCGGTTTCTGTACGCCACGTGAATTTCCTTCCACCACTGTTGCCCTAATTACTTCATCCAGATTTTAAGGACAAATAAAATCTATCGTCGAAGAGGTTGGTTCTTATTTCGTTATCCGTGACGGATAAGGGTTTGCTCTTTACCTATTATATGAAGTTGTGCTATGCTTTCATCTTAAAGATTGAGGTACCCGCAGTAGTAAGTTCTTTTTTATTTAATGGGGGCTAAGGATATTATATACTTAAGGCTCCGCTTATCACTTGTGTTGATGTATTTCATTTTCTTGTTTTTAGTAAAGGGTTATTTCTGTAAGTTTATCACGATAGCTCTTTTGCGTGTTTTAGTTTGTCACAAATTTTGTCGTACATACAAAAAATGTAAAAGGACTAAAGTACATAAATGAATCTACATAGTTAAAGTGAACAAAACACAAAAGTAATGTAATAAAAGTGAAAAGAAAGGTGTGTGTGTGAACCGCTTTTCGAAGCCAAATTCTACATCTGAATGCTACATTACTCAATAACTGAAAGATTTCTACATCTGTGCATACTTGAGTCACAGGTAGGCTCCCTTAACATTATTTATTGACAGAACGTAAAAAAAGATGTTACGGCTTGGGAAATTGCAGCGTAAATCAGTGCAGCACCTTCATGTTCAAAATGCCGAATTAGCGCTTAACGTAGTGTGATCGTTTGCTCGATCACAAATAGATTCGCGTGTTATCACTCTCTGAGAAACTTGTGCATTGGAAGAGCTTAGTTTTTTTTGCACTCGACCAAAAATATTTTTCATTAATGGTCTTAGTTTTAAATAAATGTGTTGCTAAAAATCTATAGTCCTATTAATATTATTATGATTAAACGTACATGATGCATGTCAATTTCATAACTCTTCGATCCATGTGTGGCTTATCGCATGCGCATTCGGCTTGATGATTAAGATGTCCAGAAAATGTGCTTGTGTCTAGGAGAATGTCTACAGGAGAGCACACACGCAGGTCCAGACACCTCCCCCTCGTCATCTACTTCCAAACATGACAAGCAGCCAAAAACTGAGTGTGGTTTTAATCTTTACGCATGTAGTTTCCTGGAATTGATAATTATCTGAGTGTTTCTTGATATCTCCAATCTGCAACTGGCGTGAGTGTAGGCAAATGCTTAAAACTAATCAGTAGAATAATTTTTACAGTATTTTCTTTGGACGTTTCCCAGGAAGAATTTCTATGCGTGTCATTGGATGTCTACAAGGTCGAACTGCATGCTTTCTCCCTCGTTTTAACAAATGTCGCGAAGAGCATGTCGAAAAAAACAAGCTGACCATCACTCGATATCCAGTCCCTAGAGAGTTTTCATGCTTATATTCTGCTAGTGTGCTCTCTCTATGTAGATGGCAGTTCAGTGTTGGATGACAGCTTAGTCAGTATCTTCTCAGAGCCTCGGGCTCCGGCCCTTATCAGTTTGAAAGCCTTGAAGTTATGTCCTAAACCTACACCATTTGCTTCTTTTAATACTTGACGAGGGGAAGTCAACAAGATAGTGGGCCCAAAAGTGGAAACATTCATCCGCACGCGCGTGTGTATTAAAACGAATTTGTGTGCCAGATGGAAGGCATGATAGATAAATAACGTAGAATAAATATATCTTGAAGTGGTCTTTGCAATAATCATAGTTGCTGTTCTTCTATAGAGACGTTTTTCTAATTTAAGTACTGTACTTAACCCATACGTTACGATCATGTATAGGAATAATTCTAATTATTATTTTGTTTTTTGGAAAAATACCAACTGGGTTCTTTTGTTGAATTTGTAATTTTGTTTGTACATGTATTTTCGAACTAATTTATAATGCGAATATCGACTACCTATGCCGCAGATGCAAACAATCAATCCAAAAGTCGAACAGTGTTCTCTACGTTCTACCATCTTGCTGAGAAGTAGTTGGCAAACCAACTCAGCGAACACGGCAAATATCAAAGGATGTGAATTTTTTTCTTTTATGTCGGGGTTATTTTAGTGTGTCGTGAAGTGGCTGGCGTTTTGTCTGTGCGCCTGTTTTTGCACCAGCCCACAGCTTGGCTTTGTTCCATGGCTGGTTCGGCGACAGTCCCATTTCACTGCACGTCCTGGACAGTCGGGTTTCGCCGCACAACTTCACTTTAAGAACAGGCCTCATTAACCTCAACATAACTAAACCTTGTAGTGAAATTACATTTCATTCCCGAATTAATGTGCGATGTCATCACCCACCACGATTACCTTCATTCTACGAGGAAAAAAATTGTTCTAGTTTTCTGCAATGTGTTGAAAAATTGCGAGTGTTTGAACAGTTTAGTAGATACGTACATGTGTATATTTTAATTTTAACGCGAATGATTTCCATACAATCGTCGCATAAGGTGTCTTTTCGTTATATACACGTGGTAGAGTTTGATACTTTAAAGGTAAGAGATATTATTCAGCTTTTGTCAGGAATATTGATAGAACTAATATGAAGAGGAAGAACATTCTGCGTAACTTATTTTGTCATTACTTGGTCATGTAACTGTGTGTTTAATATTATGGTTTAGATACAAGGCATAATCTCTAGGTGTAAATTTTTGTTGCTGGATGATGGCTTGAATGTGGCATGGAACTGCGGAGTACATGGAAGTGGTTTAACCCTTGCTGCGTAGATTAGTTGACGATGTTAAAATAAGCTTCGTGGTTAGCTAGTCTTAAGAGGGAGATCAAGTTCATGTTCCAATATAGGTAAAAAAGATACCGTATCAGATTAAACATTAAGGGAGATAAAAAGTAAATCAGGCACCAATGTTTAGTATTAAGACAAATATTCTTCAACAAATGACATGTAACTGCTTTAGAAAAGCAGTGTTAAAAAAATCTTTGGAAGACCTTATGGCAAAAGGACAAATCTTTCTTAATAGGAGTAAAAAGTATAAATTAAAAAAAGTAGCCTCTATACTCCACTATCCATTTCGAAAAGTATTTTGAAGTTAACATGTCGCCCGTTTCCGACATATTAAAGACGCGCACAAAATTGCTGTGTGCATGGAAAGAATTTCTTCATGACTTGTTTGGTTCAATCCTGCCAGTGTGCTCTTGATTGGATTATTGTATTTCGTTTACTTGTAATTTTTTTTTAATTCGAGAGCAGTTCCTGCTCATTTGTCATAGCTCTTTCATTTTATGTTCAGTGCTGAGAATAGTTCTTCCAAGTAAAATATTTTGTCTGGTGACAACATGAATATAAATTTTGTACTTCAGTTGCTTTATTGCGAATGCCATGGTGTCATAGTTTACTTAATACTGATTCACGTCCAGTGGCGTGCCCAGGATTTTGCTCTCGGTGGGGGGGGGGGGGGGGGGGTGTCAGGCAGAAGGCTAGGGCCTTTCCGGGGGGCCTGGGGGATATAGTAGAATACCCCCCAGCTAGGCGGGGGGTCCGGGGGTCCTCCCCCAGAAAATTTTGAAAAATACGTGTTCAATATTGCTGATTAAAGCTATCTAAAAATACTGTTTAATTAAACGTTTATGCTTGTGTCATTGAATTAATTTTAATATCATACTAAATATATATTTTTTTTAATTTTATGAATTTAATATTAAAATATTTTTAGCCCTGGGGGGGGGGTGTCCGGTCCCGCTCGTCCCCCCCCCCCCCCTAGGCACGCCCCTGTTGACGTCTGCCATGTTTTAATTTTTTTGGTTTATTTTTAATAAGTGATTTTTATGAGAAATATTTAAGAGAAAATCGCCCAATAAAGACGTGGTTTAAAATTACCCACCAGCGAAACCACAGAAAATAGACTAAGTGATTATTAGTCAAACGAAACGCATTTATGGCCTTATTTTCCTGATTTGTTTTAATTTTACAGATCACGCGTGGCGCATATTTGAAGATAATTTTCAACAGAACATAATGCGTTATGATAACACAATAATGAAGACCAAAAATTCGTTAACTCAGCATAGCTAATTAAATCTAGCCTTGGGGAAACTGGCTAAGAAATCTACAACAGTAACACTTATAATCGTGGTAACCGTTATTACTTGCTTCGTTTTGTAATAGCACCAGTAACTGTATAAAATGAAACTATTGTTGATTTCTTCATCACAATTATGAGAGAATCCACACTATTGTTGTAGAAAATTGCCTAGTAAGATTGTTTCCAATGCTACGCTTGTCAACGTCGCTTAAGCCCACCCCACACGATGCCCATTTTCTGCTATAACTTCTGTTATACCCATGGGTATAAAAATTTTCATAAAAATTTGTATAGCAGAACCGCAGAAAGATTTCTTAACTCCATACACACGATACCTAGAATGCTAACAGAAAACCAGCCAACGCAGTTGCCGACCAAAGCAAACATATCAGGGGAGGATAAACCTGTCGTAGTCAACTTATCAAAATACTGAAAAAAAAAAAACACCTGTTTGTGTTAAAAATTATGTAACTTGCGGAAATATTATTTGATATTTTATCTTATATTTTTCATTTGCAAATAAATAACAAAATTGGTTTAGTATTTAAAAACAAATTAAGAGCAATTTTGGAATTACAAATATATTTTTAAGTTGTAGGTTAATTTCAAAATCTAAAAATATATAAATTTAAATGATACAAGGGACATTGGGTTTACTAAATGTAGTTTATGTACGGTTTAAATTCTAATTTTAATTTAATTATACAGTTAATCAAGCTAATTTCATTGTAATAGTAAAAAAAATGCTACCGATTCATATATGTTATATATAAGATTTATTGATTACTTATATATTTAACTACATAATTAGAGGAATTGTAACTAATATTTTTTGTAACCCAGTGAGACAAATAAACACGCACATACCGCGTAATAAATTTAAATCTTCGGTGAAGAAAAACATTTTGCATGTTTTTTTTTTTACCCTCACAGGTGTGTCGCTATGAAGTATCAGTTTATTCATTATTAATTTATGGACACTCGTTTCTTAATAAACGTTGGCGTTTTAATTATAAAATTAACTTTTGGTTTAAATTATTTGTGAACATGTGATTTTACTTTACTTTTTTAAAAGTAAAAATAAATCTAGGTACGTAGTACTATGAATAAAATCAATGGACTGAGACACCTAAATGTAGTTAATAATATTATATCATAAATTAATTCTAATAATTTATATTTGCAGAAAGCACAGTATGTACAATTTAATTATCTGTTATTTAAAAAAAAACTAAAAAAAAAATAAGATTGATGAGGATTCGAACCACATTCAAAAGTCACCTTTCTATCTCTGCCATCGTGCCCTTCGCCACTACGCTACCGCAACTTCTACGGATGTGATAGGAGATAATGGGTAATATAGAGTGTAATGTATTTTCATAACGTATTTTAAAATTTTCGATTACTTCTTTCTGTGGCAATTTCAGCTTAACAAATATATTCCATAGTAGTTTTACTATTATAAAGTTTCATTTGGCATACCATTACATTTGTTACGTCCCTTAATGTTGACAATACAGACTCTATACGGGGTTATATTGCAACACGTGGGTCCGCCATCTTGACGGCTCCAGCTCGTGGGTATAGCAGAAAAATAGAACACGTTCTATTACGGTTTTGGCTAAGACTTCTGTTATGAAAACTTTTATACCCAGAGCCAGACCCCTTGGAAGGGTGCTGAAATGTTACCCACACGGGAGCAGGCGCGCTAGCATAAAAATTACATGAAAACTGCTAAGGAAATGGGTGTCGTGTGGGGCAGGCTTTAGCGCTCTCTTACAAGCAACTGTTCATTAATTACACGTACACGTTAGAGCAGTATTTCCAGAGTATTTTTTTTGTATAAACAGTTCCGAACTTTGTATGCATCATTGATTTTTTTTTATTAAAAATGCGGAAATGTTAGGCATTCGAAAGTTTTGTTTTAATTTTTTTTAAATATTAATCTCGCTTTGACATAGTGAAAAATAAAATAAAAAGTTTTGTGAGTTGAATCTTCTGTGCTACATTTTTGTATTTATTTTATTTTGGTTTTAGTCGGATTTTATATTTTGAACTACCGTGTGTTACATTTATTAGATAGTACATTTTGGAAACGTGCTATTTAATATTTAAATGCATCTGATTTGCTTTAACAAATGAAAGTGCCACGTCTTCCTTGAGTGTTTTTTTTTTTTATTCATGCGTCGTGCCGTTATTGGTGCGTCGCGTCTCCAGTATTTCCGCCTGTAACGGTATGACGTTGCATCTGTGACGTCACGTCTTCCCCTCCTACTCCTACTTTCCCCTCTGGCGGTTGTCGGCACGGCGTCAGGTTTTTCAGCAGGCATCGCGTTGCCGGTTTAGCGGACATTTTGTGACTTTAGAAGTGCGTGCGCGGCAGAAAAGTAGTTGGAATAAGTGCCATTCGAAGTGCTCTTGTTCATGTTTCTGTTAGATCAAACCAATTTTGTTGTTCCCGCGTGCAGTTTCGTAGAAACTGTGCACGCAGCCGACGCATTTTTGTGCGTGTGTTGACTTCAATGGCAGCCTGTGCGTGCGTGACTTGATAGAGCAGGTTTGTTACCGCCCGGCAGATTGTAGCGTATTTTATTTTTCGATGTTACCTTGTTAGCTTTTACACGTTAACAATTTTGTAATCTTGTGCGTTTCTGGCCTTGTTCGTGTAGTTAGTGTAGATGAAGTAACTATTTGATAGCTGTATTTTTCCATACTGCTTGTACGGATTTTTTTTTACTTGAAGCACTTTTTTACAATGTAAGTTTGCAACTAAAGGAAAGCAAATTTTTATTTCTTTTAATTTTTATGTCACAAAAATCAAACATTTTAGGCGTAGGTTCGTTGTAAAAAAAAATACAAAATTTTAATCAATGCTTTACAAGCCTAAAACACTTCGTATTAAAAGTTATTTTTTTGTTACGTATTTGGTTGCGTTGTATTCAATGGGTACGGTGAGTATAATTTTAGAAAATTTTTCACTTTTCTAGTGAGTGAAAAAAAAAAACTGCTTACCGGAAGTACGAAAACTCCCATTTTTGCTTTCTGTAAAACACGGAGGTGAGAAAGTAAGGTAGTTGGTGTGATATTGAAGTTAAAATGAGAAAAACTGTCTACTATTGTGACAGCAAAACAATTTTTGGTTACAATGAAGTTTACTGCTAATTCCTTGCACAGGTGTTATTATGTTAACAATACACACTACATTATGGCATTTTTATGATTCTTCCTAGCAAGTTCCTTTCAAGCTATCTTGCATACAATTATTTTTACTGATGTGGTTTGTTTTGCTAACCAGTTGTCACCAACTCCATTAATTCATCCATGGTACAATATGAGTGTTAGTACATACATGCCAGACAGGGAAGAAAATTCATGAACTTCCACTATTTCATATTGGAATTGGCTGCAGTAATTGTTTTAAGAACCTTGAATTAATATATGTAAAATTAGTAACTTTTTAGGCAAAACTATGCACACAGAATTAGAACATGCACACAGTGCCACTAATATTACATTTTATGTGGGAATTCACTTTTCTAGTCATTAGATGATTTAGCTTGTTGAGTGAGAATGAAATCAAGTGGCAATTTTCTGTGAAATTTTGTTTCTTGAACTGACAATTTTTAAAATTAATTTTCATGCAGAGAAACTTATGCCTCTGTATCAAGAATGATAATTTAATTTTATAATATAAGTTGTGTGCACTTACATGGTGTCTCACATAATTCTTTATATAATATAATGTTTGAGTTTGTTTCGGAAAATAGAATAATAAGTTACAATCCATTCAAGATAATAGTTTTTGCAGCAAAGATTTTGAAATAAACCTACAACCTGTACTAGAAAGGGGTATAGGCCTGTTGATAAGATAAATTGGCTCACCATCTTGAACATGATATGAACAACATAATTATACCACTTTTATTTTTGTAAATGTAACACACTGCTCCATTTACAGAGCACAAAAGTTATTAGAACAGAAATCATATCTAATTTTTTTTTGCACTAGTTACGGCTGAAGAAAGTAACTTTTTGAAAATATTCGGCAGAGTATTTTGGAAAAGAAATTGGTAGGTGGATAGTTAATGCTTGGTGTATAATCTGGTTTCGTGTAACTCAGTAGTTTGATTCAATAGATCTTTGAGCACTATATCTTGCCAGCATTACTTGAAAGATGCACAGAAGTGATACATTATTCAATCTTATTTATTTCAGTTCTGCTGGGAAGGTTGTGCTGAGTAATATCCCTCCACATGTACGAATCGAAGAATTGGAGCCTCTGCTGACATCTATTGGGCCATTTCAAAACTATGAAAAACTCAATTCACGTGATGGTTCTACCCAGACTTTCCAGATCAGCTACGAAACTCAAGAACATGCTCAACAGTAAGTATTTATAGGCATTCGTTTTCTGTAATCGCTAATGCTTTGGTTTTTGGAGAGAGAAAATAATGAATAGTATTCAGTCATTATGTAGGATAACTGCTGTTTATGTATCATGAATTTTGTTTTAGGGTATTGAATACTATTAAATAACTTATGTAAGAAAATATGTTTCGGTCATCATTGAAGTCTGAAGTTCTTCACAATACCCAATATCTATATAATGGCTAAACTGATAACCAAAGTTCGTTAATTTTCAAGGGATTAAAATTGTTAATCCAGTATTACAAAATGTAGTTTTAGTTACAGTACACTTGGAATCATTGGTTCCCCTAGAAAATTTATATTCAATTTTTTTTCCAGAGAAAAAATTGTGTGTGTTACAAGAAAAAAGTTAATTGCTTGGATTGTTAGAATTATTTTAAGATTAGTAGACATGCTCTAAAATACAAGAATTAATGTTTTAATAATTATATTTTTGAACCAATTCTTTTAAGACTTTGATCTTAAATTATATTTACAATAATAATTATACATCTAAATACGTTCAAAGTAAATTAATATAAAGGTTTGGATTGCATGTTGAGAATAAACATCTTAAAAACCAAAATTAAATGCAAATAATTTTATGGGCTTGGTTGATGAGAGGTAAACTTGCTTGAGTATCTTTGTGTTTCTCACTCCTGAGCTGTTGCAGAGAGCTAGTTTCTTGGAACAACATAATATGAATATTGTCTGACACTCTTTGGTGTATGAAATATTTCTGCATAATATAAATTCTACCATTTTAAGTCCTATGAAAGGAAACTCATAGCTTTTGAGTAAAGAGTATGATATAGTTTTGTTATTAAAATAATTATTTGCATTGTTTTTAATATTGCACAAATTATTAATATTGTGTGTGCACATAAATCAAACCTTCACTTACATTAAAAAGAGCAATACCCTAAATTTATGCCTACCCTAGAAGTATGAAACATGCATAATCAGTCAATGTTTTAGTGGAGAAACATTTACAGCACATTAGTCCGTATATTGCCTGTAATTCCCAAATACAACTTCCTATCTGATATGTGACGTACCTAACATCTATCGGTTGCAAGCCACTATATAGTGAATCTTGAAATACCAGGTTGTGTAAGCACATTAAAATATTTCCCTACAGGTTTTGGAACACATTAAGTAAATTAGCCTTGCCATTTATGGAGACTAATGCTTCAGAACACACAATTTCAAATAAAAGGAACATTTTTAGGAACGTATTAGCCATGGTAAGTGAGGAATTTGTGTATAATTTCAACCAATGTAGTAGCCAGTGGCATTCTATCACACTTCAGTTTGTTACAATGAAATGAGTACAAACTGAAATGTAAAAGGTCAGTCTGTAATTACAATAAATTTTGTAATAATGATGTTGCAAGTAATCTTAGATGTTGTTAAAAGGGTAAATGTATAAAGTATATTTTTTTTTGTTTGGACTGATTTTCTGTGCTGTTAAAATATGTATGATTATGGTAAATATTTACAATCGTGGTAGATGCCAAAAAAAATGCTAAAAATCTTAAAATACTTTTATTCTGTGCCCTTTCACTTCCTCTTTTCAAAACAACCGGCGGAGGTAAGAAATTCCAAATACTTTAGGAGATATCGAATTTTTTAATTTCATCATATGTAGAGTCGCGGTAGATGCCAAAAAAAAATGCTAAAAATCTGAAAATACTTTTATTCTGTGCTCTTTCACTTCCTCTTTTCAAATCAACCGGCGGAGGTAATAAATTCCAAATACTTTAGGAGATATCGAATTTTTAAATTTTCATCACAATACCTGTGAATTCAGGCGGCCACCATTGTTTCTTGTTTACGAGACGAGTATGATTTTTTTTTCCGCGACGTAGGTGAACGACTACATTGTTTATTGTTTAGGAGTATCTATTAAAATCTGAAAATACTTTTATTATAGTTATGTTATGTTAGGTTAGCTACATTAAAACACTTTAAAACACTATGGACGGTTAGTTAGGTTAGTATAGCTACATTAAAATAAACAGAGAAATATAAATATTAATAAATAAAACCGAGGTTGGCCGAAGGTAAATGGTTCGGGTGTAATCGGGAATGGCAGAACTTTATGTGCATCTTGATTTACCGTTCGTGAATGCCTAATTAATTAAAATGGTCGATTAGGTCAGGTCAGTTACATTATTAATACTTTCAAACTAAGCAGACATTAAAAATAATATAAATTAATTTTAATGGTTGTTTAGTTTTAAAGTATTTATAATGTAGCTGAACGGTAGGAACTCACGTAATTTTTTTACTTATTACTTGCGCAACAAATAAAACATTAAAATTTGAAACGTTAAAAACTCAGATACGTTAGAGGCGGGTACATTCCTTTGCCATTAGTAGAAAATGATGTAGTCGTTCTACCTACGTCGCGAAAATAAAAAATCATAAACGTAAACAAGCAACAATGCGCCGGTTTTAATGTAAAGAGGAATTGAAAGAGCATATAATAAAAGTAATTTCAGATTTTTAGAATTATTTTTCGCAAATACCGCTACTCTACATGTTAAAAATTTAAAAATTCCATATCTCCTAAAGTATTTGGAATTTCTTATCTCCGCCGGTTGATTTGAAAAGAGGAAGTGAAAGAGCATAGAATAAAAGTATTTTCGGATTTTTAGCATTTTTTTTTGGCATCTACCGCGATTGTAAATATTTACCATGATTATTACTCTCTGTGAAATAACTTAATTTTTTATGGCTTTCTTTCCTTGTAGTGCTGCAAACCAGTTGAATGGTTTGGAGTTTGAAGGGAGCTCGCTGAAAGCTGAAGTTTCGATGGAGCGTAGAGGTAGAGGGAGAGGCTCCAGGGGGCCGGGCGGCCAGTTCTCGGGACTCCCGGGATCCGGTCGACAGACAGACTTTCCTCTGAGAATCCTGGTGCAGAGCGACATGGTTGGAGCAATTATTGGGCGCCAGGGGACTACAATCCGTCAGATAACACAGCAGACACGAGCAAGGTATGTTTCTGAATGCTTTTTCTTTTTCCCCATTTTATTGTCTGTCTGTATCAATGTTGTTTCTCACGTGTTGCTCCATTTCAGTAGCTATAACTTGAGGAATTGTATAAGTAGAAGAAAAGTAATTGTTGGCTTCATTATTTTATGTTAAATTTTTGATTTTCTTACACTCGCTAGAATAGTTTGATTTGTTTATTATATTCAGATATTCAATGTAAAATGGACTTTTCATCCATTTGTAGTGTATAAGTAAGTTAGTTCTGTTTCTTGCACATAGTTTCAGCAACTTCTTAACTTCATTGTTTCTTTCTCCCCACCCTTCGCTTCCTAACACTTCCTCAAACCCTTTACTAGTTTTTTCGAACTTGTGTATTAAGGTCTCCCATTACTATTTGCCATTCTCTGCCCAATCTTTTCTCCAGTTCTTCCTCAAACTTCTCCTTCTCTGCATACACTGGGAGCACCTACAGTTCCTTTCCTTTTTCAAACAATACAATTTTTGTAATCAGATCACTGGTACGTCCATCTGCCATCCTTCCTTCACTACCGGGCATACTCCCGTTTCTCCTTCCTTCATTTCCCATTCAGTACAGCTTATAGCCATTCCCCAGTTCCATCTGCCCATCACCTCTCCACTTGGGTTTGGCTCCTCCTCTTTCATGACATCCACAATTTCCTCATTCCTCCATGTACAGTAGAATCTCGTTATAAAGTATATCAATAAAGCCTCAACTTTTATACGTAGTAATGAAAGTACTTTATTCTGAAAGTGACCTTCAAAATGTAGTATTTTTGAATTTTGAAAAATTAAGTAGTAGGGGATCAAATGTTACATTAGCTTCGAAGCAAATATTTGTAAAGCAACAAAAATTTAAAAAACAAAATACTGAACTTAATACAGTAGCCTAAATTCTAGGCCTACATATACAAAATGACAAATGGGTTAAACTATTTTGCTGATATGTACATTTATTGGGATAGAATTCCCTCGTCATCTCCTAGGCGAAGTCTCTTGCGACCAGCAGATAAAGATGACTGTTCATACAGTTTAATAATATCTTTTATTATATATTTTATATTATATATTATTATTTATATTATATATTTATTCAGTGTAGTGGGAACCAAACCAAACGACCTTGCCACATATGCATTTTCCATGCCTTTGTCAACTTCTTTTAAAATTTCAACATTTTCCTTCAAAGTAAACTGCTTGCGTTTCTTTTTATCTTTTTGACCATCCATCCTGATTAAAATATTCAACAATATTGTTTTCCTCGTGCCACGTCAAACGTAAACAAACCTCTAATCCATATATAACCATAGCTCCGCACTAGTAGTGTGCGTTGAGAGCATGGCTGTGCCAGGCAACATTCCGACCTTCGTGGCAAAACAAAGCTTGTTGGCCATGTTGTGACATCAAACAGTTCAAAAATTAACCTGCATAAATTAACATTATTGGATTTTCTATTTTGTATATAATTTAAAATATAATTTTTATTTAACGTTTGTATCTGCGGTAATTGAAACTTTTAAAACGTGCTCTATAAATAACCAAAAGACGGCGCAGCTAAAACAATTGTCTTGAAGAGGGACGAGACAGCAATCGATTGTTTAGATCGTCTCGTGCACTAAGTGTGTATTTCATGGAGTACGACGAATGGCGCGTTATACTGTACTATGATTCTATGAATCGTTGATACAATGTTTGTTTAAGTTTTATACTTAACAATTCTTGAAAGTGATAAAAGTTAATAGTAATATACATTTATATTAAAGAACCCCTGCGCAAAATCAACAACTATCGTGTTAAATTTTCCTAACTGGAAAAGAATGGTCGTATTGAAAGGTAGGATACGTTTTTAACGTTAAAAAGTGAAATATTTTTATATTGTTTACATTGGTGTTTTGAGCGGGAATTTAAAATCATACGTTGAACTGAAAGATACGTTATTCTGAAGTACGTTGTAATGGAATTTCACTGTAAGTGTTCTAATTTTCAATTTTCCTCAATGTAGCTTGGGTCGTTTTCAAGTTTATCCATCCAGAATCTCACTTTTTCTCGAGTCGGTTTTAAAATTTGGTCGCTGGTTGTCGCGTTATACACCTGGCTGGTGGGGCTGCCAGGTAAGCCTGTGGTCCAAGCAGTGTAGCAGCCATTCAAGTAGACTTGTCCATGCCTGCTACTCTCCGAACATGAGCGTTGCCATTAGAGAAAGATGGAGGAGGCATTTTACTTGGCTGACCCGGCCACAGGCTGAAAACAGTTGTATTGTGCAAGAATTGTGGTTGGTTAGAACTATATTTTGTATGAATTATAATAGTTTTGGCAATTGCCACTAGGTGTGTTGCAATGAGTAATGAGTACTGATAAGCGAGTAGTTTTTTGGTGGTTTTCTTTACCATTGTTTTACTAATATTACTTGAATATTGATATCATTTTTCTTTAATGCTAAGTTTTATTTAGAATACATACGGGAAATGAGGTACATATGTATTGTTACGTTTTACCGCGGGTTCGTAAAGGATAGCCCAATTAAAGATTTTTATCACACACACAGTTTTATTTATTTCCAGTACTTATGTCACTTACAATTAATCTTCTAAGATGGCAAATAATTAACTTCACTTAAAGAAATGTCTATTCCCCAGTCACTCGTTCCACACACCTAGCTGGGCCTCACCTCTGGCGCAACTCTACCGCAGCACCTCTCGTGGGTCTCCGCCGCAGGACTCCGTCGCCACATTCCGCCGCCGACGACGCGCTTCCCCTTCGCCAAGGATCCGCTCGACTCCTTGCTCGCAACTTCGCTCGGGACTCCGCCGCGGCCACGACTATCGCCCGGAAACTCCGCCGCGGGAAAACTCCCGACTCCACTGAACTCTCTCACTCCCTGCCCTGGAACCTTCGTCCAAGGACTTCGCCACTCTGCCGCAACCGCGGCACTATCGCCCGGAAACTCCGCTGCGGGAGAACTCCCTACTGAACACTCAGAACTCTCACTCTCAGACTGACTCACTCTTGACGTCCTCGGACCTATATATAGGCCCCAGCGAAATTCCAGAACTCACGAGAGCGGCCGGGGCCTGTCGCGTCATCGCGAGCCGTCCCGACGGCAGAAATCTCTCAAACACGTGTCGGCGGCTCGCGCAACTCCCAGCTGTCCGGTGTCAGTTACGTGTCAAAGGCAGGGCGCTGCGCGGGGGGTGGGGATGGAGGGGGGAAAGCGACAATCCTTGTTATCTTCCAGGCGCGCGCTGCACATAACATATTGCGGCAGTCGCCAGCCAGCTCTGCACCTGCACGTGTCCCGGCCAATGTCACGTTCGTAACAGTATTATACGAGTAGAGTTTTCCCTCAATTTACTTTTTCCCACGATCTACACATTTTTTCTGCGTTCCCCCTGAAACTGTACATGATTTATTAAGTTGCAATGAAACTTACTCACCAGCATGTGTTCAGTTCTTTGGCTATTGGTTGTTTCAGACTAGTTATGTAAATAATTTTTTGTTGAGGCAAGTGAGCATGGTAGTTATATTCAATGGCAGTAAGACTTTGCTATTTGTCAACCCTCTGTTATGCAAATATACTTTCTCACTAGACACAAATATAATATTACTTAGTCATGAAAGAAAAATAACTACATTATGTTCGGCATTGCTTGGAGTTTTTTAATCATAGGAAGAAGAATAACATTTTCAAATACCTTTTTAGGCAAATATTCCTATTATTGTCAGTTTCTTATTCTGTTTGAATTTTAGGTGCTGTTTGATTACTTCCTGCTAAAGTAGTGTTCTGTAAAAAAATTCCATAAGCAAAACAGGCTTGCCTGCATTATGTAGGGAGTTAGTTTATTTTTGCTTACAATGGATCATATATCTTGTAAGTTCACCTACATTTGAATCAATTAGGCTCTGGTTTTCTTTTTTTTATATTAATATGTACTTTAGTCAATTTATTAATTAAGTTGATTGTTTACAGGAATGCATCCATTAAATTATTTGTGTTTAATTTGCATGTTTCACTAACATGATTGAATAATTGTGTATGATTTACTCAAAAATTTAATGTTTTTTCTTCCAAATCTTACTGATGGTGTTCTTGACAAGTTGGCAGGTATGCCTGTGGAGTGATGCTAGGTGCAGTTACACTTTATATCAAGCAAAATGCACATGAAGTTTAGAAACACTTTATGCAGTGTCAATGTGATGAAAGAACTTTTTGTGTGTTAAAGTTGGTTGACTTTGTGGGATACATTAGTATTGGGTAGTTAGTTTTCTAGTAAATAAGACTTAACTTGTTAAGAGTACATTGAGAAAAGCGCTGCTCTGCTTGTCTCCACATTCTTCCCAACCATATAAATGTTAGACAGAAGCAAGACTCTTCTGTGAACTCCTCTATTCCTTTCCCAAGGCAGTTAGTTATGGTTTGAGGAGGAATAAATTTTCATGCTGGTACTGAAATTTGATATTGGGGTTCTTGACTGCCCAGAAGTACATTGAGGAAGTGCTCCTAGAAACTGTGATCTCATTTGCTCCATTTATTGAACAGTTCATTTTGATGCATGATGCATGTTCTCATTCCATAAGAATTGCTACAGAATACTTTGAGCACTTGGGAATTATAGTGTTGGACTAGCCTGCACATCTTCCAATATAAATCCGATAGAGCATTTGTGGGATAACTTAAGGAGATGTGTTAGGCGTCAACATGCTCCCCCTATTGACTTACATCAGCTTTAAATTGCTCTTCGTGAAGAATGGGATTCTGTGCCGGTGTAGTACGTTAAAAATGTAATTTCTTCCATGCCTGATATGGTTAGGGCCCCTGCCATGCAAGAGGGGTAATGTCCGTTATTAGGTGGCGATCCCTTGTGTTTGAAAACATGACAAAAAAGGTTTAAGTGTTAATTTATTTTATCCTTTATATATAGTGTTGTTAATAAAAAAATTTGTTTATAGTATACTTTGTTTAAATAACCTATAAACTAATTCTTTAAAATAATTATTTTAAAAAATCATTTTTACAATAATTATGGGGGAAATCAGTTTTATGCTGCTGAGTGTGTATGGCCCAATATTAATAGCTGTTTACAGGTCAGGATGTTGCAGAATTCTTTTGACCATCCCAGTGAAATTAAGTTTGTGTCAATTTTGAATGATTTGGTTAGTTATGGGCAGGTGCGTGGAATAAATCAAATATCTATGTGTGTACACAAGTACTCCTTTTACAACATTTTTATTTTTTGTCAACTGTCCTAAAGGAATTTGTAGCTAAACAGTTACTCTGTAAAAGTTACTTACCTAATCAATGTCTGAGGTCATCATGGAAATAAAACATTCTTCTAAAACCACTGATGGGTACACTCTATGCTAGATGGTGCTTAAACCAAGCCAAAAGTTCTCTTAACTTCATGAAACTTCCAGCTTCTATTTTCTTGGTCTTTAAAGTCTCGCTGCAATATTTCTGTAAAATTCTCGCAGTTCACGACGGTAGCATTACAGTGGAAATGCCTATGTCCAATTCATTTCTTTCTTGTGCATGTGTGTTCTGTGGATTCCTATCTACGAACTCTTTAAACAATATAAACTTGTTTTTTTCTGTGCCATCACAGAATGGATGGCAATTAAAATAATTTAGAACTGCGTATGTACACTGAACGCACCAGAATAACAAGGAACAAAAGGATTTGTTGTTTTGTTTTCTAAGATGGTGTCAACAGAGAATAGCTGTGAACATATTTACCTTTGACATAGATACAGAGTTTTTCAAAAAAAAAATTACATTTTAATTTTATAAAACAAACATAAGCAGGAATTGCATACTATGTGAAACATTATACACAGGAAGTAAATATACTGTCCTTAATAGGGATACGCTGGGACTTTGAAAATATGACAGGATCATAAGAGGGTTCTTCTTTAGTACTTTGATTCAATAGCATATTTTGGGTTTTATTTGCAGGTGGCAACATCGTGATAATTCTTGTCTAGTAAGTTTCAAATTACTGTATATTGCAGAGCCAGGCACCATAGGGATCGTCCATTAATCACGTGAGGCTCGAAAGGGGTGGGAGGGGGGTCGGGAAAAAAATCACGAAATATCACAAGGGGGGAGGGGGTGTGTAGAGAGATATCACTTGTATTTATTATTTCGCCCGATTTCTACTAAACCGAAAAGCGACGCATGACCTTGTCTCGCCGTAGCCAGGCAACAATATCCCCGCCCGCCGCAACATGAACCACCCGGCTCGGCTTGCCAGTCACCAGTAAGACTGTGATTTTGGTGCCGAATACATGCGTAAATCACATATAAGCTTTTCCTTTATTATTTTTATGCCAGTGAGAATAAACCTGCAACCTTAATGTGTGTCTGGACATTTTTATCACAGTGCTTAATTTTCCAGAATTCAATTAGATTATACCTATATTTAAAAATAATATTCTGAAATTTTTAAAAATATTTTGTACCAAAAAATACATGTGATTTTTTGAGGTGGGGGGGGGGGGGTTATGTCTAAAGCCTCACCACAAATCACTAGGGGGGAGGGGGGTTAAAAGTTTGCTAAAAAAAAAATCACGTTATTAATGGACAACCCCATAGTAGGAAATCTCTACAATTCTGGCTCAAAATCCCTGATCAAGCTGTTCTGATTTCAGTTTAAGTTTTCTAGAAATACTGTTACTCGTTAAAAGGACATGGCTAAATATTATTCAGTATTCGTGAAAAGGTTTTTCTTTTTACTGTATGTGTCTTGGTCCACTTTCAATGAGAAAAAAAATGGAAAATATTGGGTATGTTGAATGGATGAGAGATAATGAAGATTGACTATACTCACACCACTGGAGGGTAAAAGTGAGCTGGCATACATTTTGTAGTAGTTTACATGTAAAAATTCTGTGTGTTTTACATAGTAATACATTTGACCTAAATGTTTTAGAGTGGACGTACATAGAAAGGACAATGTGGGCTCACTGGAGAAGGCTATCACAATCTACGGCAACCCAGACAACTGCACCAATGCATGCAAGCGGATTCTGGAGGTCATGCAGCAGGAAGCAAACAGCACAAATAAAGGGTGAGTAGTTTTAGGTAATGTTTATGTGAGGGCTAAGCCTAAATTAGGCTGCATTTTATTTGTTCCATTGCATTGTTTTAATTTCTATTGGTTTTACTACTCAGACTAGGCACATTTTGTTTCGAAAAGTTATGTTAATAACTGATTAGTGTAAATAAAAGTTAATTAAGGAAAGCAATTTTATAGCTATGAACTCAAAGAAAGTTAAAAAAGCAAGTTCAGTCATGGACACATAAGTTTACTTAAAATTATATTTTAGGCATCCTTGAGGAAAACTAAGCTTATGTGATTAAATGTTGTTAATTCAAAAATGGTCTCTACAAAATTTTTAGACTCTGCAATTCTGAAATTAGCTCTGTCCAGGGAACATAGTATTAACAACTTGTGCCTTAGGCAAATAATTTCAGAAATATATTTTGATCAATAGAATAATGGGGAATTCCAACTTTGTTGCCCTCTGCCTTATTTCTCGCAAGATTACTTATGAAATTAAAATACGCTTAACGTTAACAATTCATTGTGTTCCCTCAATTTATTTCTTCTCTAGTTTCTTTTTTTACATTTACTTTAGCAGATTTTCACCTATGGTTTTAGTAACAGAAGCCATGACCAAAACCTAATACTGTGATTTGACACTTAAAAGACTGGATGATCTAATTTGCAGAATAAATGATAAAAAAAAATTACGTTAACAGGAATCTAGACTGGCAGGTGATTGATTTTTTTTTTCCTTTCATACAGCGCATAGCTATTTCAGTACAGTACAGATAGTTAAGAAAATTAATATTTGTTTATAAAGATTATTTTATCATTAAAATCAGTTTTTACATATATTTGACAGCAATATTAAGGTGATTGTCTGATAGTAAATAATTAAAAAAATACAAACAACTAGAGGTTGTTTTAAAACTTAAATTTCATTTCATAATATGCAGATTACTGTGATTAAAGGCTTTCTAGGAAGTATTTAAAAGCTAGGGACATCTTTCACTTAGTTCAGCAATACAGGGTGGCCACCTAACACAGAGAATCTGGAATACTTGAATTAACTGGGATTTATTTGTTGCTGGAAAAAATGAGAAACCAGTGAATTTTTGGATGCCAGTGGGAATGTTTATTTAGCAAGTTGAAAAGAGCTTAATTGAAAAACTGCTTGTGCCTATGAACTGAGTCACTTATGCAATTTTGAGTGCTGTTTACAGCTTAGTTGCAAAACTACATGCCATGTCTACAAACTGTGTCAACACCAAATATTATTTTGATGTTTCACATGAAAGGTTGGAAACTATTGCAGAATAAAACAAAAACAAATCATGTGTAATGTAGATTGGTGGATGGTGCCATATTTATTTTTTACCTTCAGTATCTCAATAAGTTAGTTTTTAAGGACTACCATAAGAAAACATGTATCTATTAAGATTTTACCATTGCAGTTTTTTTTTTGGGTACATTTGTGCTACAGCCAGTATTATACAATTTTTTAGAAGCATCAATTTTGTATTTTACTAAACCATATAATTTATTATAATTTTTGGTTAATTTATTTTAAAAATATACAATAGGATGGACAAGTAGGGAGGTACTTTTGCAACTCAAAATTTTTCATGTGCAGATTACTGTGATTAAAAATTATCTATGAAGAATTTAATATATGACATGTTTTGATGTGAATATGTCTTTAAAATAGCTTCCATAGAGGGATGCAATTCAAAAAAATGAATGATAAGAAAATCGGGGGATACAGTTTGGTGTTGCAGTTACATATCTATCATCTCCATCCAAAATTTAATTACACCACTGGATAGCTAAAGGATCAAAGAATTGGTTATGCTAAGTGAGGATTGTGATGCATCGTGAGCGGTGGAGGGGGAAGCACCGCCATTTTGAGGAAATTTTGCTACATTTTGGTATTTCCATTTAGTATAACTTTTGACTCTGAGAAGCTATGGCGTTCAATGGTCAGCTCTTTTCATCTATCGATTGCATATATAAAACATTAGTGTAAAATTGTTCCAGTAAATATAAATGGTGTTAAAATAAAAAAATAAAAAAATAAATGTCTGCCTATGTGTCAAAAAGCCAAATCCAAATAGAGATTGTACATGGTTGGAAAGGGCTTCCCAAAAGTAATAGAATTATACCAATAAAACACCATATGACCGAGTGAAGCAGTGCTGGGAACGTAAAAGAATGAATGCGGCCGAGCCGATGAATGATGGTGCCAGTACATCTGCAGATGGGGCGGGTCGTCAAAGTAAAAACGTTACGTGGTGTCCCTGACCAGCATTGTCTTATACTTATCGCCGCCATTAATGTTGCTTGGTCGCGCACTCGGAAGACATCTCTACTGGTTCCATCATCAACCAATCTGATTATTTGGCAATTAGCGAGACTTGGATGGAAGATTCCATGCCAGTGCTTGTACTTGGCTTTGATCTGAGATCATATTGTAATACCGCTAAGCGCAGACAAATTGCAACTACATTATCGGCAGTGGTATCAAGAAGTTGCATAGCCGGTGGAGTCCCCATATATCGTAACATCAATAGCTTCACTGATTATAACAGAGTTAACATTGACATTTCAAAAATTTATTTTGCAAATTAGATGCAAAGGCTGGTGATGTCTGTCTATTAAACGTAACGGTCAATGGCATCTTCAAATTCATACTCGGGTGTGTGTACATCCATCTGGGCACAGCGTTAGCAGAAATTAAACTTTATTATGATCACTATTAAAATATTCCAAAACATCTCTAAAATTATACCGGATTAAGAACCCAATCTCACTACACAGATTATGATAGTCGGAGACTTTAATGTTAATGTCTCACATGACAGCTCATTACCTGACTTCATGCTCAGCTAGTTCAATTTGTCTTGCATTGAAACTTCTCCAACAACGTTAGGTAATACCTGTATTGAACTTCTCCAACAACGTTAGGTAATACCTGTATTGAACTTCTCCAACAACGTTAGGTAATACCTGTATTGATTTAACGTTTACCAGAAATCTCTATGTATCCTGTATTCCATTTGTCATACTTTTCGTATTACAGAGCTATAATTAATAAAGTTATAACGTGGTAATTATTTGTTTACTTGATTTCTTTCCCGAACCTGACGAACAGAAATAGTTGCTATCATAAACAAAACTTGGAAACCCGAAGGACTTTTTAGTGTTCAAACATGATTATAACATACATAAAAATAGCGTATTTTATCCATGACACAGCCATACCCCATTTTTTTTTGTAGCACTGAACTGACAGTGCTAGTGTGAATTTTAATTGTTTATGTTAATAGTTATTTAGGTACTCTGTTTTCATCTTTGGCAGCTTCTAAAGTAATTTTAGTTGTGCTCTTTGCTGACTGCATACTAGTATGTAGTATGTATCTTGATCCCAAAGTATAGCTGTTAAAGTAATTGATGCTTGTACCACTCATATTGGTATTACATTTTCTACTTTGTTAATTTAACAAGACCGAGTTATGTTAAAAACCCCAAATCAGGCAATCATTGTAATTTGGGTATAAAGAACTACATTATAAAAAACTGCCATAATTTTGGTCCCTCCATGTTCTTTATAATGAATCTCTACTGTATATGTCAATGCATCTCTTTACTCTTGACTACCACCATTATTATTCTGACCATAGAAAAGAGGAACAGTCACAAAATACATACTGATAATTATAGAAATCTCACCTAGACAGTGTTTGTTCTTCCTCTTATTTCGAAGGCCAAGTTAAAAAAATTTCATTTAGATCAGATTAGTTGTTTTGAATTATTTGGATCATAGAAAAGAGGAACCGTAATAAAATAATTACTGGAAAATACATATCCAAATCATTTTTGACTAATATTTGGCATAGAAAATAGGAACAGTCAGGAAATATTAACTGGTAAATATCTAATATGACTCGCATGCCACCATTATTATTTGAACGATAGAAAAGAGGTACTGTCAAAATTATTACTGGTAAATATTCAATAGGACTCGCAGCGTTTGATGGAACTACGCCAGAAACTATAGTTACTGGTAATTACCTGATGCGACTCGCGCGTCACCGATTGTATGTTACAGTCAAACCTCATAATTTTAGCACTTTGTAATGAGGGTTTGTATTAACCAAACTATTGGGATATCACGACAAAAATTGATTGAACTTTAAATGCCTATATGTACAACCATAAAGAAAATTATATACTTACACTATTGGTAGTATAAGCTGGCTTCACTACATGCATAACAATTTGTAAACACTGAAGAAAACTAACACAATGAAACACTTACAGAATAAATCTTAATACAAACTTCAATAAACTTGAAATCATGACACATTTTCTATTCAAACATTTGGTTTAAAAAAAGCATCAATTCTGGTTTGCACTATTTTTTTCTTATAGGTAGGGACCCCAGAAAATGGTAAATAAAACTGGCTCATTTCGGTGTAAAAAAATGACAAAAGCGGTGCAAAAAACCGGTGTAAAAATTAGCAAGCGGTGCAAAAAATCGGTGTAAAAATAAGCAATCGGTAAAGACCCCAAAAAATTGTGAAAAAATTATGCCATTGCGGTGTAAAAAAAACCTCATAGCCTTACTGCTTCCTATTTGCCTGGCCAATTTTTGGGACATAAGTTTCTCTAAGAGTGTTGGCTGATGATTGCAAATCCCCTGCACTTAAAATGTATACATAACTTACAATATACTTATAAATAGGTAGCATTTATAAGGTTATCGCTGAAAAATATTAATGGGCTAATTTATTCAAAACAATTCTTAGCCAAACCTAACCTAACCTTTTCTAGATTAGATACTGCTGGATTACAGAGTCAAACCATCAATCAATCAGTCAAAAATATATTGTGGTGTGCTCACCATTTCACAATGCAATCCATCCTATTTATTTGTTTGTTAATCTGAGGTACTTTCATATTTATTTGAAGTAAAGGTAAGTTAATCGATAATATTGTAGGTCTACATATGCTTATGAACTTTTATTAGAGGGGGAAAACATTTCTAAATAAATAAGGCTAACCTTCAACATGGGTGTTACACCATTCCCTCATAGCTGGATGTCAGCTTTTTCCAAAGGAATGTTAACTTACAGCATCATATTAACAAAATCAGAAAAAAAATTCTTGTTTTCTGCACTTTCAAGCTTGTTTGCTTTATTCACGCTGTCGCCTATCGAGATTTGTTTAGACACGGTAGAATGCTTGACAAAATTATTGTCTTTTTTGTTTTGTTTTGTGTGTGTTAATTTGCCACATGATTTTTGCACGTGTCTGCGTGTACAATCAACCCGCACGTTGCAGAACTTGCACATCATAATTTTGTCCCGCTGATCAAAAATATAAAATCATCCGATATTATCTCTCTTTCGCGATCAAACATTGTCGAAGTTTTCGGCATCTTAGCCACAAATTCAATTGTATCACAAAACTTAAAATAATGTGGACGGTAGTTCTAAACACTCATAGAAATGTGCACGCAAAAATGACTGCCATCTTAGCTCGATGCGATTAAATTAGGTTAGAAAAATCGACACCAGTGCGCCTTGCGGCAGAAACGACCATTATTCAAAACACAAAAACTGTGGAGTCAATTTGTTATATTGGTAGTGCGCACATATCGATTGTTGACAATTTTTACATTTTGTTTTCCTTTGCGATGGCAATATTTACTGCTTGTAAACAGAGTAATAAAAATACGTGGATTTCAGTAACGTGTCAAAACGAAGATAATATCACGGCACTAGTCTTTCAGTCTGTTTATTTCACGCCTATGTTTATGATGGCGTAAATAAATAGAACTTATGACATAAGGACATATTTTGTGCGAAAAAGCGTGAATTTCACGCGAAAATTCGTGAATTTCGCGACTATCTCAAAATCAAAGGAAAGTCGCAAAATTCGTTTAAAGTATCAAATTTTCGCGTTATTTCGTGAATTTCGCGCTTCACAATTTTTCGGGGTCTCTACTTATAGGCATTGTTTACCACATTACAAAGCTTATCAAAGGCCAGTACTGATCAAGTATTGGTTGAGCAGTCTGCATCCAAACTTTAAACTTTGGTCGTATCTACTACTGCCGACTCCCCACACATACTTTTGCCAACAAGATTGTTGCGATCCTAAAACCGTTGTAGCCAACCATTGCTGAACTTGAAGTCTGAAATTCCTAACCTCAATGCTAGGTAGTCTGCCTTCTTTTGAATCATAGATCCAGAAATAGGCAAGTTTGCTGCACGCATTTCTTCAAACCACTGCAACAAGGTAGCTTCCATTTCTTGATGTTTTGGGCCTCGCTTTCATTTTCTTGTTGATAATTATCACGAACTCGCAAAAGCCGATTCAATCTTTTCACGATTTTTTAGTATTGTCCACGACGACGATTGCGGGATGTTAAATTCTCCCGCAATTTCAGTTTTCGTTCTCTCTCCATTGTCTACTTCCTCGATAATTTTAACTTTAACTTTCAATGTAAGGTCGTTGCATTTATGTTTCGCAGTCATATTACAAAACAACTCACTCAAAATTGAGGTTAAGACACACGTGTGTGAACAATGGATAATATCAGAACTTTTTTCCATAGATTGTTTAAACTTCTACGTATGTACACTTCCGATGACTAAGATTAATAAGGTATAGAGTACTTTCCTTTTCGTTTTCCGTTTACAACATGGCATCTTTTCTAGTTTAGTTACTAACATCGCCACTAGAGTTGAACTTTTCATCTTGTTTTTCGACCATTTTGCGCTGTAGGATACATACATCTATCTTTGGAGACACGTTTGTTTACATGACGGTTATGAAAACGTGATTTACTTTAGACTTCGGCTGTGAAATTCGTATTAACTGTTTACTAATACACGTTAACAGCTTCTTGAGGGATCAAAACTTCGTAATTCATATTGACCGTATTTCGTATTAAAAGTACTGAATAACATAGGAAAGCATACCTTATTTTCTGGGACTGAAAGTACTTCGCATAAACGGGAATTTCGTATTAAGCGGATTCATATTAATGAGGTTTGACTGTATCTCATCTTCGTGTGCGCTAGGTCCCTGCATTTTAAATCTGTAATATTTTTGAAAATTTTAATTTAATTTACATGCTGTAAAGGGCCATATTGATCTATATTGAATGCACAATGTATTTAAGGTACTTAATTGGATAAGGATTAATGCTGTATTGCTTAAAAATGCTTCATAAATAAGCCATTATTTCTTGTAAAAAGTAAAGGATAAAAAATGGTTATTGTGGGTTATCCCTAAGAGATAGACATATACAATCGCGGACTTTTTTTTGTAGACCTTTTTAAGGTGTACAATACTGTAGTACATTATTTTGATCTATCACTTAGGGTTCAGACAGGGTTTGCAATGTAAGCGCAAAAAAAATGTGTTAATTTACGACATTACATTAGAACCTTTAAAATTATCAGTTTCTCTACTATATTATGCATGTATTATACATATAAACCTTTCTTTTGAATCAGTCTATCTATTAAAAAAACCGCATCGAAATCCAGTGCGTAATTTTAAAGATCTAGGTAAGCATACATAGGGACAGACAGCGGGAAGCGACTTTGTTTTATACTATGTAGTGGTATGTTATCAGAATTTTTTTATTATTTTTTGTAAGTATGATTCCTTCTTGTTTGTGTTAATAAGGTTTAATTCTATTCCATATTGCTGATACTTAATAGTAATGGGTTCCAGGACCAAAATTAGTTAAAATACATCTTTCTATTACCATAGTACCGACATGATGTACTTTTACTATGCTTTTAGTTAAATTTTCATTCATATTTTTTTTAACTTTATTTCTGATTGTTTCAGTCTACTGCAAATGTTTTTGGAGCTTTACCAATGCTGCTTTAAACACATACTGTTACATGTTTAGAACAGGTATACCACACTAAGGGTTCTTCTTCCCATTGATGCGTATTTCCTTCCCTCATCCTGCTTACCCTTCACGTTCCTCACCCTGTACTGACAGCTCACAGATCATCTGGCCCGCTCAACATCTTTTTACCACTCGCCACCTCCGGCTAGCTCAAATGTGGTGATGAGTGGAACATACAAGTTACAGGTCAAGAAGAATGAAGATATTTATAAACAATGTTCGATCTATTACCTGTTTTCTTTTTTTATGTAAAAATCACAAAATATTTAGCACATCAGAACAAATAAAAATTAAATGTACATTAAAAAGAAGATAAAACCCGGAGCCTGCTTGGCCCGCCGCCCGAACGACCGCTCGGCCTGCTGCTCGGACAATGAATGACTTTTACAGCCTTCCTTCTTTGTGCGGGCAGTGTCCTGGGCTCGCTGACGTAATTTTCAGCCAATCGCAGCACATGGCAACACAGGCTCAACGAAATGCTTACTTCTGTTCCCACGATGTGCAGCGATTTTGTCTCTTTCTCACACTCCTGTGACCGTGACTCGCACGCCTAGGGTGTGAAACAAACTGTTGTGGAAAAACGAAGGAGAATTACGTCAGCATGCCTTTCCACACAAAGAAGCCAGCAAAAAAATTACCAGAATAATAAACTTATGAATTTTAAAAATAAAAACAAAAACCCAAATAATTTCGTTTACAATAACTTTCAAAAGGAAAAAAAACTTTACATCAAACCTGAAATTTGACAAAAAAATTTATAACAAATTATTATTACTGGATTGTATGAGGAAGGCTGTAATCTGTGTTTTACAGCCTTCACCTGTATCAGCAGTTTTTTTCTTTTATTTTGTATACTTCCAATTGAGAATATGAATTTATGGCTAATTTATTCTGTTGCAGGGAAATATCATTAAAGATTCTAGCTCATAACAACCTGATTGGTCGAATCATTGGAAAAGGCGGCAACACAATCAAAAGAATCATGCAAGATACAGATACCAAAATAACAGTTTCCAGGTAGGCATTTTTAAATGGTATCCTACATTTATTGTACTAATGATAGTTTTTCCATCAACAAGTGATAAATCAAATTATTATTTTTGGTTTTAGCATCAATGACATCAATAGTTTCAATTTGGAGAGGATAATCACAGTGAAGGGCACAATTGAAAACATGTCGAAAGCAGAAGCTCTCATCAGTGCCAAACTACGCCAGAGTTACGAGAATGACCTTCAAGCAATGGCAGTATGTATAATTATTAAATACATCAAAAGTGCAAAGCTATGTTACTCGTTATCAAAAAACTTTATATAAAAGTTAAAAAGTTAAATTTGGGCATTTAAGTTTTATACCAATCACATGGTACTTACTTTAAATATAGTATGAATAAAATTCTTATTTAAAATTTTATTTTTTTAGTGGTAGCTATATCCAGATGTATTTAATTGGATTAGTGTATTTCAGTGTACGTCATTGGTATGGGTTTAGTATGCACATTTACTGGTTACAATTTTAGTTCAGTTCAGATGATTCCTAGGAAATTTAATTTGTCTTAGTTAATCTAATTTAAATAATTACTACACATAATACGACCACATAATTTTATATCTGATCATACTGTAGTTTTCAATTTATGACTGGTTAATTATGCCAAAAATTTTAATGCTGTAGTAAACATTAATAATGATATATTATTGCCTGTGCGTGACATCTGAGAACTTGTTGGCTTTACAGTGTTTTTGTTTCTAGCATTGGCATTTGAAGTGTGCGGACTAATTGTTTGCAGTAAAGTGAAAATGAGCTGTATAAATTGTGTTGTATGTAGATCGAAAACTGTGTGCTTGATAATATTCTTTGTTTAAATACATTTGGTATTGAGTTTTAGTGTGAATAACGAAACTTATGCTGGTTATGAACTGAAAAATATTTAAATATATAATACATATTTTTGTATATATTACATTTTTCAAAAGTAATTTCCATACTTTATATTATTGGAGGTCTCATGATGTTATTGTTTTTAAAACTGTCGTACACATAAAATTCACCAACACAATTTTTATTTATTTTTGGGATTTTAAGACTATCAGTGTGTTGGTGGGAAAAAAAAATAATGCTGAGAAGTATATGTTAAACATTATAAGGAACCTGTAGTTTATCCCCAACAGAAGTCTTCAGAAAAGCAATACATAAAACAAGCAACAGTTGTGTTGCTATCAAAGTACAAAATATAAATTAGGTATGCCACATGTCATGCCTGTTACCAAAATAACATATACCAAAACTGTTTCAGTAATTAATTTAAGTTTGTTGAATAATAACCTTCATGCAACTTTTTTTAGCGATTGAACAGTCAGTCTGTTCAGTCTTTATTTTCTTTTCATAACTATTATTTTTTAAATTATTTTAATTTTAATTGACTAAATTCTTATGTTTGTAATTTTTAATGGTGTAAAGAGCAACCTTAGGAGCCATTTTATTCCACCTAAAGTTTGATGATGGTAATTCTTGTATACTGCCCCCAACAATGCTCAAGTTTGTTCCAATTCTTCTGGCAACTGCTTTCATGCGGACCATGCCATCATGGTTTACGTGGAGAATCTGTTATCATCGCTGATCGTAAGGTAGTTGGAATTATTACCCTAGATCCCCATAACAAACAATTCTTGTGCACACAGATTATCTTGCCTTGCATAATAAGGTTGCAAGTACTTATCTTTAATGCCTGTTGGCCATCTTGCTGTACATGTCATTACCTCAGCTAACACAGAATCTTGTTTAGTTTCTGAAGCCACTTTTAAGGGGTTAACAAGTGGCTCTGGCAAATCTTCAAGCATTAGTATATTACATGGTGCTGGGTATGTAAATTCCTGACTGAGCAGGCGCAACCTGTGTTAGCACTGGACTCACACTAATCTCATTTAAAACACATCAGCCCTGTATTCTACTTCATACAGGATTTATATAAGTTTAAAAAACCGACCATTCATCCAAACTTCATGTAGCATAGCTTCCTTCTTATTCTTTGGTTGTCGCAACAAACTAAGTTAAGAACAATTTTTATTTTAAAATATTGAGTGTATAGAAGTACGCAATTAAGAAGCAATGTTTCTCTGTGTGAGCAGCTTTCTGAATCCTCAGCCCGCGCGAGAAACAGGAAGATTTGCGTTGATCGCATAAATAGTTAGAGCTCTTCAGGAAGTTCAAGGATAAGGAATATCTGATTTTTATGCATCAGATTTAGGGAGTTAATGACCCTATATTTCTACCGCGTTGGTCGCAGTTGTTGAATAGTGCAACATGATGATGAAGTAGAGCACATTTCTAAGAGACCAATGTTGGTGAGCTTAGCTAGTAGCCAATGACTAGTGTATGTTCAATATTTGCAGAAACAGATTCCTATCCCTTATGTATTGCATTATAACTTATGGTCTGGTCTCGTATCGGTAGTACTGAGATTTTATCACTTCATACCATAAATTTTACATCAGAAACCTAATGAATATAGTAAAATTATATGTGAAAGTTATTATGTTAAGTCTCCAACATTAAAGTTTGTAATAACTTTCTGGTGTTAATAAATTCATATGAAAGGAAAGTTATTTGAATACATTGCATGTTTAGAAAGTTGAATATATTCTTATTGACTAGAGATAAGATCACATGCTTGGTTAATTATACCAAAAGCAATAGCGAGTGCCAACCTTGAATTGATGCGTTGTTTTGTGTCTGCAATTAATTATACTATAGAGCGCCTAAATTACCTGAAGGCTAAAATAATACTATTTCACAGATTAATTTTTTATATTATAGAAGAATTTACATACACACTATTGATAAGTGACGTTTTGGTTAAACTGCTAGCCATAATCAAAAATAACCGATACCATTCCATTAAATTATTAGATCATTCATCAGGCACATCCAGTGTATGCGAGTTCCTGCTACACACTAAGGCATAAGTTAGCATGTATCAGATTTGTTTATATTTTACCTTCCATGTTCATTTTTAGTAATAAATCAAGGTACAGGTATTCAACTGTATAGATGCATATTTTCAACCTACATGAATTTACTGGTGTGTAGGCATTTGTGTTTTTATTTGATGCAAAATGTGGTGCTATTTTTAGCTTCAATTAAATGGTGGTATTGTTTCCCATTAACTTGCACAATTTTGTCAATTTTTACTAAACTATTTATCCTTAAAAATACGATTAGAATTATATAATTTATTATTAGCCTTTGCTAGTATCAGCAGTACAAAGTAATGCACCACTGTGCAAAATATCTATGTATAAAATATAATCCAATAAAAATGCCATAACAGTACATTATGCTAAAGTTGAGCTTTTGGAGAATTAATTTGGTATAAGGTGAACATAACTTTATGAGAAGTAACCAAATACAGAAGTTAATTATAACTTTTTATAGTGTTGTTTAGTTAAAAATGTTATCAATTATCATTCCTACAAACAATTGCAATCTCTACATTGGATGGAACTTACCAAAAATAATTATTTAGAACTAAAACTTACCTAACCTCTAAAGTTGGCAGGGTCAACACCCAAACAAAAAAAACTGCACCTCTTAATGAATTGTTCCCCCTTGGGATATTTTTTTTCCATTTCTTTAATTATCCTTAAAATTTCAATCTTGATATTTCTATAATTTTAAATCTTTGAGTCTTTACGGGATTAATGAACACCACCATTAATTGTGTAGGTTCCTTTTCTGGTTATTATATTTACTTGATTGCAATAATTTATAAACCTAAAAAAATTAAACCTGTAAACAAACATGTACACTAAAAGAGAATAAAAATTCAGTAGAACTATAGAAGCACTTTTCACTCTAAATGGTTTGCAGTTATAAACAACTCTTCATAGACAACCAAAGGCAGAATTGTCTTCCTTCAAAGTGCAGTCTAATCTTTCACCAGGCAGACTCATAGGGTGGTATTCATATTTGTCTCGATCAATTCCATCATAAAAATTTTTTCTTATACACACTATTTAAATATTTGTGTGCTATAGATGTTTCTTGAGATTGTCTCAAGTGATTGCAAACCAGTCATGATGATCATCTTATGATAGTCCCATATTTATTTCCGAGGGCATTCTCCTGTGTGTCATTGCTATAGAACACCATCGCATAAGCATGTTTCATAGTCGCAGAGACTGTGCTAAAGATAATGAATAAGAACAGTCTATAACGAACGCTGGGCTGCAGGTAAACACTCAAAAGTGAATAATTAAATTAAGGCCTTGGAAGCGTCAGCCCAGAAAACAAAACAATAACAACAATAATCACAGAGGTGCCCAGACGTCGTATAAAAGAATTTTATTTATAACCTCCTAGCAACTCTAGTAGGCTATGTGGATCGGGGATGAATACTAATGAAATAACAAGACTGGTGGTTTGATTTATATAAGTGCCCTTTTTACTAAAATAATTTACCTTTTTTTTTTATCTTTTAAGTACACTGGTATTAAAATTTATTGATTACAAAATGGAGGGAGCCCCGGGGCAACAAAATACATATAAAAGTAACACAATAATACATCTTGAACTTAATACTGGTTTTAAGTTAGCTCGCAGGCTCAAAAGAAATAAACAATTACATTGAAATTAAATTATATCCTGTGTCCTGGCACCGGAGGTTTCGGCAGATTAAAGTCCAGAAGAAATCATTTTGAGTAGAAACTTGGAGATAAACTCGGAGTTAAACTTGGAGTGGAGCTTGCAGCTAATTTTGGAGCTTGCAGCTAATTTTGGAGATAATCTTCGAAGCTAATTTTGGAGCTAATTTTGGAGTTCATTTTGGACCTCAACTTGGAGCTAAACCTCGAGGCTGATTTTGGAGGCTGATTTTGGACCCCGCCTGCAACCAAAGTCCCAAATTACTTAGACTGGTTAACAGGTGGCTAAGCCTGGGCAAGACTATGCCCAGTGAAAGGCAAAAAAAAAAAGGGGGGGCGGGTAGGGATGACGACCACTTACCCAAAACAGCGGGGTGAAGTTCATGTAGACTGCCTCCAGGAGCAGGGAATGCAGTTCGCGGCACGGAAGTTCTCGGTAATCATGATCAGAGAAAATGAAATAATTTAGATTAACAAAAAAAAACTATTGCGGGCAGCAAAATTTAAAAATAAGAAAATTGAGGCCTCTATGCCTTGACGTTGGCGACTACATGACGTAGTGTCGAGTCTGGGATGAACAACGGAGATTAACTCTCGCGGATCGCGACGCGTGGTCCGCACAGACCAGATGCTGCCCGCCGAATCTTCAAAAAATGGCGTCGGGGCGCCTAATTAAAGGAAGCTACTGCCCCCAGCCTATGATGGGGGGGGGGGGGGGGCAATTGCCCGAAGGTGTCTGGGAACGCCCGAAGGGGTGAAGCAGACTGCAACATGTTCGCTGCGCTTTCACGCGAGTCGTAGGCGAACTAAAATCACAATCGCACTGCGACTGCTGCCAAGGTCGATTGTGACAAGCTGGATGAGTATTGCGCTCTGGTGGCCAAGACGAGAACCTGTCTGGAGGGTCACAGAAACATCTGCTAGAGTGCAGTGGGCGTGCTCGCGAACAGCGTTCAGAGCAGGGTTAGGGATTTTTCCGGCCGCTAGACTTCGCTGAGGGCTCTGTTTGACAAGTGGGAATGTCCTTGGGGAGACAATGTCTCCGCCCGGGGTTCACTGGGGGTCGTTGCTCCGGGTTTGAGTTCTCGTGAAGCCACAGGTGGGTGATGAGGGGAGGGGGGGTTTAAATTTGCTAAGTCGCCTGGGAAAGGCGTCATGTGGACCGTCCCGAGGCTTCGCCGCTGGCAGTAACTTGGTCCAGTACGTGACGGCAAAACCTTTACGTATGCTTCCCTCCGAGAAATGAAAGTTGCTAGCAGTGGGGTTGGGGTAGCGTTCACTAGCACGAAAGTCATTTTGTTACATGGAGAAAACGTGACGCGAGCCGCAGCAACCAGTATCTAATAGAAGCCTGCGAACAAGCACAGGTGCACTGGGTAGCACAAGCTTACGTCGGAGTGAACAGTAATGGAAACAAAATTAAATAAAATAAAAAAATACATATTATTTGGTTTCCTTCTTTAAAAATTAAAAATTAAATTTAAATTCGTACATTTGTGCCTGAAAGTGGCACTGAAACGGCACAAGTCTTTACCAAGGCCATTGCAGAAATGTCTCGAGCAATTACTTGTTCAGATCACAGTATAGAAAATGGCCAATTAATATGGACCTCGTATTTTTAAACATATAAATCCTGTATGAAGTGCTGAATCAATTTGGTATGCGTTTTAAATGAGATTGTGTCCATTTGTTAGATTTTCTAGTGCTAAACACACATTTATTTACATATTGGTTATAGAACGAGTACAATGGATGTGGAAAACTACGTGTTTAATGATGGATGATAATGCACATATCACTATCAGAATAATTAACTCAACATTCTTGATTTCCAGAATACATTAAAAAATAATTAAAAAAAACTGACATTACAATATTGACAATACATAATTCCCCTCACAAATTCCTCAGAGCTTCGTTAGCGTAATGGTTAGTGACATTGGTTTCAAACACGGGTAGAGGTAAAGATGTAGATGTGGTTGGAATCTCGTCACTGACAAAACATTTTTCTTTAATTACAGATTATTGAATAATACAAACATAGCTTTAAGAAAAATTAATATAATTTTTTGTTTATGTAATTGATATAAAATTTTTAATACATAGCTCACTCAGTCCATTGGTTTGGTTATTTCATACTCTGTAGCCTTTGGGACAATCTGTGGTCTTTGTTTTACTTAGGGCTGTTCAAGAGGTCCAAAAAACGTCCCTACTTCCGAATGACTTCAGACTGATACATCACTCACAATAGCATAAAAACTGAGCACTGAACGCCCCAAGAGCACTGTATAAGACTCAGGGTCGCGCCGCTGCGCGCTCAGTTGCGAGATAGTGTTCGAGGGGGAAGGTCATGTCGCTGGGCTCCCGAACAATGACAGGGGGACGCGCGGAAGAAAATCGACCGTGCTTCTCCTAGCGGAGGGCTGGCTAACTGCCTGCAGGCTGGCAGCAGGTAGTCGCGATGGCTTGGTGTTTGCTCAGTGACACAGAGAGGCAGCTGAGAGTTGCAGAACCCACTCGTAGTCGGTCGCCTGGTACTTGCTGCCCGTTCCGAAGCTTGACGTCAGCAAGGAACAAAATTTTGCGTTTACATGTGTTCCATGGCACGCCTATAATGCCGTATTTTCACAGATAGTTATTCGACTGTGTTTAATTTTCTTCCTCAATTCTCTGATGCTTCATCCACACATATACTTCCTGCGCACTGTGTGCTATACAATTATATATATAAATAAATATATATATAACGTTTAACTTTCGTATCTAAGATAAGTCGATTAATTATTATTATTGATGTTAATAAATACGTTGAAATTTATCAACGTATCATGCGCTGCATATTTCCTAGTTTGAAATACATGGAAACTAACTGGTAAGTGAATTAATTGCTTATAATTTTAAGAAACTCAACACTGCAAAAATAAGAGACATGCTTTCACCGAAAGTAAAAATAATAATAATAATCAAATCTCAATGAATAATAACAAATAGGTTTTTTAAATACAGAAACATTTGTCAAATTTTTCAGACTTGAGTATTTCCACCTATAATCCGGCCATTTTTAAAGAAAAGTTGTGTACTAGGTTTTTTACATTATTATATTTCTTAGACATTTTACATATAATTTGCAATAAAAACATTTCGTTTTCCAGGGTAATTTTTTTATTTTCTTTTGCAAGATTATTTCGTTTATTGGCCATTTAGTAGGGGAGCTAGTAGGCTTGCCTCTTTACTGTATACAGGCCTTCAAACAAAAATACTCATGTATCTATACTTATGTATGTATAACATTTCTTTTGCGTCTTATTATATTATTATATGCATATGTAACAAGTTGAATAATAATTGCTCAGCTCACCTATAATAGTAAATTTTTACTTAACACAATTGTATAAAAACTTGCACTTAAATAGTATAAACTTTTTTTATTACAAAATTATGGGTGGGCCCGAACCCAAAAGAACAACTGTGCCACTCACATTGACTAATTGATCTCTTCCTATTATATTCTTTTTAATTATAAAAACGTAGCCATGTTTTGTCTGTTATTGAAATACTATAAATAAAGCCTGGCACAAATCAGATTTCTTATAAACAGTAAGAAAATGTTAACATATTTGTTGGGGTTGCTAGAAATGTTTACCGTTATTGTAGTCGTTACCATGTTGCGACTGCCGGGAATATATTATGTAGTTTTTCGTTTTATTACACAGAGATTATAAAATAGTCGTCCACGAAAAAAAGCGTGTCGATATCGGATCACATAACTGTCGTATTTTGTTCTAATTACTTCCCGACTAGTGATGAAGATTCTCGACAAAATCGTTTGTAGGAAAACATCCGTCCAAAGGATAATAAATAGGTTAGTTTAGTTTAATACAGAAAATCCTCATTACTATCTTAATATGAAAAAAAAAAAAGATTCCTATAATGTATTGCATTTCATAAGAGTAGCACTTTCGTTTGCTAAAACCCACAATTTTAGCTTTACAGGTTGAAAAAAAATATGAGTTGAAGGTTACTGCAAGGCATGCTAAGAATTATTGGAATTGTTTTTGTCTTTTTTAAACATAAATAAATATAAAATTATTATTTTTCCTTGTGTATGTTATAATCACACGTGATTATAGAGTTATTTTCTCTATGCGCGCGCCGCTAGCCACGATGCCGTCGTTGCCATAGCAACCAGTCTGTTTGTTTACATTTTTCTGACGGTATTTAAAACTGACATTTTCGGCTATGAACTTAACTAAATTATTATTTTGGTGGATTTTAATGAATTTTCGGACCATTATATTTTATTTCTGAACCGTTTTTGTGACTTTGATAAGTTTCGTTTTGAACTGCTTTTCCGTGATCTAATCATGCTATGCGGACGTTGATTGGCTCCGGGAAACAATGCTTTGTTGCCCGGGCTTTCAAACGAAGTTAGCGTGGGTTTTAGGGCCGAAGGAACAAGTTTTTAAAAAAGTTCGCCATCTTGCTGATAAGGGTGTAGGCTTGGAGCAGGCCACTGCTGCTCCAGGCGATGTAAAAGTTTTAATATAGAACGTTTGAGTGGTTAGAAAATCTACCCATTATAGCCGTAGTGTGGTTGTACAACAGGACTTCCGAGTGCACGCTTCTGGGACGAGATATCTGCGGCATACCACCAGAGACAGCATCAGCCTAGAGGTAGGCCATTATCGTTCCTGTGCGTGGCTCGGGGATACTGACGCCGTACCTCCTGCGACTTACATGAGCCCCCTAAAGCCCTATAAGCTTCTACAAACTGTTTTCCCTTTATTCCATTAACTGTTTTGAACATTGTGGCCTGAAATTTAAATTATTAAATGACTTTAAACTGTCGACGGCACACTCAGAGGTCTGTAACCAAGAGAACTTGATTCCACCGTTGAGCTAGACCGAGTGCAATTATCCCTGAGAAAACTAAAACTTTTGTTCTAGTGTGCCGTCCTAAATGCAATTTTACAATTTTAGTCTAGTTTGGACTGGATTGGTTTGACCCGATATATAAATATATATATATTATTATCACTTTGGTCATAATTTCTATTAACTGTGTAAAATTAATTGAACAATCTATTTTATTGAAATTTATTTCTATAACTAAAGTATTTGTCCAATTTTAATGATTGTTATTTTACTGCATCAAACTAAATTTTATTTTATTGACATTAATTTCTATAACTAAAGTATTTGTCCAATTTTAATAATTGTTATTTTACTGCTTCAAATGAAATTTTGTTTAAACAGAATACATTTTTTTTCGATAATTACAATTAAATGTTTTATTGGTTGCCCCTAATGTTAAATTGTTGTTATTTTTTTTGCATACTAGGGTTTGTGGTCACTTTTTATGTTAATCTTTATCTGTAACCTTCTATGTAGCTAACTGATTCAACAGAGAGCTCACTGAATAAAGTGGCGTTTGCTATACAGTAGGTGTACAAAGGTTACAATGTGTAAAATGTGAAGATTATATACCTACTTAGAATATCAAGGTTTGTTTAAAAAATACCGTTTGAGTATGAATATATATATATATATAGGCTATATATATATATTAAAGATTTATGTGTTGCAGCTCCTAGGACTCGGTATCCTAACAGACTGCAAACATCAAACAAACACTTGCCGATGGCTGCAGCTCGTGTACTCTCTGTGCCTAAGTTGTGACATAAGTTCTTTACAGAACGAGGAATGCTCAGAGAACAGATAAAATTGCATTAAGGACTGTAAAACTGTTTTTGATATATACCAAATGACCAAATTAATTAAATATTACACAATATAAATTAAAATTATGATATCTGATACAATTTCAAACAAATATAGTAAATACTAAAATAGTTTTGATCGTGAAGATTAAATTAGAAAACATATACCAAAGTATAAATATATAGTAGCTACACACAATAAATTACAACACTTAAATACCCTGGAAGTATTTCAATACTTCCGCCATGCGCGTAGGCCAAACCGGAATAAACGTTATATTTATAAAATATTATTTTAAAGCACTAGAGCCCCCACACACACACACACACACACACACACACACACACACACACACACACACACACACACACACACACACACACACACACACACACACACACACACACACACACACACACACACACACACACACACACACACACACACACACACACACACACACACACACACACACACACACACACACACACACACACACACACACACACACACACACACACACACACACACACACACACACACACACACACACACACACACACACACACACACACACACACACACACACACACACACACACACACACACACACACACACACACACACACACACACACACACACACACACACACACACACACACACACACACACACACACACACACACACACACACACACACACACACACACACACACACACACACACACACACACACACACACACACACACACACACACACACACACACACACACACACACACACACACACACACACACACACACACACACACACACACACACACACACACACACACACACACACACACACACACACACACACACACACACACACACACACACACACACACACACACACACACACACACACACACACACACACACACACACACACACACACACACACACACACACACACACACACACACACACACACACACACACACACACACACACACACACACACACACACACACACACACACACACACACACACACACACACACACACACACACACACACACACACACACACACACACACACACACACACACACACACACACACACACACACACACACACACACACACACACACACACACACACACACACACACACACACACACACACACACACACACACACACACACACACACACACACACACACACACACACACACACACACACACACACACACACACACACACACACACACACACACACACACACACACACACACACACACACACACACACACACACACACACACACACACACACACACACACACACACACACACACACACACACACACACACACACACACACACACACACACACACACACACACACACACACACACACACACACACACACACACACACACACACACACACACACACACACACACACACACACACACACACACACACACACACACACACACACACACACACACACACACACACACACACACACACACACACACACACACACACACACACACACACACACACACACACACACACACACACACACACACACACACACACACACACACACACACACACACACACACACACACACACACACACACACACACACACACACACACACACACACACACACACACACACACACACACACACACACACACACACACACACACACACACACACACACACACACACACACACACACACACACACACACACACACACACACACACACACACACACACACACACACACACACACACACACACACACACACACACACACACACACACACACACACACACACACACACACACACACACACACACACACACACACACACACACACACACACACACACACACACACACACACACACACACACACACAAATGGTACTTTGATTTGGAATGACTTACGCTTGCTGAGACATAGAGGCGTATATAGTATGCGTCGTGGCTGATGGTGTTCCGTCGGTGTAGTCGGTAGCAGGACGAGGACAATGAGAACTGCAGCAATTCAAGTACACTACGTTGAGTGCAGAAACCCATCCGTCTTCTCATAATCGACGCCGGAATGGTCTCTGCTTCGAGTCGCTTTAGTTCTCTTACATAGTTGGTAGCATCTTAAATAAGTTTATTTAATCTATCACAGAATTGGGTATTTATTTTTTTTTAACTTGCAAGTCACTGGACGTCGAACTATGTCTAGAACATTGCGATATTTAAATTGTTTTAAGCTTAAATAGTTCAACACTTTCGTTACCAAACACATTCTTAAATATTCTCCTGAGTTCGTAATGCTGTAGGCCTACTATAACGAATCCAAATAATGTTATTGCATATTATTTCAAGATGTGTTGTAAAAATGTAACAATAATATTTTTAAGAGTAGTGCAGCTCAAAAACTAACATAACATAACTCTTTTTGTGAAGAGTATTTACAAATATGAACACAAAATAATTAACACTGCACCGTTATGAAGATTTAAAATAACGAAGTCTTGCGGTGCCAATTTTTGTCAGTTGTTAAGATTTAGGAAATAAGTTATTGGAAAATTTACTCAAACAATACGCCATTTACTTAATATTATATTATACATATGCACAAATTTAATGTGAAAACACTTCGGCGCCTTATTTCTTAGATTTCGCTTTCTTTTTCATTTCTTCCTGTGCTTGAATAATATAGAGTGGGTCTCGAATACTCATTTTTCTCTTGATTCTGCTATCTACAATTTCTGGCAATACACAGTTCATATAAAATTTCTGGAGTTTTGGCATCATCACATTCATCCATAGGTTCTCATCTTTTTCTATTCTTTCAACGAAGAAATCGTTTTCGGTTAATACTACGAAGTCACAATATCTTCTCCCTGAAATGTTCAGCTGCCCTTGAACTTGATAGTAGTATTTGTGATTTCTTTTTAATCGTAGCTGATGATTTTTTAATTCCAAACAAACTGACGATTTTTTGTCTTGTACTGCATCCACTAACTTTCTGTCTTTTACAGAGGGTAGACACTTAACTTCTACTATCACATCTTCATCCACCAGACCATCAGGAGTTGCAGCGAGGAAAGGTTGATTACCACAAATAAAGAGACCACATGGGTTTACAGTCACTCCTTTTGCAACACTGTATTTTAACAATGCTTCGGGTTCGTGTACCCTCCCATACATTACTGATAAAGAATTAAATTCCCTAGGAAATAACAAATTTCGGACGAAATTGTGACAGGATGTGTTATCGCGTCTGTTGATAACTGTTCCAAAATTTGATGCAGTAAGACGATTGAGGCGATACTCGTGCCATTTTTCACTATCATGCTGACCACGTGTTGCGATCTCTATGGAATCTATTTTTTCTTTGGTGTCAGCTTCTTCTTTAAGCTTACGTAAAACTTGGTCGCAGCGGTATGCCAAATCTTGTTCTGGAATGTCAGGTTCTGGTATTAAATCTTCATCTCCATAGTGTTCATCGGGGCCTCCTCCTCGTTTCCTTTTTTTTTGGGCGCACCTTTCTCCTGATAGTAAAGTTTTCGTTTCGAAGACTTCTCTTCACGTTTGTGGCATAGTTGTTTACACACTGAACCGGGACTGCGGCCGTGCATTTTCTTCCAGGGACTAGAATGCCAGCCCGGGCCATTTGTGTGTGCGATAGCTGCTCCATAACAACGTCTGTAGTAGCTTCCTCGTTTACCAAAATCAATGCGTTTACCTCCAGTAAACTTAGCATTTAGAGACATATACCTGTAACAAACATTGCCCACATATAGGATAATATTTAACATTGTAAATATAAGCTTATAAACTATTTAACATACATAAGCTATGAAAATATTAAATGGTACTCACCGTTCTGCGGAGTTCGTGGTGCTGTTACTAACGAGTTTGTCAGCTTTCTTTTCCAAATTAGCTATTAAAATTCGGAGAGGTTGGAGGAGTCCAGCTTTTTCCAGGTCAGGAAGAAGATTTGTTTCTCCTGTTGATTTTCTTTTGCAGAATGTTGACCTACAATTTTCATGGCACCCAAACACGTGTTCTGGAGCATTTCGCAAATCTGCTCTAAGTGTTTCAACTGCACAAATGCCATCAAGTTTAGCAGATTCTTTTATTGCCGTTCTAACTCCTTTGACTAGTCGTTCTAGTCTTGATATTTTACTATCAACAGTAGTCTCCAAAAGAAGTTTTCTACCTTCTAATGGGTATGATGTGTTTGTTGCTAACTTATGCATTTTCTCACAAAATGCCCTAGTAGCATGGTTAGCACACTCTACTTTTGTAACTAGTCGTCCGTAGCTACATGTTTGTTGAATTGCTGCAATAACTGCAGAATCCCCATCTCCAGTATAATGCTTATACATGAGTCCATGCATTTCAATGCTGCGATTGAATCCTTCGCAGATAATATCTCTCTCCATTTTAGTTGAAGAACCTGTATGGTTTTTGTAGCACACGTGTTTTGATACATCTTTGTGTTTTGATTTTGCCAAGGAACAAATGCTACAGTATTTGTTTTTGACTCCAAGAAAAATAATTTTTTGGGTTTCTTGTCCAATTATAACAGCCTGTAAATCAGAAAAGTAACTTGTAACAACTTATAGGCGATTGAGTGAATACATGTACACAACCAATTAACATGAATTACAAATATGCAAGTATATGTAGCTTTAAAATTATGTATAAAATATTAACAGAGCTTAATGTTTAGTTTGCTGCATTAACTATCTACACATGCAGGCAAGATGAGATATTTTCGTAGCGATAGGCTAGACTGTAAAGAGTGATTTTTTTCTACAATATAGGTATAAGTGACCGTTGAAGAAATTCAACCAGCATCGGATATTTTAAAATAACAGAGTTGATTTATGATTTATCTGTCATATGAGATAAACAAAATTAACAGCTTTTCACAAAATCAGCAGCCAAAGAAAAAAATTAAAAGGAGACAGTAGATGATATTGTGAAGTTTTCTAGCATTATGTCATTGGACGCAGGTTTTTCTCCAGTTGATTATTAGTATAGGTATTCACTATTATGAAAAGTAATAAACATTCCTAAAGAAAAAAATATTCACAGTATGTGAATTACTGTATGTATATTACTTTCAGTAGTCACTGCATACTCACTACTCCTGTAGATGAATTATATCCATGTCCGTAAGTGCGATTTCCCCAACCACCATCACCTACAACTGTTATGTATGGAATTCCATTACAAAAATGTTCATTGCCTTCTGCTATTTTCTTCTCTTCTTCGCCAGATTTTTGAATCTTTTCTGTCAAATATGTTTCCCAGGCCTGAAAATAACGATTTGTATAATTTTTGGAGTCTTTTAACTTAACTGTTATGACATAAGTTTTCACTGTACGACTTACATAGCCTTCAGTTATTTAGTTCAGTGTTTATAAACCAATGTAAAGTATGTAAGCTGCTTAAAAATTTGTGTTACAATGCAGTAGAGCTGGTAGTACACAGGCAGTGGAACAACAGTTGTTAGAAAACATGGGTTTGTAAACGAGTCGTTACTTTGCTACATGATGTCAAAGTTTGTTGGTATGTTGGAATACTACCAACAATCAACGTGATATGCGTTGACCTTGCAATTTATGCCATCCAGAAGTTACTCACTAAATTAAAAATAAATGTATAAAATAGCAGCCACCTTCACGGATGCACGATTAACAAAGACAGAGCATGCTGTCTTCAGCCATTGTTATGACGTCTTGGGCAGCCTAAACGTCAGCATCTGCAGAATCAATGCGAGTGATGAGGTTCATCACAGAATCCACGGGAGTCTCGTACACTAGTGAGTTCATGTAGCCCCAGAGAAAAGTCCATCTTGATGAGGTCAGGGGAATGTGGCGCCATGGTGATATCCCGCCCCTTCTAACGACGGCTGGAAACAACATGCTCCGTCGTTATCGACCGTGCATCCGTATAGCTGGATACCATTTCTAACAGTTTCTTTAACCTTTAACTTTATGACCAACTATTAGATGGCATTGATTGCAAGGTCAGCGCATATCACTTATCACTTTTATTGCCCAACCAACATACTTTGACGTCCTGTATAAAAGTAACTACTCGTTTCTGATTCCATGTTTACTAGTAACTGTTATTAGATTGGCCGTATCATACCAAACTTCTTGCATTGTAACACGTATTTTGAATAATCGTATATAGTGATGTAAATAAGAAACTCGGCTAATAACTATAACTTTACTATCTAGTAGAATAATATATTATAAAATGTACGAAGATTTTGGTTTTACCTGTTCAATTGAAGATTCGTGTTTTCTAAATTTTTCTCCTGAAAGTGAAGGAATATCCATTATAGAGAGCAATTCTTCTACTTGGCTGTGTCCGATTCCTATTGACAGAGCACCCCATACTACACTATCGTTGATGTCATCAAAATATTTTGGTTCATGTAAGGTAATCTTTTTTATTTCATTACAAGTTTCGCATTGGAATTTCCATGTAGAAAAGAGTCCACAGCGAATTTCAGACTTCAAAATGAATTTTCCCAAAGTACAGGTTTTTTTATGCTCCTCTATTACTGCCATTTCTTTCATCAAGTGGCAAATATTTACACATCTATTTCCCAGCAGTCTTTCTTCTAGAGGCATGTGATTATTGTCATGTTCGACCACAATTTCGGGGAAGTCACTTTCACTTTCCTCGTAATTATTGTCCAAATAATTGAAGTCATCACAGGAATCCTTGGGTTTCTCGTGATCAGCTATTGAAAGTGATCTTTTTTCTGAGCTGGATATTTCTTCACCTGATCTGAAAATTTTGTAAACATAATAACTAAGCACTCATCAAAAGGTAAATGTAATATAAATATTTTACTTTTTATAACCACCGTTTCTGTCGAGGTGTAGTAATTACATTGCAGGAAATTTAGGTTCATTGAGATCTAAGTCCTACAAGGATTATAAATTCTCCGAATGAAAGGTTTTTGTGAAAACACATCCTTGTTCGAATTCATATTTAGACCACAATCAGGAGCTAAGTAATACTAAGTACTCCTGAACCTAAGACATCGCGGCTGGTCACAAATTTATACACATTCACCGTAAACGTTTCTTATGATTATTCACATTATTTGTCCAGCCTAGTTTTCACGAGTTTCTTTCTGTATCCTTTTTTCTTGGCATGCTATCAATTAATATATCAATAATTTTAGTAATAAATACCAATTGAAAACTCGAAAAAAAGGATTATCGCAGTTAAAAGAATATTGTGAATTTTAAACTGAAAATTTTATTTTGAAAATACGTAATCATAAGTAAATGTAAATATTAATAAGGTGATGTTTTCTACTTTTGAATTCACCGCACCGAAACTATAGCCGACAAAATTGATCGGTCGTTTGCGTTTGCATTCCCCTGAACTATGTATATGAGTAAGAACGTAGTGGTGTGGTCGGTTAGTCTGGAGCAGCTGGCAACTATGTCCTCCGCTGCAACATTGTTTGAACCTGGTGGACATATCATTCGGTCTAACGACAGGAAACCAACCATCACACAGCTCTTGGCACGCGCAAAAAATATATTTTCGCAGGTAAACAACCACGTGTCGTGCTATGAATTTTTTATGTATGCAGAATTTACACATCCATTACTCTTTTTAAATTGGTTACTATGGCAATTTCAAAGTCCATGCAAGAGATATAACCTGATAATCACTTATAAACTTGAATTTGTTCTGCAAATAATAGATATAAATTTAACGTTTTAATAATACTTTCAGACGTCTGTGTTGTAACCTGACATTGTTACCAAAACATCACTTCTGTATTAAAATTACAATTAATATAAAAATACTTTAATTTAAAAGTTATGAATTTGTAATCTAAAGTCGTAGAAGTGACAGTTCAGCATATTTCCTGATTATATTTTTCTAAGTAGTGGTTAACTGTAGCATATTTTTTTTTAAATTTCGCTTCAGTGATAACTTTTGTAAACTTTTATCTCAATTTATAATTCTTAACATTTACCAGTATAAATATTTTGTATCGTTTGTAAATACCTACACGTGTAAGTTAAATCCAGATTTCGTCTAAACTTTCTAGCAACTCGGTTAAGTATTTTAATTTAGTAGGTACTGGTAGCGAAAACCATTCACACCCTTTAAACATTAGATTATTATTACAAATATTATGCGTATTAATTTTTTTTTATAAATAAAATTTATCTAGATTATCTTATGGAATTAAATGTTAAATAATGAGTATTTATTTAATTTATTTTTATTTACCAATGCAGAATTTCGCCTCTCGGGTCGCTACAATATACCTACCTACTGTAGTACTGATGGTTGGGTGAAAGTAATGTGCTTGAAATTTAATGTAATTCCCAATTAACCAGCTTTCGTGATATAAATGTCGTTGTTTTTCAATGTTTCAACCGGACACAAGTAGCAGCTATGTACAAAAAACATTTTTTTTTGGAGTTATACTTCTTTAGCCGCGTTACGGAAAAATGTAGGAATGAATTTTTACAATATGTGCGCACCAGCAACAAATATTGATGGGATGAAAAAAGGCTACATACAAATACTGGTTCATGTTATTAAAACTATTTATTTATTGTGAATATTAGTGTTAGAAATTGTATTTATAAACTTTTTCAACTGTTTTTATAAAAGGTGAGGTGGTGATTCTGTATTAACGATTTATTTGTATAAGTTATATCTTTTCATTATTAATTACAATTAATCTCGATTATTTTACTAAATTAAAATATTTAATTTATACACGAGTTTATATCAATATTGATTTCTGAATTATAAATACTAAATACCAATACCGACTTTACCATAAGGGCACACGGGGCCCGTGCCCAGGGCCACCCATCCTTATGGGGCCCCGAAGGACCAACAATTGCTCTCACATTTATTCTCAAAACATTTTTGTAGAGCACAGTACCTAACAGCGCCGCCGTAAAAATGCTTGTTTGCGGGTTGCACTAATTAATAATATTTCAGAACGGATCCTAATTTACTAAATATGCCATCTAGCGATCAAAAATGTAAACCACTCCAATTCCAAAGTCAAGCTACACAGTCTAAACGAGGCCTAAAATAGATGTTATATTGTTAATTTGATTGCCCGTAATAAATAGAAGATCATAATAAAAAAAAAGTTGGTATAATTCGCTATCTTTACTTTCCAAAAGGGCCTCAAATTCTGGTGTGCCCAAGGGCCCCAGCATAGTTTAAGACGGCCTTGCTAAATACTTAATATTGAATACATATTTATTTGATTGAACTTAAGCCGGAGTTACAATAGTCCGTCGCCTCCGTCCGCCATCCGTCCGTCACTTTTAAATCCGTCAAAACCACGCAGCTCGCAAACGATTTACAACGCGATTTTATCCGTCCGTCAAAGTATTTTCCCAAGTAAGTACTACCATCAGTGTATATCTCTCAGAATATTATATCGATGTTATTTAATATTTACATCGTGTTTTTGCACATGTTGTATTAGTATATCCCTGGAAAACTTTAGAGTCATAATTAAATTGATTGGAAATGAGTTTTAAGAAACGCAAATTTCATAATAAAAACATCCGAAAGAGACAATACAAATACCATAGGCCTTTAATCTAGTGACAATTGACTATCACAGTTGAAACCACAGACATAATCTATCCGTCCGTCCGTCGAAAGTATGAGTTTGATAAACTTTCGACGGACGGACGGATGAAATTTTTCGGACTCTCTGATTGGCCGAAGATCACGTGACTGACGGACGGAGGCGACGGGCTATTGTAACTCCGGCTTTACACTTCACCAATCGTATGTATTATTTTATTTCTATTAATCATTTTCATGCGTAATTAAAGTTTTTACTATGCCAAGAATGTACAACTTCTAACGCGCGTACATAAGTATACCTAAGTTTCTATTTAATGCCACTACCAAAATTATTGCGAGGAATATTGTAGCTGAAATGTACACTTAAATCCACAGCTTACTTACCTTGCCTGTGTCGAATATTTCTCCGTTTCGTAAAGTTGTGCTTTTTTTTCCCTCCAAAACCTTCGCTTGATCTTAGATTTAATACTTCTTTTGTATCTCCGGCTCGGTGGTATTCGGCTCTTCGGCATGCTTCACAGACAAACAATCTCTGCTCTGCCAGAAAACACGCTTCTCTCACAACTCACAAACGCTTACAAAATAACTGCATTGAACAGGCTCAAAGCGCGCGAAACTTTGCTTCGTGTTTCACGGAGGGAGCCAGCTGTCCGCTGCAGGCCGGCTGCAAGTAGTTGCCGCGGGCCACGCGGGGAGCGCCTGCGTACGGCCGCTCGGGAGAAGACGACGGGCAGGGAATGGTGACACGGCACAAACCTCGCGCTGCGGTTACACACGGCGTACGTTATGTAAACATTATTATTATACTGTTGACCACACAGATACGGCTGATGCATCATTGCAAAGTCAATAGTTGTGGCTATGTCATTATGTAAAAATATAAGTATAGAAATATGTAATTTATTCATGATATAAAATGTTGTCTACGATGTTTTTACCGATTAAAAATAGTGTAAAACTAAATATTTCATTTCTTTTAACTGGTATTGCATAAAATTATAAAACTTTCTCATAACATTCACAAATATATTTGGCAATGATATTAATTTTTTCACTACTCATAGTTAAGTAGTTTCTCTCAATTGTTAGAATTTAGTTACAGTATCAAAATATAAATTAATCAATAAAAAATAATATTTTATTTTATTGTAATTGGAATTAAAAAGTTCTTTGGTAAGTGTTAACAACTTATAACATAGACATAATGTTACAACTGCAGTATTTACGAAACGTTTTTAACCTCTTGAACAGCCTTAAGATAAATTATAGGATCACAAGAAACTTGAACAAGAAAAATTTATCTATTATAGTAGGAAATGAATGTCATATTATTGACTAATAAATCAACACTATAGGAACTTAACCATGCGCCTGTTAGCCTATATGAAAATATGAGATGGGTTTTTTCACTTAAGATTTAAGTTTATTATTGGTACTTTAATATTCTTAAACAACGCTGGTTTCTTTATTGCAGTTGGGAAAGTTAACTATCATGCAAACTTTTATACCAGCGGTTAGAAGGCATGGTGGAAATTTGGTATCATGTAGAGTGGGCGTAATCAATATTTCAAATGCAAGGCTTAAGGGGCCCGCCTACCTGGTCACACAGACGGTGTGCAGAGCTTCAGGAAAAACAACGCGATTTCAAAACTACTGAAGATATCCGAGTGGGGCCTATTTACGAATAGCATTTAAGAGTTCGCTGAGGACCGAAAAGTACTTTTAATTTCGGATTAAGTTTTTAAACTGTATTTTTAGAAGCGTTAAAATGCCTAAAACACGTGTTTTCAGAGTAATTTTTAGGCATAAAACAATCAGTACAGATTCTTGAAAGTACTTAAGGGGCTTGCATAACACCTTTATCTTCATTTCTCCGCCATATAATGTTACGGTCACCGCTCAAATTTCACAGTTATCTTGTGACAACGAGATGAATGCGCGCCAGTTCAGAGACTTGCGCTTAGAGGCTATACCGCGCTGGAAGCACCAGTGAGCGTCGCGCTTATCATCCCGCCTCACTAACACACATACACCCCTGACGAGGCGGGCCCCTTAAGGTAGATTTGGAAGGAAATAACTGCTTATTCTAGTAGTTACCAGAGTGAGACTTCTGGAGGGAAGGTTTTTGGAAAAACTGAGACTTTGCTATAACTAAAAACAAATATCGCATCTGTATGAAGTTGTTACATCTCGTTAGAGCAATAGCGAATAATTGTTTTTAAAGTTATTATATTATATTTTTAATATGACCAGTTAAAAATGCAATGGGTGGGAAAAACTGAGTTAAAAGGCACTATTAATCAGTTACAATTTATTTTAATCTTCAAATACTATTTAAATCTTCTTAAACAATTTTTGATAAGATGAACCATTACTGCAAGGAATAGAAAAAAAATAGGGGTTGGAATATAAAAACTTCCATAATCTGTACATTATCCAACCCATTCTTATTTATTTTTAACTTTTTTTATTATTATGAACTTTTAATTTTGATCCTAGCAATCAGTACTGCAAGGGGTGCTAAAAAACTTGCACCATCAAAAAAATTTGTCCCAACAATTTTTAATGAGACTATTACTGCTGGAGGTTGAAATACCAAAAGGGTTTAAAAAATTTTTAATTCCTTCCTAAATTGCCTACACTATCAGATTCGTTCAAAATTATACATAAATTTTTCTTAATGTAAAAAATTATTTTGCTTTGTAGTTAAATCCAATATTTTTATTAAAATAATATTTACAATACATTTTCCTGAATTATAACCAGTGACGTTTCTACAAAAAAAAATTTCAAAGAGCAGTTTTTTATAATTGTTTTAAGGCACATTTCATTTAAACAAGTAGTAATTCAGTATTAACAGTTCTGTAGATTTTAGTTTAGAGTACTTAACTTGGTATTACCATTTTTCAAGTTTAATGGTTGATTAGGTTAGAAACATAATTAGTATGGCTAAATGGTTTCTTTTTCTTACTTTATATTAGCAACAATAACCTCAAAAATATAGCAGAGCTATTTTAACAAACACTTTAACCTCTTTTATTGTATTTTGAAAATAGGATATTAAATCGTTAGATACATTATGTCTTAACGTTTAACTTGCAGGGAAGACAAAAGTGTAGCAAGTTCTTCTTACGTTCATTCAACTGACGTGACACAAGTTTTGTACAAGGTGTGCATCTTTATGGTTACAAAACACATGTTTTACCAGGTTGGATTCAAGAGATTAAACATTAAAAAACTTCCTCACCTCAACATACAAACACATCTAGAGTGTGATATATACTCACTAAATCGTGCTACTGTAATAGCCTTAAATTCTGGGGTTTCCGTGTTTGGTGTAGCAGAATTTTTAACAAATGAGTTCAGTCTGCAAAATTTGTGTGTGCTCGTGTCTTTTGGGCTGTCTTACGCAAGCATATTGTCAAACTGTAAATAAGTCAAACAAGTTCTTGCTTAAGCATGCAGTCTTCATGAAGCTCGTAATGTTCTCAAGCTATGAAACTTAGAGATTGAAAGTGCTGCCTTGAGAAACAAGATGGTCTTCACCAAGACTATCTCAAGATGTTGCACAAGACACAATCTCTCTTACTAGTCAGTCAAGAGGTAGTCACATACCTTTTGTGACTGCCACTTGATAGCCTATTTCCATTAGCTTTTAGCAGAGATTTAGTAACAGTGTACATTTTCTCGAATAAACTGCACTCTTTTGCTCTCTTGCTATCTCTCTCGCTCTCTTGCTCTCTTCTTCTCTTTATCTTGCTTGTGTGTGTATTTTTCCTGTCTCAGATTATTTTTGTGTCTTTTCGCCATTGTCGCACTTTCCTTCGCTCGGAATCTGCTCGGAAATTGACACTCACACGGCACCCGTCGCAGGACTCGCGTCGAACTCTTTCGCTGGACTCCTCGCAAAACTCACGTGGCACACCCTGCGGAACTCTTGTCGCAAAACCACGGCACTCACCGTAGTGGTACTCTTGTCAACAAACCAAAACTACTTCAGAGGCTTGCGTCACAGCTGAAGTAGTCTGTGGCGCCCTTCTAGAATCGACGAGAGCAGCTATGATGAGTCGCGTCATCCTGGTCCGACCCGGTGCCTGAACAGTCCAAAATAGCATTGCTCGCACATGCCGCGGCCTGCGGAAATCCCAATGTTGCTTAGGGATAGGTAACAAACAGCGCAGAGGCAGGACAATGCTAGCGGCGCTGAGGGGGAGGGGTGAAGCAATGACCCTTGCAATCTGCCAGGCGCCCGTGGCATGCCTTACATCAGTGGATCACACATGGCCGTGCATGGCTGCCAGCCAGTTCCGAACCTGGCATCACGGTCTGGTATCTTGCGTTCGTAAAAATAGGTATAAACTAAGTGATAGTAAATAAAGGCAGTGAGCTTTTTCTGCCTTAAATTTGTGCGTCGCGTATGAGCAGCACGATCTTTAATCCGCTTTAGCATTAAAGCTTTTTTTGTTGAGGTTTTGGCTTGACTTCTGGAATAAACCATCAATTTATCTGTGTTCCTACTCAACTCGGCAGAAATGTTTTTTAAAATTCTCCGTTATCAATTCTTGTAAGTGATCCCAACCTTTTTTCAATGGTTACAACGTTTTTACGTTTCGTCATTGCGAACAACGTGCTAATAAAACAGCACAACCATGCTAGGAAAACATGCGGACACTGCTGAGAAGGCGGTACAGCTGAGGAACATATTCTAGGTCCATGTCGAGTGCGAGGCAGGAGAGGGTAGAACCACCAGTTTGTGCGCAGCAACAGGTGTAGGGGAGTGCAATGAACTCGCTTGCTATGCTGTCAAGTGAATTATAGTGATGTACCTTCTGAGAATAGAGATTTATAGTCTGTAAAACAAGTCCTAATTTACTTTTTTTTCTATAATGGTCCGGGGTGAGGTTCTACTGCACTTGGCATGAGACAGTGCGCGTGTAGTATGCAATCAGTGAGCTATCACCATTGACATTTGACTACATTTTGGGCACACTTTATGGTCATCAATGTAACCAAGTATGAATGATAACTAGCATTGGCTATATTCATGCTACACAGCAACAATGGCCGTATTTCCTTTAATTGATTATGTAAATGATAATATTGAAACCCATCTTCCGCCCAGAAAGGATGGGGGGTTGAGTCCCCGACACACCCTGGGTAACTACAAATAAAAAAGGGAATACCTAAAATACGTAAACAGCTCCAGAAAAACTACCCACGTGGTCGAGCCAAAAATAGAAATATGTTCTGACAAATTAAAGGCTAGTCTTTGGCAAAAACTAATGAAAACGCAGAGTACAAATAAGCAGAGTTTTACTAAATCAAAAATTCATCTTGAAACTTCATATAAGCCTAATATTGTAGATATACGTTTATGGCAGTTACTTGCTTCTAATATAACAAGTTTATTGCCGAAGTGTAAAGATAATAGAAACTAATTAAGCATTATAAGTCAGCACTCTGGGTTATAGATGAACAGCTGATTGCCATGACATTAACAAATAAAATACAGTGCAGTCAAAAGCGGCAGATATTGCCACAGTATACGCCGGGGAGCGACACTCAAAATATTTAGTTCCGTGGACAAACTGAAATTCAAAATCAAAGTTTAAATTTCAATTAATCTTGATGTAAAGTCATAAAAAATTGCAGCACCACTTAACGTTACTCAACGTTATAATAGGGAGTGTAGACTCGTTTATGTTCAGCATATCGCACAAGTATGTCTATTCAGCACATGCCAAATGTAATAGTGCTTCATAGATGGGAGCTCGTTCCAGATGTATACTTCTTGCGAAAATTTGTTTTTGTCCCAAATCCAGAAAACAAATACTATGAGTCGTCTCTTTACCTTATCGTAGCTTTCGGTAGTGTGGCAGCTCGTTATGCACCCGTTCAAGGCACGGCCCCATGCATGCTGATCCTGGTATGTACTCCCCGGTGCAGAGTCGAAGCATTTTACACTTGTCTCGCGGCAGAGCTTCTCGACACGTCCGCGCGCGGCGACTCGCGGCCCAGCACTCCCCGCGGCAGACAGTTCACTCCTCCACTGGCACTCAGGCGCTGGTGACGTCAGCCGCCAAAGAGAAGTTACCGCTCCCAGTAGCCGGCCATAGAAACAAAATCGATATATAAAGTATTTAAGAAACTTGAAAGAAACCAAAGAAAGAGTAACCAATAAAAGAACTAATCACAATAATTAAATAATTAAAAAAAACAGTGACTGAATTTTACAGATTAAAAGGATAAATTAAAATGGAAATAAATCAGTAAAATCAGAAAAGCCAAAATAAAATAATATAAATGTGGCCTGGTGGCCACAGTATTTTAACATATAATGGATTTAAACTTTCCCATCTTAAACAAGTTTTTATTACTCTATTTTGCCATTATAACTACCACATTGACTGACAGCAACTTGAAAGCTAATTGCTATTGCACAGTGCTTTGTCCTGTAATCTTTGGCAAGGTTATGTTTACAACATACACAAAGGGCTCAGTATCTTAACAGCAGAACACAAAAAAAATCATGTGACTTTTCACCATAATTTTTGCTTCCAAATTTGGATGCACTCAAATAACAGTGTGACGATTATGCAATAAAACATGGTAATACAGTAGTGTCTCGATAAACACAGGTTATGTGTTATCAGAGCCGACCTAAAGTGCAATTGCCAACAAACACTGTTGGAAACATCTGCTTGAGGACCTAGAAAATTATCTAACTGTTGTTGAAGACTAAAGGTAATCTACCTCAAAGATGCCATCTACTGGTTTGGCAAAACATGGAGTGATGAAAGAAACTACACTGAAGAAGTCAGAAAAAAGCACCCTGAAAAATTTTACTGATAAAAACCAATATGAATTTTTTATGATATCCATGTTATTGAAGATTTTGCTTATCAGTTTGCCACAATCTACATAACTAAATTAATTAAGGCTTTAGGGTATTTATGTTTTTAAACTGCTGTTAAAGTTGTTAAAGTTTCATGCTTATCTAATATTCTCTTTTTAACTTATTTCATTTGACGTATACCAAACATTGTGATAAACTTTTGAATCACTGTCATACAATATGTTTTAATGTTGTTTATGTTTATTATTCTTTGTATATATATATATCTGTTTGATTTTTATATTGTATAATTGCCAATGTGAGAGATCTCAATAAATTGTTTATTACCAAGATGGCCATTAAATGTGTAGTGTAAATGTTTTCAGCCCCAGAGCATGATGTTTCCTGGCCTGCACCCTATGGCTATGATGGCCACATCCAACCTTGGCTACACATCTCGCAGCTCTGGTTTCCCAGGAGGTTTGTATGGAGCTGGGCCAGCACCATATCCTTCCATGTACCCAGCAGCACTGCCCTCGCAACCTGGGGGGCAACTAGGAGGTGACATACAGGTCGATGTGAGTACACACGCTGCACTTACTGTTCATTATTATTTCTTTAATTCATGTTTTGCTTTCAGATTTTTAAATAAATTTGTGATAAAACTATGGGTAGGGGTAAGATTATATGTTAAATAGCGATAAGACAAAAACCATGAAAAATGGAAGTCACTTCGTAGTATAACACCAAAATGCAATGCAAAACAAAAAATGCAATGAAATTCACCTCCATTACTTATTTTGTCAATTAAAATAATAGAATTAATTTCAAAAATCTCTAGGCTTTTATTTAAAAACCTAATAACTACGTAGTATGTACAAAATATTTTTTTCCTTTTGAAATAAGTAAAATAAAAGCTTAAATAGCTGATACCATACAGACATAACTAAAGGCCTACAGAAAAAGCTTGGATATTTGGTTACAAAAACATGTTCAAAAAATTTATAAAGATTAATTTAAAATAGGCCACAGTTTCCAGAACACAAGTGGCACGTTTAACATTCTGCTGGTTGCTGGTAAAGAAGCAAAAGATTTTCTTTATTTAGATTTATTTTGTTTATCTCTTTGCCCGGTATCTCTTTATTGGAAAGAACTTCAATAAACTTTATTTAAAAAATATAAATAAATCTCATTTTTTAAGTTTTTAACTAACACAACAGAGGACAAAGACTGACACCACAGATAAAGATTACTTCCAACTCCCATGTACTGTTTAAGATTTTGTAGATTTTTTGTGTAATAAACGAAGCTATTAAAAATCTGTGTCAATTAATATACAAAAAAAGTACAGTAAAACCTCGGTATAACAAACTTGAAGGGACTGATATTGTGTGTGTTTGTTATAGTGAGGTTTCTTTATAATGAGGTGAATTCAAAACTAACAAACAAATGATTTGTGATACAAAGGGTTTTTTCTGTAGCGATCATTATTTCAAAAAACACTGAAGTAATAGTAGGTACTCAGTATATAGATGCAGTATACACAAAGTACTTACCTACTTTTTAATACATGCTACTGAGTTCTTGAGCAGAGCAAATGAAGATCAAGCAAACCAATCTGATTTGATTACAGTACATGAGTATATTGTATATTATTGTTGACTGTTGAATTTGGAATGCTAAATCTTTTAGCTATTTCTGCTTTTTTATCTCCCTGATCTACTGTGTGTAGAATTTCCAGTTTTGTTGTAAGAGAAATTGCTTTCCGTTTTTTTAATCCAATTTACGAACATAATAATAAATTACTGAAAGTTGTCTCATTTATTACCGCACGGGATTTGTCCAACCATAACCTATTTACAAGCAAACAAATTTAACCCAGAAAAACTTAACCTCCAAACAAGATACATAACTGGTTAAATAATTTATTTCCCCCTACAAAATGGAACAAAACCAACTTTATAAACCTACAGATTTATTTAAGAAACACTTCCACAGAATCTGTGTGGGTTATCGGCATTCATTACAACACGAATAAACGATCAACACATTTTCACAGAACAATGATGTAAATTGTTCACGTGATGAATATTTCTAGGCTGTTTCAGAAGATCAATGGTGAGTTGATTTAATTAAGAAGGTTAATTTCAATTCTTGAAAGCCGCCTTCCGATCAAATAGGAAGGGGGGTTCCGTCCCCGACTCACCCTGGGTAACTATCAAAACTAATAAAATGGAAAACCTGAAATGTGTATTAAGCTCTAGAAAATTTACCCAAGTGGTCGAGCATTGTTTACAAGACTGTTCTTATCCAACCAGGATAAAAAAGCAAGTAAAAAGACATGTTGTTCAAAAGTTTAACTTTGAATACTTTTAATTGAAGTTTCAAAATTTCCTGTAAAATTGACTTTTCTTGCATATTCAGTTTTTATTGTTCAAATAGTTAGTTTTTTTCGATTCATTAATTTGCATTGTATTAATATACATAGGCCTATATTTTTCATTTTTTTTACATATCATTGTCCTTGTTTTATCTTGTGTGTGTCATAATTCCCTAGTAAATATTTATCGTGCATGATTTACGCGTACTTTTTTCATATAATTGTCATTACTGATGAGTGTGATTTGAGGTTGGCAACTCTGTAATAGTGTGGAGGATTGTTTAGGTTACCTACATTAAATATATTTTTAAATTATGTCAACAGCTGGCTAGCTTCATTGAAAACACTACAAATAATAAGGATGTTTGGTTGGTTAAACAGGGTGTCGACAAATCTGGAAAACAGGGAAATGCCAGGGAAATTTTTTTTTCTGGAAATGTCAGGGAATTTTAACCTAGCCTCATAAGTCAGGGAAATTCTCAAGGCAATAAATAATTATTTTACTAAAATGTACAATTACTGCTTGCACATCAGTATTTTCTGTTGCGGTTTTTCTAGGATGTTTAACAAAATTAGTTGCGTAGTACCGTACTTATCGGTAGGGTGTGCTAGTGTGTTTCTTTTGTTCTGTGCCAGAGGCAGTTTCTTGTTATGTTTTGGTAATGGCTGCCAGCTGGATTCGTGTGTGTGGATGTTATTACCCGTGTTCGACCGATGTGTTGTTATTCAATGAAGACTGGCTGCGCCAGTTCACGTGGATTCGATGAATATTGAATCCTCATTCTGCGTTATGCATCATATGCAATAAAAGCTTTAGTTTGAGCAACATGGGAACAAGAGCAGTTACAAGCCATCTGAACAGTGTTAAGCACAATAAACTTTTCAACAGCAGTCAAACTTCAATGTCCCTAGAAGCAGTTACAGTACAACCCTGTTATAACATTTACCAAGGGACCAACATAAAAAAATGTTATAAGCAGGAAAATGTTATAAGCAGGAAATCATCTTCACTTTGTAAAAATTACGCGTGGATTGATTAAATTAAAAAGTATAGGTAAAACAACACAAAATACAGCAATAGAGTGGAAAATTGGTTAATTTTATTTATAGATAATACCTAATAATATGCTAAAGAAAAAAGAATGTTTTGTACGATACAGTTCAGAGTCGAAACAGAAATATTCAACTGTTTTGCAATCACAACACGCGTTTTGTTCGGGTTCCTGTCCACTTGGTTAATAAACTGAATTTTTTCAGCTACAGAATATATTTTCGCTTATATTTATCAGCCATCATAGCCGTACAATAACCTGAATAAAATTTCAATACGGCGTATTTTAATTAAATACGACCGTGACTACAATAAGTAAGTGAAAAAAAATAATTACGGTAAAGGTTAACCACAAACAAAAGCCGTGAATATATCCATAGAACATTTAACCATCTCAAGGTGTTAAACCTTTGAAACAAAAACCAGCACCATAGAATACAGTAGCACTGTTTCCGACCATGTATTAGCGCACAAAATGTGCATCATACGTATAAAGGAACAAGTCATAGGCTAACTAGCGCGAACAGGACGTCATATTGATAGTCGATCCGGTGCAAGTTGTGGAGTGCGTGTGTACCACGTCTATGGTGAACTACTCAAATGTAAACATCTGATGTTTGTATATGCGTGCTGTATTTTCTAGCTATGGTTTCGCTCTAAATTATGACTTTGAAGGAAGGGATACTGCAAATTGTGGCAGTTATCAAAGCAAATTTGAACGTTAAAGGCGGGAATGTAAAAAATTTTAATATTGTTATAGGCGGGAAATTAAAGCATTGTTGTAAATGGAGAAATGACGGGACCATGAAATTATGGTGTTATAGGCGGGAAAATGTTAAAAACGGGAATGTTATAACCGGGTTGTACTGTATACAGTTAAAGGTGAAAAAAGATCCTGTAGTTTATCAGGGTGAGTGTTTTTCCCAGTCTACATCTTCACCACAGACAATAACTGTAGCACAACCACTTACATCAGCTGCATCGTCTTACTCACCCACACTGGCTGGACCAATGCAGCCAGCTTCATCTACTGCACAGGAAAGTCTTGCCTCTACGTCTAGTGGACTAGTCATATTTGTTGAATGATGATGTTACAAAAGCTGAAATTGTCTGGACATTAGAGAGCATTGCTACACATTCATTAATGAGGGCTGCTGCTAAAAATGTTGGAATTTTTAGCTACATGTTCCCTGATAGCCAGATTGCAGCAAAAATGCAGTTACAGCGTGACAAGCTTGGATATTTGACTACATATGGTTTAGCGCCTTATTTTAAAGACATTTTAGAAGGCACTCTTCATAGTTGTGAACACTTTGTTCTGGGCTTTGATGAATCTCTGAAAAAAGTGGCACAGAGGCAGCAAATGTACATCAATGTTTGTTTCTGTAATTCTGCTACAGAAGAGGTGAGCACACGGTACCTCATGTCTGCTTTCTTTGGCTGTACTACCGCCAGTGATTTACTAAAAGGGTTTAGGGAAGCTATATATTCCCTCAGTGAAAAAAAGATTTTTCAGTTGTCTATGGATGGTCCAAATGTGAATAACAAGTTTTTGACGGATTTTAGGTTGGAACTTAAGAAGGATGATACTACTGCTTCCGTCATCTTACAACTGGGCAGCTGTGGTCTTCATACAGTTCATGGAGCTTTTAAAAGTGGCATTGAAGAGAGACAGTGGGATATTAAGTTCCTTAGGAGTGCATACTACCTGTTCAACATGTCTCCTGCCAGACGAGCAATCTATACTCAGCATTCAGGGTCTGCAGATTTTCCATTGAAATTCTGTTCTGTGCGTTGGCTTGCTAATGCAAATGTAGCACAGAAAGCAGTCAGTATTTTGCCACATTTGACTGCTTTTGTGAAAGGCGTAGAGGGTGAAGGGAAAGCTCCAAAAATTGATAGTTTCAAAACTCTTTCTGCTGCTATTAATGATCCCCTATTAGAAGCAAAACTTGCATTCTTCATAACCCTGGCCAATCATGTTGAACCTTTTCTCACTGAATTCCAATCAGATCTACCTTTGGCCCCTTTTTTGCACAGTGCTCTCACATCTGTTTTGAACAACCTAATGACAAGGTTTGTAAAAGAAGAGGTACTTAAAACAGCAAGTATTCCTAAATCTGTAGATGTAAAAGATACTAAGAATCTAACATCATTTGAAAAAATTGATATAGGGTTTGCATGTCATGCTGCACTAAAGAAGTTGCTGAAATCTGTGAAAGACCTTCAGATTATGGAATTCCGTCGTGATTGTCGCAATGCATTAGCGAAAATGGTGTCAAAGCTGTTGGAACGTAGTCCTTTAGCTTATCCACTGACAAGAGCAATTACATGCTTCGATCCTTCTGTCGCAGCTGATCCCAAACTTCGAGCACGGCGAATGACTTCTCTGCTTGACATTCTGATGGAAAATCGTTGGGTTTCTGGTTCAACAGCTGACAATGTTCTTACAGAATTTCAGCGCGTGTGTTCTTTTCCTTCTGTAACAGTATCTCTTAAGAAGTACACTAGTAGTACAGTGTGATTGGATTCATTTTGGAAAAGCATTTTTCAAGAGAATGGTAGTAATCCATCAGTTCTAAGAGTAATGAAGATGATCAGTTGTAAGAGTAATGAAGATGATCATGATTCTGTCACATGGAAACTCAAACGTTGAACGGGGTTTTTCTGTAAATTCAGAGTGTTTAATGACGAATCAGGAGACCTCATTGATTGCACGGCATATCGTCTATGATGCTGTCCTATCCTATGGTGAAGTGAGAGATGTCCCTATCACCAAATCTCTTATTCATGCGGCCAGAAATTCTCGAGCGAAGTATGCAGAGGTGAAAGCTAGAGTGTCCAGTTATGCTTGTTCTAAGGAAAAAGAAAGGTGGCAAAAAAGGTATGCTGAAATTGCTGTGTAGGACTTGGAGAAAAAAAAAAGCAAAATTGCTGGAAGATGCTGCAAAGGAAGCAAGTCGTTTGGAAGCTGAAATACACACTGAGGAATCAGTAATTTTTCTGCGTAGTGCTTTGTTATTTCAGTGTGGTCATATGTTTGTGTGTGGATTAGTACAGATGTTGGGATTACATTTAAATGGTATTGTTTATCTATATGCATAATATTTTATTGCTTGAAATACTTAAACTTATTTTGAAAGTTAAAACATTTGTATTGCATGGTAAGTACACTATTGTTTACTTTGCCTTTAGTTTAAGTGTTTCATTATTTGCAAACATGTTACAATGCACTGAAGGTCTGTTCAGTTAAATATATAAGGTTTTTTGTTTCCGTATAGATACTATTATGCAATCGTACGCACACACACACTCCCACACCAAAACTAGGGAAACAAAATTCAAAAATAATCTTACAATTTACAAGAAAGGTCAGGGAAAATCACAAATTTTGATCTGGAAAACAGGGAAAAGTTAGGGAATTTTGTAGAGCTGGTTTTGTAGACACCCTGTTAAAGGTAGCTACATTTTATATGGGTAATCCCTAACCCACTGTTCAAACAATATTTCAAGCTTTTTAAGGGCCCTGCCTTGTCAGGGGTGCATGTGTTAGGCGGGATGATAAGTGTGACATTCGATGGTATTTATAGCGCGGTATTGCCTCTAAGCACAAGACTCTGAACTGAAACAGTCTTCTCGTCGTCACAGGATAACTGTGAAATTTGAGCGTTGACCGTAACTTAATATGGCGGAGAAATGAACATAAAGGGGTAATGCAAGTCCCTTAAGTGCTTTCAAGAATCTGTACTGGTTGTTTTGGGCCTAAAAATTACTCTGAAAACATGTGTTTTAGCAATTTATCTCTTCTAAAAATACAGTTCTAAAACTTAATCTGAAATCAAAAGTACTTTTCAGCCCTCAGCAAACTCTTAATGCTTTTCATAAAGAGACCTCAAAGGGATATCTTTAGTAGTTTTGAAATTGAGTTGTTTTTCCTGAAGCTTTGCACGCCTTGTGTGTGCCCGGGTAGGCGGAGCCCTAAATATAGTTAGCCTAACTTAACTGACCATTCTCACAATATCACAGCATTTGAAATATGTAACGTAACCTCACCACTTGAATCACAGCACCCTCTTAAATAATGATTGGAAATATGTCAGGAAGTAACAAAAAAGAATTTTAGAATTCTTGTAATTTTTTACGGAAAACTAATTTTCTTTAGAATTACTGCAGCTTATTTTGGTATCTTAATTGTATGCTACGATGCAATTGGGTGACATACATAATCTCATTATGTTTTTATTTTCAGTGAGTTTTGTTCATGAATAATATACCTTGAATAAAATTAAGCTCAATAAAGTGTGGATTAATTTCTGTAAGAGAAGTAGTATAACACTGCATAATTTGGTTCAGGGAAAATTATAATCAGGTCAAAAAAAATGAGGGAATTTCATTTGATATTTTGTGTGGCCATCCTGTCTTTTTTGTTCTTACAATCACAAAATAACACACGTATAATTGATAAATCTGATGAAAAATTAAATTATACATTGTTTTGCGCAAAGTGTATACTGTACGTTTGAGGTTTACGTAATATTATAATATTTTGAAGCTTAAACAAGCACTGAATATTATGAAATATGAACTAGCTAATAAAAATGTGAGATTTAATCAGTGATAAAGTAGGTGGATCTTTATAAGTGTTAATTGAAATGAAGTAAAATAAATGTTTTGTGTTTATTTTGGTTAAAATTATTTTTGGTAGAAGTGGTTAAATCTGTCATGAAATTGATTTTGACAAATATATAACTTGTTGCATTAAAAGTAAGGTTACATATATTAATCTTATTATCCAATTTCATTTTGAAAATCTTGTTCAAATGGAATTCTCAGTGTTAATACTGCATGCATAATGTTTTCGGTGATTTTTGAGCTAACCATTATGAACATATTTTGAATGTTTGTACTGTTGGTATGCATTTTTTTGCCTAGTTTTAAATATGTGGCACCTTGTGCTTTTCAGGAAACAACATTTTTATACATCCCCAACAATGCAGTAGGAGCCATCATTGGGACCAAGGGAACACACATTCGGAACATTATTCGTTTCTCTGGTGCTTCTGTAAAAATAGCTCCTTTAGAGCAAGACAAACCACAAGAACAGCAGACGGAAAGAAAAGTCACAATTGTAGGTTCTCCAGAAGCACAATGGAAGGTAAGCATTTTAGCAATTGCATTAATTCAGAGAGAAACTTTTATTTGTAGTGATTTCAGTAATTCAGTGAGTATTTTTGAAAAAAATTAAGTTCTTTTTTATTTAATAAAAAAAAATGGTTAATAATGGGAGCTGGGAAAGTATTTTTTCTAAAAAAAAAAAAAACCCTGTGATGTACGTTTTTAGAAGTTGTACAGGAGGTTACTTTTTTGTATGTGGATTTTATTTCGGGACTATACATTATTGTGTAGTAAAGAAAACACTACAAGTGACCAAAAATGCACTATTTTCAGCAGTTTTATAACTCTAAAGAAACAAGTGTGGTGTAAAAAAATTTTGTTGTGATTAAAAAACTTTTTTTTAGGCCTTTTAAATACCTAAAATCAGTTATTTCACTGTCCTTGTGAATACTGTTGCAAAAAGATTTGTATACACATTTTAAAACATTAAACTTTAAGCAGCTTGATCTATATTTGTTAAGAGTATCGAAAAATAATTAAAATGGTCGTTGACTGTTGACTATATCAAATCACTTGAATTGTTTTTCTGTGGTCAAAAAGTGAACATGGTGGTTGAAACCATGTATAAGGGCGGTTTTGTAAAGACGTTTTTGGCTCCGTACGTAGATGTCAGGTCACATTAATATTCTTATTTAAAAAAACCTAAGGACTTGAGAGTGAGGGCTATCAAATGTAGTTAACTCTGCACTCGACAGAGAGCACGAGTTGCATACAATCAGCGAGATATCAACATCGATATTAGACTACGTGTGCGTGCTCTCTACGGGAAGCAACATAGCCAAACATGAATGATGCCAAACTAGCGTGGCTACATGTTTATAAGCGGTACACTGCAGCGACGCAGACGAAAAGATAAAGGTTATAACTAGGGCCCCCTGAAAGTGGTAAATCAAATTTTCAGATTTAGTCATTAAAAATTACCAAAAGCTGTGTTTAAAGTTAAATAATTTTACTTGAACCTACTCATTACTGAATACCCTAAACAAATAGGTTACATATATTTATATGACAATACTTTTGATTTAGACACTGATTATTAGTTCGTTCCCATAAACTAATCTGGAAAACTATTAATCCCTTAACAAAATCGAGGACGCACCACAACGCCGAAATGCCAAATTGATCACAACGACGACAGCTAGAAAACTGCTGTGTACCACAAGGCCGACAAATGTCATTACAGGGCTGCAACAAAGGTTGGGTTAGGCTAGGCTAGGCTAGGTTAGGTTATGTTATGTAAGGTTAGGTTATGTAAGGTTAGGTTATGTAAGGTTAGGTTATGTAAGGTTAGGTTATGTAAGGTTAGGTTATGTAAGGTTAGGTAAGATAAGGTTAGGTAAGATAAGGTTAGGTTTGATTGTGGTATTCAGGCGTTAAGGTACATTTAAGAAACACACACAAATTCATTCAGTTGTTATTTCGGCTTTGTGGTCAATTTTGACATTCGGCGTTATGGTATTTCCGCATTGTTGTAACGACCCAACAAAATCTATAAAAACTGTTGGCCAACTAATCATCATCGTCACACCATTCGAAAATTAATGTTTGTTTACATTTTTCCGCATTTTGGCGCGATTTAATCTGCTTGATACTACGACGCTGTTCCAACTATATGCCAGCGCCCCCGGCTGACGTGATATGGCCACTCACGTAAGGCTGTTCCAAACACCGTTCGCCCAATCATCTGCTTGCTTTCGCCCAATCATCTGCTTGCTTTTGTATTTATCCGGTGTCGCTGTTCCAAGCTGACGTCAGTGCCCCGAGCGGTGTGTGTACGCTTTAAAACTTCGCCTGTTCGTCTTATCTATCCAAACATTATGCCGGAAAGGAAAATAAACGCCTTAGTTTTGCGTATTTTTACAGTATATTTTTGGGTTTAACATTATAATGTGAGCGTGTGTAAGCTTTTGTTTGCTTTAGTGCATTTATGATTAATGTTTGGCGGCCTTGTTGCGGTGTTTGTTTACCATTGACGAGACAAGTCTTTTAACCAGTATTTAAATTTCGCGTAAAAACACTGCGATTTCGCGTTTTAATACAAAATTTTGTGTAAAAACGCTGTGTTATGGCGATTTCGCGTAAAAACTGTATTTAACGGAGATTTCGCGTTTATCGTTGTTTAATCGCGATCGCGAAAAGAACAGGCCCCTAGTTATAACGTTTTAAAACGTCTTTGAAAGAAAATTGTGCTCACAGTTGATTTGCTTAAAACTAAGTGCGACCAATATAAGCGTGGCCTTCATGTCAATCTGCGCACCATAATACTTCTAGTTTTGTCTCAAATACTTGAACACGATGCATTATGAGTGATCAAGCATGTACAGCTATAAAAACTGGCAGCTGGATGGGCAGACGTTGCTTTTGTTTGTTTGTATGAATTACATGCCACTGGCTAGACTAAGTTCAAGGCCCGGTTTGTGGCCAGGCGACAACAGTACGGCACAGCAGCATGTGCATGGATGTAAAAAATTTTTGGTCCTTTACCATATTTTAATTTATCATAGCTGATGTTTGTACAAGAGCCGATAGCGTAGCCATGCTCTTCAAAAATGAGTGCAAAACATTCTTCCAACATCTTTTTGGCAAACTCTGCCTGAAATGCCCTTTGAAATTTAAAATTGTAAGGGAGCATCCTGCCTGTCTCCTATTATTTCAAGTGAAGTTTTGAGAACTTGTAGGATTAATATTGCACTTGAAGCTTTTGTAGAAAAGAATCAGATTGCAGCATCAGATGCAGACACTGTCAAGAAAGAGTACCTGCGATTTTGTGAAAACCGAGAAGTCCAAAATGCTGTGAAAAAATTTGACAGGAAAACACAAAAATTAGACACATTCCTTGTCAATCTACATACAGATTCCAGAATGGACAGTAGTAGGTTGATTACATTTTTCCAGAAAATACTAGTCATGTATCATGGGAATGCTGCAGTAGAAAGAGGCTTCTCTGTCAACAAGGAGTGCCTTGTAGAGAATTTAGAGGAAGACTAGTTGCTCTACGAAGTATTTATGATGCAATTTGTTTAGTTGGGAAATTATCTGACCTGGTTATTACAAAATCTTTAATTTTGGCTGTTAGAAATGCATCTGAGAGACGACAAGAAGCTCTAAAATCCAAACGAGAAAGAGTGCAGAAGAACGAGAAGCAAAGAAAAACCTCACAATTGAAGGAACTGGAAATGTGTAAAAAAAGAATTGTGGAGCAGAGTAAGGAAGAGATAAAGACACTGGAACTCAAGATAACAAATCTGAAAAAAAAAGTGTGTTTTTGTTTAGAAGACTGATATACATAGGTATAACTTTTTGCAATCATTTACAAAATTAAGTGTGCCTTTTCCAAGGTTTTATTCATTCATATCAGTATTATAGGCCAGTTAGGACTTTATAGACACTATTTATTTGTGAGATGAACATTAAAAAAGATACGATTCATGGCCAGAAGTTGACGAACTAGTATAACATCTACCTATCAATAATATATGTTAGCCTACCATTGAAGTGTTTTATCAGTGTAGGCAAATCATGTTGTAGAATTTTTTAATTTCAGAAAGTAAGTATAGTAAATACACAATCTTCTCATTAGGATAACATGTCATTTTAAATTTTGGTGGTCATTGGTAGTTTTTAGGCATAATTGTTATGCCTAATGTGTAATATTTTTTTTGTAAAAGTGCCAATTAGTTTAGTCAAAAGTACAAAGTAAAAAAAAATCTGGAAAAAAGTCATTTAAGTCAGTCACTGAAAAGGTCACTAAAGTCACTAAAATTGATTTTGTCAGTTCTGTAGACACCCTGTAGTTTATTCTAGATGTTCCTGTTGAACAGATCTAATGTAGCCAATGATTTTCACACAAACCTTAGGGCTTGTTCAAACAGTTCAAATAAAGTATTTTGTTTTATCAGTAACTGGGTACTATAATAGTTAGTTCGTCTATAAAACCAGTTCCCAAAAGGTGTTCAGCAGAACTCTGTGGTTCTGTGGCAGGGTCACAGGGGTTCCGTGAGTCAGGTCAAATGTTATATAAAGTAGGCACAATTAGTCATAACTTTCTTTGAAGGTGTTAGGGTTCCGCCAAAAGAAAAGTTAATCATAGGGTTGTCTGGGAACCGCTGCTCTAGAAGATTCTGTATACGCATTTCACGTAACTTTTACCAATTCTTTTGCAATACGAATGTTTGTCAAACTTTGTTAACTTCTCAAGCTATGTTTTCTTGAATTTCCAGTTCTGCCTTTTGACAGCTGTAAAAATACTATGTTATATGGAGACTTACATTATTCGTGTTCTATCCAGTACTAACATTACTTTTTACATTTAAGCAATTTTTTTAACATTTTAAACTGATAAATTTGAAAAATTTCATTTCTTCCATCATAAAATATCAACTTAGATTACATGGTATTACTCTGAGCAATTAAAAAATAATTTTTACATAACTATCTATACAAATGTGAAAATTAAATTAATTAATATAATTTGTACTGTTATAAAAATATTAATGATATATGATTCGGAACTGAGTTAGCCTCAAAGAAAGTAGCACTTCAGTTTATCATGTTTTAGTTCTACTGTAGAGGTTTTAGCTCTTATCACAACTTAATTTTATATTGATAATATTTACAATACTGATGTCAAAATTTCTCCTAAACGTTGGCAACTCTTAATTTCCCTATCTTTTGCACGGGCTTACACCAGTAGATTACATGCCTTATATTTTTGTGCCTGTACTAGAAACTATTTCTTCAATAGTTCAACTTTTGGGGAGCAAGTCAGCTGTGGTAGCTTGTTGAGAACTGCAATTAAACCTGGCTTATTAAAATGGTTGTGAGTATTTGTTGTGTTGCATCATTAATGCTGTATGTATTTCAAGTCTAATTTCAACATCTTGTACGTAATTTTTAACCAGTATATTACAGAAATCTGCCTATTTTAATGGGAAAAAATGTATTTTTAATGTCTGATCAATATTTAGTATTATTATTACATATAGTGTATTTTTACTAGCTCAGTACTGTTTTGTCATGCGTGTTAACTGTGTCTTATGCACTGTTTTAGGAAACTTAAAAGCTTATTATTTTTGTAAGATTAACTTAATAGGGTATTAAATTAAAGTTTTTTATTTTTTGCAGGCACAGTACCTGATATTTGAGAAAATGAGAGAAGAAGGCTTTGTTGCCGGTACTGACGACGTAAGATTGACAGTTGAAATCTTGGTGCCTTCAAATCAAGTAGGAAGAATAATTGGGAAGGGTGGTCAGAATGTACGTGAGCTCCAGCGAGTAACAGGATCAATTATCAAACTGCCAGAACAAGGCAGTGCCCCCCCTCAAGAGGAAGAGACGACCGTTCACATCATAGGACCCTTCTTTTCCGTTCAAGTAAGTGTTGCAGAAACATATCTACGTGTGCACCTGGATGTAATATGTTAGGGAAATTGACAATCCCACTAGCAAATTAGGTTTAGTATAAAATAAAAACAGCATTACACTAATTTACACTATCTATTCTTTTAAGAGTTCCTATTCACAAAATGGGCCTGCTTAATTTGTTAGGTAATTTTGCACGTGATCTAGACACACACATGATTGGACCTTTTAAGTTTTTATGGTTAATAAATATGTCTAAAATTTAAATTCTTCAACAACTTATTAAATATTGAAACTAACTCGCAATTGTTGTATTGTAGGCTAGAAAAATACTTAAGCAACTATGCTAGTTACGCTAATGCTAACCTTGCAAATTTCTTAGGTTCCTTTATTTACAGTGAGGAAAATCTAAACTATTGGCTATTGTCATAACTTAAAGTAATTGTAATTTGTATATAATTACCTAAATATGAAATTAAAACTGATTGTTGTTAATATAGATAATTTTGAAAATTGATAATATTGTTTTACTAAATATGCAAATATTTGGCCATTTTAATTAATCATTGATTTGTACTGCTCACTTGGAGTAGCTATTAAACTTCAAATACACATTTGGTTTTTGAAGCACGCAAAATTTTTTTTGCTATGGACTGATTCTTGACAGCTCATTTTGGTTGGTACAGATAAGTTTTTATGTTTTTATTTTTAGGTTAATTTTATTTCTAAAATGGAAGATTTTTGGGGTTATTAGTTAAATGCTGTTCATTTTTGAAGATGGTAATATATTAAATATTATAGACTATAAAAATTGTCTAATGCTGTTTTTATGAATATAAGCAGCAGCTATAAAATACCTGGTTACATACATGTGTTAAATATAAATTAGTCAAGAAATAAATAGGCAAGCACTAGTATTGTAAGTACTTATCATACTCTGTGATGTAAAATAAAGTAATATTAAGCATGTAGTTAAATTTTGCAATCCACTTGGTGTGCATATTTAGACTTGAGCATGTTATGAAAAAAAATAAGGAATATTTAGTTTTGCTATGGCAGAGCTGCCAACCATTACGGATTTTCCGTAATTATTACGGATTTTAACCCGGAATTACGGAACATCGCTGGTTTATTACGGAAACGAGGCTTTGTGCTGCATGGTAACTGAGAAAATTCCGTTACTGCTGTGCGTGTTTCGTGAACGCTGTTTGAATACATCGCTTGGTTGCTCAAATAACGGAACTAGTAAGTGTGCGCATGTACGATGTACTGTCGAAATAAGTAAATTAATTCTCGTGTTTTCAAATAATAATGGGATGGTATTACGTCCGTTGTACGATACAACTAGTACATATTCTCGGACTTATCGTTTGAAGGCTACTTACATCACGATAATTTTTGTACGGTACTTTGGCTAACCTGTGTTGTGTTAATTTATTTCTTGAAAGCCATTTTTTTCATAATAGTGTTTTTGTCCGGTTTTTGTCGTGTCTACAGACGTGAATTTTTTTTATGTTTTTCGATAGTGTTGTGTTCTTCAGTGCCGGTTGTAGAAATGAAGCGTGTGTTAGAATAATGTGTATCTGGGGGGAAAAAAACACGCAAGTCTTCAGAACTTTCGACTTAAATATTCAAAAGAATGGCCATGCTTGTCGTTTTCAAATGTTTGGAACGCCACGGTTTTGTAATGTATGTACGTGTGACTTTTCGATTGCACATAGTGGAAGGGATGACTGTAGACGGCATATTGAATCAAAGAAACATGCAGAACATTTTAAAGCCGTGACGAGCAATAAATCTATATCTTCGTTTTTTCGCTACATCTGAAGAAACGAAAGTAACGAACGCAGTTATTGTTTACAAGTCCTTGTGTTTGTCTTGTTTGTTTACATGACATTTCTTATCCAACCAGGATAAAAGAAGCAAATAAAAAGACAGTTGTTTTAAAGTTTAACTTTGAATAATTTGAATTGAAGATTCAAAATATCCTTTAAAATTATTAATATTTCTTACATATTCAGATGATTGTATTGTTCAAATATATTTTTTTATTCATTAATTTGCATTGTATTCAATTTTTTTTTTTTTTTGCATATTATTGTCCTTGTTTTATCTTGTGAGTGTGTTATAATGCCCCAGGAAAAATTTATCGTGCATGATTTACTCGTACTTTTTTCATATACCTAATTGCCATTACTGATGGGTGTGATTTGAGGTTGGCAGCTCTGCTATGGTCAGGGAAAACTGTGATGTCAGGGAATTCCATGTACTCTGGAAAAGTCAAGAAAATCAAAAATATTTCTGGAATAACTATACATACTTTTTTCCTGTACTTTTAGAGTACAAATTGTTTTAATTTGTTTAAAAAACTTGTTTTTCTCCTGTAATTATCAACTCGTCACGTCACAAACATAATAAGACTGCATTTAACAAACACAACAGACCTTGTAGCATGTTCCGTGATTTCGACTAATCAATAGGCTCTGATCTTGGAATAGCATGTCACTGTGCTATACATTGAGACAGACAGTTTGGTAATTGTGACTACCTAATTGATGCGAGCAGAAGGACAAATTCTTGTAAATTCCATGGCGCACTGTGATTATAGCCTAGCTGTAAAAACAGATGGTCCAAGCAAGTAAAGAAAATAAAATTAGAAGCTGAGAAGGAAGCCCAAATATTAGAATATTAAATACTTATAATATTGCCAAGCAACAGCATTAAAATTTTGCATTATAATTTTGTTTACCTATGTTTCACAAGTTTTTATTTTGTTGTATGGGGTCTTTGTATAGACTTATCAGATGTCAGAAATACTGTACATTCTATGAATTTTTTTTATATATTCAGTATGTTAAACTTTCAAAATAGCAGATTTGCCATTACTTGTTTGAAATATGCAAGTACTTTTTATTTAATAATTTTATAATTGTATGTTTTTATATTTATGGCCTACACATGGATATTAAAAATTAATGATTTGGTAAATATTTGATACTTATGCTTGGATATTACTTTCTGAAAGGACATTTCTTTTACAATTTATAAGATGGCAGTCCTGCAACTGTGCTGAAATCGCAGTTTACAAACTTTTCAAAAAGTTACCATCTAAGATTAAAATTATATGTAATGGTCTTGAAAATTTTCCATGTAGACTGGTAAACCTGGAAAATTTAAGGAAATTCATATTCAAATATGTCCAGCAACCCTGATATATGATGCATGTGCAGCATGCAACAAAAATTGATTGGATGAAAAAAGGCTACGTGCAATTAAAAATATATATATATGTACTTTTAAATCATATACTTAAGTGATTGATATTGCACACTTGTTCATAAAATGAAATAAAAATATTTATTGTCAATATTAGTAACAGAAATAGGGTGTAAACCTTTTCAAGTGTTTTTATATATATGTGAGGTTATGTTCCAGTTTAATTGCATTATAATTGACATTATTTAATAAATAATTAAAATTAATAAATTATAATAAACATTAAGAATATTTATTTTCATTATTACCGTGTTTTATCGCTTAATCGTCGCACACGCGTAATTGTCGCATGATGTTTTTGGTCCCGCTAGTAGATGCCGAGCGCTTTGTGTAGATATTTTTCCGTATAAAACCATGTATTTTAAAGTAGAAATTTAATATTTATTCGGTCATTACCACTTAATAAAATACGAAGTTGTTTGACGTGTAAATTTTCTTATAAAGACGTTTTTAAACATTATTTCCTTTATCTGATCGTCTGCGTTGCTGTGGTGTAGGTATAATCTAAAATTTAATTTCGGTCATTACCACTTATTTATTTAATGAACGGAAATACAAAGTTGTCTGATGTGTAAATTTTCTTTTAAAGAGTATTTCCTTTATCTGATTGTCTGCGTTACCGCGGCATACCGCTTATAAAAATTTAGCCAGCGCATCATTCATGTTTGGTTATGTTGCTTCCTGTATAGAGCGGGCGCACTTAGTCGAATATCGATATCTCGCCGATTGGATGCAACGCGCGCTCTCTGCAAGGTGCCGAGTTAACTACATTTGATAGCCCGCATTCTTTCGGGGCAACTGTGTACTACAACACGTTAGTTCACGTCAGATTCAAGTGGCTTGCGTTCGCGTTAGAGTTTTGGTTTTTCTATTTAAAGTTGAAGAAAGGTTTTTGTTTAAGGAATTATTAATATAGATTGTTTGGCGTGATCTTGTATACTCCACCTTTTTTTAAAAAACGTACTTTCCATGAACAGGTTTTGTTTTTATGAATAACTTTACCTAACACAATTTTTTCCGCATAATCGTCGCACCCCTACTTTTCAAACTTGATTTTAGAATAAAATGTGCAACGATTATACAAGAAAAATGGTAATTAAAAATTCATCTCAACAGTTTTACTAAATTAAACAGTTCTATACGCATGTTAATATTAATATGGATTACTGAGTATTTACATTATTACGATTGATTTGGTATACTTTACCGTGTTTATAATCACTCCAGTCCTTTTATTTTTTTTCTATGAAATATTTGTATGCAAAATAAGTTTTTTATCATGCCGAGTAACTGTAACTTCTAACTCGTGTACATAAGTACATGCACCCATTTTAAAATTTTAACTAATACAATTTTAGTAATTTAAGGAATGTTCATTTCCATGTTACATTGTGTACAAACTTGCATTTTGGTGTTATGTGGGTATCAACCCACATTTTGGTATTTCAGTTTTATTGCATTTGACAGTAAGATCTTGTCCCTAGTAATTAAATATCTATTCGAGGATAGCAATTTTATACCAGTTTGGCTTGTGAATTTTTGTGATGGACATATTTGTTTACAGTTAAAATTTATTCAAATGTTATCTAGTTATGAAAATAAGCATTAAGTTTTGATTCACAATTTTTTTTTCCAAATAACTTATAATTTAGTATGAATGGCTTTTCTATTCCTGTAGTATTATTTGAAATGATTGAATATAATACAACACTAAAAATTTGTGTACATCCAAAGAATTAACTTGTGAGTGGTCCATATCTTTACTTAACAAATGTTTATTTGCTTGGCATGAGTACAATTTTTAATGCAGTATGTACGTTGTTTGCTGCAGTCTGCCCAGCGGCGAATCAGAGCGATGGTTCTGCAAGCGCAGCCGTTGGCTGCAGGAGGCAGGGCTGTTCGTACCGGTTCTCGCCGGGAGCCGATCCAACAATAGACAAGCCCAGTCGGTTGACACAACGTATATACCTCAAACTATATTAAAATGCAATCCACATTATACCAAAGATGTGATGAGAACTGGAGGAAAAAACACCACCAGAGTTCCTCTATTCGTGTGACTCGGTTCCTCCATGTTGTGCGCCTTCTCTACAAACAGCAGTAGTGTGTGTTCTGGAGGAACGGTGTCTGTGAAGTTTGACGGGGTTGAGGTTCAAAGAAAGAGAATCGTTGTGAAGTTACTTTCGGGGATAGTGAAAAGCAGCATTGCTTGTCCCATTTTATTACTATTGATCAGTGGGTTTGTAATCATAAACTGTTTTTTATTAATACGAAGAAAAGCAAATGAGGCAGTGGTTCACACGCAGCAAGACAAGTTTTGTTTTTATTGCGAGGACAATTTGGGAGTGAAATGGGAGACGGTTGCGTGTGACAAACATAAGCCTTGTTATTCCTTCCCTGTTTATTCCACGATGGCATTAATTACCTCTTCCCAATTATTATGGGGAGAGGTTAATGTTTATATTTTTCCAGAAATCGAATATCTGGAAATTATGTTTTGTCGTTTTACTGTATGTAAAAAGTAAAAGGTCCACCAAACTTAATTCAGTCAAAGTATATGGAAATTGAGGGAAAACATGTCGGTGTGTTTTTAATGTGATACGAATTTAAGATGTTTTAATAAAAGCCTCGTTTTTTGAGGTTCTGTGGAGGTGAGAGATTATGTAAATGAATGCAATTCAGGGTGTCTGGATGTACCATCTTGTCCGAGATCCTGATGTTTAGTTAGTACAAAGGTTACATTAAATATGTAAAAGGGTACCACTCATTGTGTGGTTCTCATTTTGCATTTTATAAGCAAAGTTATTGAAACAAAAGTTTATTTTTGATACATTGTTGGGGGGAAAAATCTTTTTGTTAGATTTTAATATAAAAAATTAAAACTTTTCACGTAGCTTTTTTTGGGCTATGTGGTAAAAATGGAGAAGAAAACGTTAGGTGAGTGAGTGTGGACAATAGCTGCACATTCCCTGGTCAGGGTCAGCCAAGTGTTTCTTTACCAACAGCCAACAAATCGACACCATCTCAACCCACGTGCACGCATTACCCGCAAAGCCTCAGCGTTTTTCAATTCATTCGAAACTGCTTCGTAATGTCTTTCTAAATTATCAAAAATTTATATTACATAAATTTTTCTCAACTATCATACTTTTGGGAGATAATTTTTAGGCCGAAAAACTTTACAAATTGTTATAAACCTTCACAGACATTTAACTAACTTTTTGGGGGTGCAGAATTTTATGTTCATAGAAGCAAATTTTCTAGAATATTTAGATAGCACAAATCACCTAAAAATTGTATTTGTGCATTATTTGGTAAATTTTATGGTAGTTTGGCTTCAAAAATTAAGCTAAAATACCCATTTATAAAATGACAAATACCATCACCACCAAGCCCTCATTTGTTAATACAAATAGCATAAATACATGAAGTGGATGCTATTGTATTGTTAAAAAGATAATTTAACCAATCTTTACCTTACCGACTGACACTGTAAACTAGGTGGATACTGACGTTACTACAGTAAACATGATGCAGGGAGACCTAATCTACCAAGTCACTACAAGGCTTTAGAATAATATTGGTCTTTTTCATGTGAACATAATTATACATTATCTTGAGAAAAAAAAACAAGCACACTTGCAAACTAAAAAAACCTGTAAAAAAAGTAAGCTGAAACTTAGAAGACTGGGAATTAAGTTTTTCCATTCAATGAAAAATATATATGATGTTGTTTCCCAATATCAGTCTTATATGAGTTTATAAATATTTTGAGTAATGCTCAAATAGTTTCAAGCTAAAGGATGCGCTGATGATGTAATTGTTAAGTAAAAGGTAATAGGACATGAAACATACAGAAATAAGTTTTAAGAAGGAAAAAATTTCTTTTTCAGTAGTAGTTAAGAAAATTCCAACTTATTCCTGTAGTAATTGCTCTGAACTGAAAGGAAATGCCAATGTTAATGTCAAAATCAGTTCCTTAAAATAGTTCAGTTCTGTCATATAACAGTTTGTTTGTTCTTTTACATAGTAGTTTGCCTTAAGTGGTTTGTTATCTTGTAAGATATCTTAATAGAAAGCACTCTGCTTCTTGTGTTAAATATTTGGGGTACACATGCAAGTATTGATAACTGAGCTCAGTGCTTGAACAAACTCATATACTAAGTGTAATATATATATATAATTGTATAGAATGCATATTTTATGAATGTTATTGTTATACAGAAGACAATATTTCTCTGTTGATTTACCGAACTCAGGTTTTGCTTTAAATACCAGTTACCTCACAAGTCTCTACTTGAGGCTTGCAACAACTTCCCACTTGTGTAAGCACTGAGCCAGGTGTATTTTGCATCATGTATTCCTACCTAGGTTGTATGTTGCAGTTGGGAAATGGTTTTATAAGAGTACAAAATTAGTTTCACAAAGAAAGTTGTTACTTCCATGTTGTAAAAAAAAGAAGCAGGGTGTTTTGGATGTGTTCAAAATATAACGGGCATATTGTTAACTGCAGATTGTGGTATTGATTTTACAGAGAACTCATTGTTACAGGTTTCTCTTCTAGAAGTACAGTAGTAATTTGAGTTTTTGTCACAAAGGTGGGATTGCCATCATTTGTGTACTTTTTTTGGTTCGGGTGTGGGATAGTCTTCACTGATTGCCTTTTCCCAGTGGAATGGTTTTGCTGCCTGTGAAGCAAAACAATCTATATTTCATTGTGTGCCCAACTGAGCACAAAAACACAGCAAGTTTATTCACTACCTCAGACAGTTAACAAAAGTATAGTTTTGAGGGAAAATAAAACAGTTGTGAACAGAGAAAACATGTTCATCAGGCAGGTTATAACCAAGTTGCTTCACATACGTGGCCGTAAATATTCAAGTAAATCTTTACACATTGTGCCTCACGTCAAAACTTCCAGCTTGGCAACTTGAAGCTACTAGTGTTGCAGTTCAAGCACAATTTAACATCAAAATGTCGATTTCGAAATATGCTTGATGCAATAACAGCCTGCCATTTTCCATCAATTATGTATTAGTTATTGCATGCTGACAGAATGTTAAAAGAAATCGACTGGTCATTCAGTTTTCATTTGGCTATTCAATGGTCAATTTTAAAATATGTAAACTGCTTTTTAAGCTTTGTAGGAAGGCTTTTCATAATTTAATAATGGTTTAGCAAATGCATTATCTGGGCAGAATATGCCTGAAGATTTGATCAAAGCATCTAGTTTAAAATGTTTATCATCGAAGAACCTTCCTATATATACATTTGTATTTTTGTTTTCAATATCAAAATATTTTTTTTGAAACTATTGACAGTAATTATAAATTCAAAGTGATTTATTAAGAGAATTTAACTTTAGGGCATTTATTTTCTGTAATAGTTTTGGTAACCATTTTTCTTAAAATAGTTTTACTGATTTGAACTCCATTTTATTAATAGAGAAGTGAAATTGTGTTTAGCAGACAAATTTGTGGATATTAGTTGAATTCTGTCAGGCCCTAAATTTCATCATTTGTAAGTGTATTGTGGAAATGGTTACCATGTATCATTTTCCTTTAAATTTTTATCTGATGTACTTTACTCAGAAGCATCTTAGATTAAGATAATATTTTTATGGGTTTGTAATACATATTCACTACTTATATTTTTGGTTTTCAGTTATTGAATTATGCTTTTCTTTTAATGTTCAATATTCGTGTTTGGAAATAGTTAGCATACAAACCCATAAGAGTATACAGTTGTGTAGGGGGAGTTCTCCTGTTTGTTGTTGTATATGGTGTTTGTCACACATACTTTGTGTTTCTGTGGAAAGGCATTGCAAACTAGGGAGCAAGAATGGTTGTTCTGTTAATTACATATGTTGCTACATTATTATCTTTAACTTTTAGGGTTTCTTAGTCAGGTTTCTGTGAGAACAAGTTATTTCTTTAATGGGTGTTTTTATTTCTCTTTTCACTCAAGAGTATACATATATATCAGTTCATGTTAAAATAGTTTTGCTTTTTGTAGCTTAACCTGCCACATACATTTTATTTTGTATTATGGTTTCAAAGTATGAAATTGAATTTGTACATAAAAATGTTGCGTGACAAGAAATATTTTCCAAATTTTTTTTTTCTGTATCAGATAACGTTGTTTCGTAATTTGTGGCAGGATGAGTTATTTAGTGTCCATCTTCAGGTTATTTACTGTGTACCAAAAATAGTGTGTGTTAATAGGGTGCTTTGAATTCAAAATGGGGAACAGCAATTTTCTGTCCACTTTTTGGTTCATTTCAATGTGAGGAATTTTTTTTTTCCAGTTGATGATGTTTATTTCATTTTACAATATTTGGTCTTGGTTATCACTATTTTGATATGTTCTGTTTGCAGATCATGCACCATTAAGTGTGTTGGTATTGGTTTGTTGATGTTTATGTAGTAATATTTTGTGGAAATTACAAAACTCAATTGTTAGAGTAAAGATTTAATTGCACGTTTTTAATTTTCAATTTTCATAATATTCTAAAGAAAAATCTTTTCTGTACATTTAAATTTTAACCCTGCCAGGTTTGTAAAGATAAATGTTCAGGCTTTTTTTTTACTGGCTGTATTTAAAGTTCTTTTCCATTACTTGAGTTCAGTTAGTTATGTTCGGTTCACCAGTTGCTTCTTCAGTGTTGGAGTGTTTTGAGCTGGTCTCAACTATGGCACACAACTTTATGCCAGTGGTTGTACAGTTTCCACAACACAACTAAAGTCATTTCTCAGCATTTATGTTTGTTTATTTTTTTTGGCTCACTTGTTCATTGTTTGCACAAATTGTTTACACTTTTGTTATTCATGTCAAGTTGTTTATTTTATCATGCTGAGTGTTTGGATTCTTGTTCAATTTTTCAGTGGCATTTACCCTTGGGCATTACTGACTGCTTTTTGTAGTACACTGCTTGGTCAGGATGTTCTGTCAGCTTGTAACCAAAAATGTCAGCATTTCTGATAAATATATTTTTACCTGGCCAGGTTGTAGAGTAACAGCTTAGCTTACCAGGATCTTGACTGCTGTGTAGCTTTAGTTTTTCCAGCCAATATAAATTCCTCACATGCCCCTGCAAAAAAAAGCTATATACCTATATACTCTAGCAAAACATTTCTTACATGGTAGTAATTTTTTTTCAGTATTTGGATGCAGTGCAGGTTTATTATTATACAATCTTCAAATTATTTCTCTGGTCTGTGCCTTTTTTGTTTCTTTTAAAAGCAGTCCAGTCCAAATTAGCCTCAACCACGGAGGTGCCGAAAAACAATTTCCATAACAAGTGGTTAGAGGCTATGTTAAGACAATGCTGCACGTTTGCACTTGAATGATTGTATTTTGTAATCAGTTTGAAAAAAGGATATATTGTAAAAAAAGTGGTCCATGCAAGCATGCATTCTCCGTTTTCTACCATGAAAAAATAAATTATTCTAGTTATTTTACTGTTGTTTATTTCTTACCTGTGGCCCTTCTACCTTCCACAATCATTTTCTTTACATCAAATCAATTTTTAGTACAAGTTGAAACCAGCACTTGATGAAAATGTATTTTTTTTTTTTTAAAGTTTCAAATCAAACCAGGGTGTCTACAAGTCACGAAAGTCCCGAAAGTAACGAATTTTGATGCGAGGTCACGAAGTCACTAAAAAGTCACGGAATTCGATACAAGCTCACGAAAAATTTTTCTTTTTACGTATTTTCACGTGTATTTATTGGACACTAAGTGACTGTGTAATTGGCACAGCCGTATTTTTCTTTCTTTAGTATGGTTTGGCCTGTGATAGAAGAACAAAGTGCTGAAATAAAATACCATGAAACGCAGTGGTGAAATTCAATGCTATGTCAAGGGTCAAGCTGATTGTCGTGCTATGTTCGTTTTCGTTGTTTCGTTTTTTAGGAGACAGGCCGTACGAGTCTAGTATTGCCTGACGTATGAAAAGTCTCGTATTTGTACGAGGATTCAGAGGTTTTCAAACCATAGATGTTACGGTATACTAGTACACTTGTTACGATAACGATGCTTTCCGCCTCCGCGTCCATATAAGTATAGTAAATACACAATCTCTCATTAGCAGAGCTGCCAGCCATTACGGATTTTCCGTAATTATTACGGATGTAACACCGAATTACGGGATTACGGAACATCGTTGGTTTATTACGGAAACTAGGCTTTGTGCTGCATGCTAACGGAGAAAATTCCGTTTCTGCTGTGCGTGTTTCGTGAACGCAGTTTGAATACATCGCTTGGTTGCGCAAATAACGGAACTAGTAAGTGTCGAAACAAGTGGATTAATTCTCGTGTTTTAAAATAATAATGGGATGGCATTACGTCCGTTATACGATACAACTAGTACATATTCTCAGACTTTTCGTTTGAAGGCTACTTACATCACGATAATTTTTGTACGGTACTTTGGATAACCTGTGTTGTTTTAATTTATTTCTTGAAAGCCATTTTTTCCAACATAGTGTTTTTGTCGTGTCTACAGACGTGAAATTTTTTTGTGTTTTTCGATAGTGTTGTGTTCTTCAGTGCCAGTTGTAGAAATGAAGCGTGTGACAGAACAATGTGTACCTTGGGGGGGGGGGGGTGGGGGGGGGGGGGGGGGGGAAACACGCAATTCTTCAGAACTTTCGACTTAAATATTCAAAAGAATGGCCATGCTTGTTGTCTTCAAATGTTTGGAACGCCATGCGTTTTGTAATGTATGCACGTGTGACTTTTCGATTGCACATGGTGGAAGGGATGACTGTAGACGGCATATTGAATCAAAGAAACATGCGGGTCATTTTATAGCCATGATGAGCAATAAATCTATATCGTCCTTTTTTCGCTACATCTGAAGAAACGAAAGTAACAAACTCAGGGTTATTGTTTACAAGTCCTTGTGTTTGTCTTCTGTTGTTTGTTTACATGACAGTTCTTATCCAGTTAGGATAAAAGAAGCAAATAGCAAATAAAAAGACAGTTTTTCTAAAGTTTAACTTTGAATACTTTGAATTGAAGATTCAAAATTTCCAGTAAAATTGACATTTCTTACATATTCAGTTTGTATTGTTCAAAAAGTTTTTTTTTTTTTCTCGATTCATTAATTTTCATTATATTCATATACATAGGCCTATATTTTTTTTTTGCATATTAATGTCCTTGTTTTATCTTGTGAGTGTGTCATAATGCCTCAGGAAAAATTTATCGAGCATGATTTACACTTTTTTTATATAATTGTAATTACTGATGGGTGTGATTTGAGGTAGGCAGCTCTGCATTAGGATAACATGTCCTTTTAAATTTTGGTGGTCATTGGTAGTTTTTAGGCATAAATGTTAAGCCTAATGTGTAATTTTTTTTTGTAAAAGTGTCAATTAGATTAGTCAATAGTACAAAGTAAAAAAAATGTTGCTATTTAGGTCAGTCACTAAAATTGATTTTGTTACTTCTGTAGACACCCTGCAAACACTTAACTGATGATATTTCAAGTTCTAAATAGAATCCAATTTGAATTTTTTTAAAATTTGTTTTGCGTATCCTAACTTGTCCAATATCATTTTTGATTGATTTGATTCTGGCACTAGAATTAATTTTGTTGTGACATAACTAGCAATGGCATATGTTAAAAAGTACTGTATTTTATCGCTAGGGTTAGGAGTTTTCCGCGATCGCGGAATATTTCGCAAATTACAAGAGTCCGGCATAATAGCAGAATCATCGATTTTGCTGTACCGTTTTTGTCCATTTTGAGTGCAGTAATAATGCGTGCAAGGGTTATGTTCTCCCAAATAATATCGTACTTATTATGGGCAGAGTGAATAATTTCCAAACATTGTATAAACATAAGTTTTCATATAATTAATGTGGCAATGCTGTTAAAAAATACAAGTTTGAATTACCAAAATATCACGTACGGCAAAATAAATTTAGTTTGCAGAGAATCCAAAGATAAGATTATAAGATGAGCAGCACATTGAGCGAGCGATCCTACTGGCGTTTATGAAACGACTATAGTCACAGTCAATGGAAATATGTGCGCATCAAGCGACTAATCGATCGATACAAGGTTTCGAATATGAAAGAATGACCTTTTGGCCGTTGGCGTAAGCTGTAGGCCACACACCATGTTCAAAAATATAAATATACATATATATAGTGATCCACTAAAGTAAATGAAAATGTCTTTGAGTTAATAAGTTTTTAAAAAAGCCAGCGGGGGATAACCGCATGTGGGAAACAAGTCTGCGGCAGATAGAGCTTAGGAATTTCCAGGTGTTACATGGTGATGGTGGTAAACTTTTTTGCTCCATTTGTAATGTGTTATTGGACCATAAAAGGCTCTACACGATTAAGGATCATTAAAATTCTCAAACTTAAAGCCAGGTAGGTGCAACATACCTCACGTTTGGCAGGATCCTCCAAGCAAACGACGATTGGTACTTCCTTCAAAAAAGAAAGTTTGTCTGCTGAAAGAAAAATTGTGTCCAAAGATCTCTTTAAGCATGCATCAGTGCTAACATACCACTGACAAAACTTAACAGTTTCGTTCATTTTTGAACAAGCATGTTGTAAATGGTGGCTCTATTCCAAGTCACTCACAGCTGCGTAAAGAGCACCTTCCTGCTTTGCATGCAGAGTACCAAGGGAAGTTGATGTCGGAATTGGAAGGGAAACAAATAGGTTGTAATTGACGAAACAACTGATGAAATGCGGTATGTTTTGAACATAATTTTCATACCTTTGAATGTACATGAAGGTAAACTTCAACCATTTCTTGTGGATACAGTCATGTTGGAAAAAACCAATAGTTGTACTGTGGCTCAAAGCATTATAAAAGCAGTGTCGAATTATAATATTGACTACAATAATGTTTTAGGGTTTGTTACTGATAATGCAGCTTATATGCTGAAGATATATAAAGATACACTGAATGTAGTTTTTCCTCACTGCATCCACATTACTTGTATTGCACATATCCTGTCATTGGTTGGTGATTGGAGAAAGACATTCAAAGGTTGATGCATTTGTGAGTGCAATGAAAATGTTATTTTGCAATGCACCAGCCAGGAAAGCAAGGTTCATGAACTACCTGAGATAGAGGTCTGGAAGTGAAAGCTCCTGTTATTCCACAGTTATTGTTCGTTGGAACTCATGGTTTCAGGCAGTAATGTACCACGATAAAATTACACTTGAAGTCTTAAGTCATTTCTGGAGGAAGAACTGCAACATATAAGTGTTCCATCTAATGCGTTGTCCATGTTGTTGTGCAAAATGATGTCAACCAGAAGAAACTATTAGCTTGTTTGAAGTTCATTGCTGAAATGTCAGAAAATTGTTCAACTTCTGACAGTTTGAGAGTCCCAAGGCAACAGAAGTGTGTATGACACCCTAGTAGATTTGAAGGCTTACCTTGAACTTCAGTCGAAAACAGACCACTCCCATTACTTGAACGAAGTGCCTGCTGAAAGTTCAGTTTCTGTAAAATCGCTTTTCAAAATTGTTTTTGTTAGCTCGTTGGAAAAAACTGGCTAAATATCAGTCAGCACACGGTCAACCAGGTTGGAATTTTTTGAAATATGTGAGAATATTTTCTCCTAATAAAGCTATTCTGCTGTCACATTATTTTAACAATTATGTTAGTGTATTGTCACTTTTAGCATCTTGTGGTGAAGTAGTTTGCTACTTACATTGGAATCTTAAAAGACTCAGATTGGTTAGATGTTGACCCATTCCAGTTTTGGGACAGCATAAAGAAAGGTGTCCAGTTCTGGCAGGTATAGCAAGGGCTTATTTATGCATGCCTACCAACAGTGTTGACTGTGACAGAAGTTTTTCATTTTATAAGGACATTCTTTCAGACAACAGTTGTAATCTGTTACTAGAAAATATTAAGATGCTCAACATGTTGCATTTCAATACAAGTCTTTATAAAGAATAGATAGTTCACAAATGCTCAGTTTGAACTTTTGAACACAAGAATATGATTAATGCTGTATTTCAACATTTGTGTAGTGCCTTACATTAGGTAAGAATTTCACATGTACAGAAGTAATATAATTCCCTTTAGTTAGACTTCTTTAGGTTGTATATACATGTTTCAAATGTGATAAACTATTTTTAATAAATTGCAGAACTTTACATTTCTTATCGCAGAATTTCTTGTTTTATATCGCAGAATTTGTGTGTCACTATCGCAGAATTTTGGCCTTTGGTGTGCAGAAAACTCCTACACTATTCATTGCATAATCGTTGCACCGTTATTTTAGAAAATCAAAATTTGGAGAGAAAAATTTCTTGCATAAACGTTGCATGATGTTTTTAGATTTCGAGTGCTTTGTGTAGGTAGTTTTCCCATATAAAACAATGTATTTGAAGTTGAAATCTAATATTCATTAGGATATTACTGCTTAATTATTTAATTAACAGAAATACAAGGCTGTCTGATTTGTATATTTTCTTTTAAAGATGTTTTAACTTTATTACCTTTATCTTTTTGTCTTTGTTGCCGCTGTGTACCGCTTATAAAAATGTAGCCAGTGCTAGTTGGCATCATTCATGTTTGGTTATGTTGATTTCCGTACAGAGCGCTCACATGTAGTTGAATATCAATATTTCGCCTATTGCATGCAACACGCACTCTCTGTTGAGTGCCGAGTTAACTTCATTTGATAGCCCGCGCTTTCTTGTGATCTGTACTACGACGATAGTTACACGTTCAGACTCACGTTTGCGTTAACAGTTTTTATTTTTCTATTTAAAGTTGAGCAAAATGTTTTTATTGCATGACTTAATTTTAAAATGTTTGGTGTGCATTTGTATACTCTACTTTTTAAATAAAAGTACTTTCTATGCATAGTTTTTGTTTTCACAAATAATTTTATCTAAAAAAAAAGCTTTTTGCGCATAATAGTCACACCCTTACTTTTCAAACTTTATTTTAGTATTAAATATGCGATGATTATGCAATAAACAGGGTATCTTTGTTCAAGCTTGTACACATGCAAAAAAAAAATCTACTAAACAAACTAAACTAAGCATATCAAAACTATATTGCAGTTTTTATTTGTAATTAGGGTAAGTTTTTAAAAGAACGTAATATTTGCTTCTTAGCACATTTATATGAGACTTTTCATTTACGTACATCCTCATAGTGAGAGAATAGAATTGTTTACATTAGTAATTGATGGTAGATGAATAAGTTTTTTATAAGATCCATTATAGTGATCTCTTAATGTACCTAAAATATACTATTGAAAGTACTACTTTATACTGAACTGTATGAGGGGTTACAGGGTGTCCTACCTAAATAAGTAAGAGGGAACTGCTTAGCTCTACTTGTAAATTGCTGTGTTAATTCACCAAAGCAAAAGGAAACTATAGAAAGAAAACCTCAAAAGATGGTATGGCTTCCTACAGTATTTTACATACATTAAAACCAGCCTGTGTGGTGCACAACTGTTAGCAACTTAATGATACTGACAAAATGAAGCTAATACATAAGGAGTAAAAAAATCTAAATATTTACTAAAACATTAATTATGAGCAAGGAATTATATAATGATTACCATAACTTTTTCATGCTACAAAAATGATGCTAGACCCTAACATATAATAGCCACAAGTGATAAACTCCTTAAAAAGGAAATTGATAATTAAAAATTGGGTATAATTTTTAGTCTAAGGTTTGTAGTAGTAGTACATACTACTATAATGCTGCACAATTTAAAAATGTAATTATTCCCATAACATACACTTCAAACCTAAACATAAATAATTGAGGCAAAAGATTAACACAGCAACAAGTGTTAAGGTTATAATGAAAAATCATAAATGCCCAACATGTTAACCAACTATTCTTCAGAGACTAAATGGGTGGATCTTGCATGATATATAATATGCTTAACAGGATGCAAGTAATAGTTCCTATTCCACATGAAATGAGGATAATCAGTACTTCAATCATAATTTGTCTTACCAAAAGTTTTGTCACACCCCAAAGTGTCTGCGACAGTGTCCTCGCCTCAATAACACAACACAATTAGCAGTGAAAAACACACATTTAAACCAAAAACTCATTTGCGAAAGTTTACAGGCATCTGAAGGTTAATTTTTTGCCTCGTCTGAAATTGAAATAAAAACTTAAATGTGTTGCTACCAGTTCAAGCAGACTTATTTCCATTAGTTCTTTCTCTGCTAAGAGTAACAGCAAATAAGTGGAAACTACTGCACAGTCAAATGCATCATGCTATAGTAGTGTAACTGTCACTGCTTTCCACTCGACCATACTAGGTTACCTACAGTGTGACAAGTTAACTGTTCAACCAGCAGTGCGTGCTGAATTTTTCAGGTACAGTTCTCGGAAGAGATTCACTCTAGTACTTTAGGATTTTATTTTGTGCTCTTTTCTTCCCCCTAATAATTAACATAATTTAATTGAAAAATTGTGTAAGTTTTATAAAGAAAGTGAGTGGTGTAAAAGATAAATATTAATACCTAGTATTAATAGTAGGAATGAGCATGTTGATTCTTTAATTCACCAATTTTATATGGAATTGGAACGGTGAATTCTTAAGCTTTAAGTAATTGATCCTATTTAGAACGGTGGGTCATAGAAACTAAATAATTTGTACATCAAACTAGTGATTCTTGTTACTATTGCCGTTGTTTATGCCAGTTAGCTCTCAGTGTTGCTCTGATACACAGAAGACACTGTAAATTACTGGAAGATTAAATCACAACCGTAATTGCCTGTATTTTTCCATAACACTGTGCTAACTAAAGTTAGACAAATCAACATTGTAACCTCACTGCAATATGTTTTATTTCATTAATACAACATTAACATAACTTTTCTCTCCGTTTGTAGTCATAACTTCTTTCACTTAACATGCTGAGAAGCTATCATGTGCCAAGTTGAAGTAAAAAAATATTCAAAGTAGGCTGGTCAGCCTTGCTTTTCAATAACATTTTAATTTAATTTTTTTGTGTGTTTGGTATGCTAAAGCAGGAGATTCTTTTAACGAAACAAATTTGTTAAATGCTGTAAGTTTATTTCACTGTCATTTCACATTTTAAAGACTATACTATTCATATTTAAAAAAAAAGAAAAAAAGTCACCAATTGTATCTATAATCTTTTAACATATATTTTAAAAATGAGGTTTTGTTATATGCTTAAAATTCTGTCTGGTAATGTACAGATGTTACACATTCTTGAAACAATGGAAAACTGGCTTTAACTTACATTTTTATAACTTTATAAGTGATAAGTTATGTTTGTAGTAAACTATGGGCAAGACATGTGCTTAACAGATGCGGGAATGCAGAGAGAGACAGAAGTTACTTTCACAAAAAAAAAAGAAATGTGGCATCGAGATTAGGAAAGGAAAAAATTACAGAGAGAACTAACAAAAGATGGATATATTTAAAAAATTAAAAAAAAAAAAATTAACGAGAAAGGAAAAAAAAAATGCACAGAGAAAAAAAGACTACAAAACTGCACAGATAAATACACTTCATTCACCAAGAAAGTGTTGAGGTTCTTGGAAAACTTGTTAAGACTGTCGCTAAACAAATTTGAGTAAATTTTTGGATACATCAGTTCTTAGCAATAATAAAAAAAAAGTGGTAGTTCAATGGAAATGAAGTGATGCCTTTACAGATGAAATGTGAGAACAGTAAGAGACATTTTTTTTTTTTTAAGAGATGATGTAAGCTGCCAATATGCAGGTCAAAAAGACTTTGTGACTGTCCAAAATGCAAAATGCCATGTCAGAAACATCAGTTGCTTGTGAACTTGGTGAATCAGTCAGTATTTTCAAGAAAAAATACAGTGATGTTTTATTAGGGTATTCCAAATTCAAATCGTTATGCCCTGAACATATAGTTCTTAAATGTCTTGCAAATCAGGATGTGTATGTAGTTATGAAAATACTGAACTGTTTATAGACTCCTTGAGGAAGTACCTTCAAAACTTCCCTAATTTTTTAAGTAAAATGCTTTCACAAACATTATGTGACTGACACACATAATATTCATTGTGTAGACAGAGAATACAATCACTTTATAATTTAGACATTAATTTTGATGGAAGTATTTCCTATTAAAGTAGGGAACAGAGACACACTCCCAGAAAGCAAAATAATTACTTTGGAAGACTTCACAGAAAATGATTTAATTAAGCATCATTCCGAAATCATGCAGGCCCACTGGAACTCACTCATTGTTACAATTTTCATTGCAGTAGTAAAGTTTTAATCATAAGGTAAATTACAACATATTTGCTATTCAATGGAACCATTTTAAATGCTTTGAAGACAAGGCTCCTGTTTCATTTTGTTTTTGTTCACTACTTTCCTGATGTTGCAGCAAGCTAATTCAAAGGCAGATGTAAAGTATGTGATCTTTTCCATGAAGAAGATTTTGTCTTTCCAGCTGACTACAGATACTTTGAAACGTCCCATGAAAAAGGGTCCCATGATAGTTTTGGTGGAGAAATAAAGAGAGTGATGTTAAGATATGATCTTCAAAAAAAAAAACATTGTAGTAACTAGATCTTAAGATTTACCAAATACTGCTGCCAAATGAGTAAAATCTATTATTATATTGTATGTTCCTGAAACTAAGGGCGCGGTTACACGGGACCCTGAACTACTTCAGGTGAACATGTTTAAGTAAACACGTTTACAAACGCGAAAGTGTAAGGTTACACGGTAGTTGCTGAAAAGTGTGTTCAGCTCTAAAACCGATTGTCTACTGTCAACGAATGACTATGTTGTTGATCTTCTCTATTTTGTATCCAGAAAACGCGGGATTTTCTCACTTGTTTATACAGTCCTATTATCAGCAGAAATGGAATGTGTTTTCATATTGCTCAATATTTTTTTAGAAATCGGGAATTCAAACAACATGCACAGAAAATTTTTTAAACTTATTTGTTATTATTTTTTGAGCGAGAGTACCTATCTCAGTTTTAAGAAAATTAAGGCCAGAATCAATTTAAAAAAATACATATAATTATTTGTTGATTTTTTTTGTTGTTGCATTCGGTATAATATTACTCGAACTTGTGCCAGGAACACTTTCCATCTTGAATATCTGCAAAGGACTGTTTATATTCTAAACAGCCAATCAGAGGCTAATGTAGAAGATATGTCGATCTGAACTACTTTGCCAACCTGTTTAAGTTAAATGGGAAATGGCCTCGAACGAAACATGTTCAGACTGTGTGTAACCGCACTCAACAGCTGAACATGTTCACCTGAAGTAGTTCAGACTGCCGTGTAACCGCGTCCTAAAATACCAGATACTGCATTGAGCTATAGCACCATTCCGAAAGTTTTCCCCCAGTGCTCAGACTCTGTACAATAACACTACAAAATGTAGAACTGCATATTTTACAAAAAATTTGTACAAACATGTGCAGTATTTGATGGAATATGCTATTGATCCAGCTTAAGTCAATTTAATCCCTGAAAATGTGCTACAGCAGTCCTCTGGCATGCAATCAAATTCTACAGTATACCATAATCAAAAACGCTGAGGCCTGAAAGTGTTATATTTAGAGCACCTGTTTGAATAGTTATAAATATAGCTTGGCAGCTTTGTTTTCATTCTATTTTAATTGCACGTACAATTTAATTTCGGTTTAAGGAGATATACTTAAAATAGGCCTTTAAGTAAGTTTTTTTTTTTGAGTTTTACTATAGGTAGTAACTAATAAAAATACACTTAATACTAGCAATGAACAGTTTTATTGTACAAATGCTAACAAACATTTAAAAAATGACATCAGAAAACCTATAAACAATTTTTGAAGACTAAGAAAAGTCGTAAGGTAATGACAAGCACTGTAACAAGCATGGAAAACTTGCTACAATTAACATAAACATAAGTTGCCAAGATTAAGATATTCCACATGTAGGCATCAGAGAAATTTATTCAGGTTGCATTTTTATGGTACTTACGTATTAATGCCACCGCAGCTACATATTTGACTGTTTTTAAGTGCAGCCAATGTACACCTAAAATTTTTGCGACAAATCATAAAATAAAACACTTTCAAAATGCAAAACACTTTATTTAAATACAAAGTAGTCAATGGTTTTTTGGTGGAAAATGGGCCGATTATAGAGTTTAACATTGATATATTAAAAATTGGTACTTTGTTGTTTGGGTTAGTATAGCTAAACTTTAAATTGGTAATTCCTAAGCAACAATTAGAAATATTTTACAATAGCCTATTTGTAATGTAACTATACTAACCTAACCAACCATCCAATATGTTTTGAAGCATTTTTAATGTAGCTAACCTAATGTAATTGACCATATTTGAGATTTAACTCAAGTTATCCAAATCATATACAGACAGACCCACCCAGAACAGCAAAACAGTAAGGTAAGTTATAAACTTTGATTTCTCAGAAACCAGTAAGAATTCAGAAATTCTGTTTTCAGGGTAAATTCAGGAATGTGCCTAGTGTTTGAAAAAAGTATTTCCGGAATTTTATTATTACTTCACGGAAAAGCTGTGCTGTAAGAATATTACATCAAGTAAAGATAATATTCTCCTACATAAAACATATAGTGACATACACCCATATAAAATAACTACATTAGACCTTTGAAAAACATCTCACTCCCCCAGTTAATATGCCAAAAACTGTAACTACGTGGGCATCTGCATGTTTGTAAATTTTCTTCACATTGCTCACCTTCTGAAACTACTCTACTGGTAAATGAATTTTTGGGCAGGATGCACAGAAACATCATCATGTTAGACAGTAAGTTAGGAAAAGCTTCTACACTCATGAATCTTTGTACGGTGTATGATTAACTGGAACTTGTACAAAAGCATCTTCACTACACAAACTCGCTGTTGACACAAACATGTAGGCCTACACTAGCATCAGCAGTTTGACACTCAGTATCTGATGTCACACATGTAAGTTATTCTGTCGGCTATCAAGTGAAGGAATAGTAGGTACTGCACCATATATCAACAACGTTCTTTCAGCATACCGAAACTGTCTGCCATCGAAATGCAATTCGCACAAAAATAATTTGTTGCACTGAAGTTGTCAGTCTTGACACATTCAATCCATTTTTGACACCTGAAACAGTAAAAACAGTTTAACTGCTGCGATTTAACATACCTTTTTTTTTATTAATTGACAATAACATACATCAATGAAATAATGACATGAGAATAACTTAAAACATTTCTGCGAAGCTCATGGTGCGGTTACTTTATACATTAAAATTGACATTAGCCCTAATTGAAGGATTGGCATTCAATACCTGAAATCACTGCAAACCTTATGTATTTGAGATTTTATTTAAGTGTCTACACAAATAAATAAAATTTACTGACCTTATGTTAGAAGAAGCAGTCTTGGTGTTTGGAAAACGGAAAAACCGCCGCTCTCTAGGATTAGAATTACAACCCTTTGCGGCACATTTGGTCCCCCACAAATATGGCTCTAGGATTAGAATTACAACCCTTTGCGGCACATTTGGTCCCCCACAAATATGGCAAAGACATATTAAATTTTTACATTATAATATTATTTACTGCGACTAATCGTATTCATCAGTACCCCAGAACGTTTGTCACGTTTGTCAACACATAACCTCAACACAACTTTACTTACTCTATGGTAGTGAAGAAATACGAAATGCTTCTTGCTGCAACGAAAAAAAGAAAAACACATGTTGGCAACTAGCGCACCCATTCTCGTTGCAGAGGTACGGTCAACTACTGGGAGAAAATAAGCGACATATTGGTCAATTCCAGTTTCGCTCCCCTGACTGGATGCTACTACTGAAATCTAGTTTTAGGCACTTAAAAACGCAGGTACACTTCACGCCGCCAGGTTCGCTTTCATCACCTGTCTCGTGTTTTTCTTACCAGTTTCCCATATTTTTCCTATACAATAAGTATGGTATGGGCCTGTATTACCACCTCCGGATAAAGCTGTGAATAAAATTTATTTCTTAAATAGCGTCCACGAACATATTACGACCTTTAAATAGTGATATTCGGGCGCCTATTCGCTGAATGAACTATTCGGTGGTCGGACGAGCCAATAAAACCTTATTCAGCGAATAAGCACTTCGAAGGCATCGGGCCGATCAGCTGTGCTACTGAAATCAAATACGGCTGGAAGGAGACATATGATTGTTGATAGTGATTCTGATGATGAGTTTTTGGAGATTTTGCTTGCTAGAACAAGAATGGCGAAAACAATTAGATACCGTCCAGATAACTATGAAGAGTGGAGCGACGATGAATTTGTTATGCGCTTCAGAATATCCAGACATTCAGCACTTCGGTTGCTTGAAGAAATTAATGGCATTATTGTGTTTAATACCAATAGGTAAACTATGCATTAGTTTGACGACAGTCGTCGTACCCTCCCAGATGCAGAGGCCGTACTTGGCCACAGACACGGGCCTGAGGGAGTCTGTTTCCCCAGTGAACCATCAGTGTAGTTCAACGGCCAGGGACGCACCCGCGTGCGCCCTAGCATGCCAGTGGGCCATTGTTAGTGTGTAAATAATTCTGTGTTGTATATATTTTTTTCAAATGGTCGTGAATTTTAATAAGAGTGTAAATAATGTAACTGTAATGTATTAATTATTGTGTAAATAATCTTGTAATTTTCGCAAATGTCTCGCAGTGTTAATATGTAATCGCGGGCTGGCGCTCGTCCGCGTCGCGAGGGGTGGCGCTCTCCCACGCCGACCGATTTCTCCTTCCCTCCCCCGCAGCCCGCGCGCGACGGCCCGCGGGCGGGCGGGGAAGGGCAGTGTTACTCAGGACTCGTTCAGCGGCAGATGTGCACGCCGCTCTGCGCTGATCGCGAGGCGCGTCTACCGAGCTCGCGGTCTGGCGACAGCGCCACTGTACGGGTCTTGCGGCAGCTGAGCTGCCTTCGCTGTGCCGCTCATACGATTGAGCGTACGGGTTACGGGTTACGAGTTACGTCACGAGTCGAACATCATAGGACGCGTAAGCGTAGTTATGCACCGCCGAACTTTCGCCGTCGTTACGAGTCTGTTACGTAAAGAACCGCACACGTGTCACGCGCCTTTGTGGAACAATTTGCAATCAGGAACTTTGTTACGTGGGAGGATTTATAGTTCGTGTCGAGACGAGTTGGTTGCACGAGACAGTCTTCGGGAGTCCGGGTCTTCGTGGGAAGGGCGCTCATCCAGCGACGGATCTGCCAGGCCGCGGCAGGCTTTCAGGATTACAATAAAAGGGGCTCGTGGAAATGTTAACATCGAGTGGTCCTTTAAATCTGCCTATCATTCTTCCTCATCACCTCACCCTCCCTCCAGGTCCCGTATTCCCCGGTCCCGGCCACGGTGGCCTGGACCCACATTTCTCCGACGAGAGCAGTACGGGCACAACAGGAATTTCTAGTAAACGGGGAAATAGGGACCAGAAGCCGAGGGACGTCATTTGGCGCCCAACTAGTGTGGCCGTAAGCATACGCAAACACACGCAAGCGCACGCAAGCGCACAGGTGCTGGTCAGGACGGAAGCAGGTGCAGCCGCGCGGCGTGGGAGCGGCGCTAACTCGAGCCGTCGCACCGGCGCGCCGGCGGGAGATAACGTGGCGCGGGAACGGCGCGAACACGAGACGTTTCGGCGAGAGATAGCGCGATGTGGGAGTGACAGAAATCCAAGACGGCGGCGCAGCGGGATCTCCGACTGAAGATAACGCGCCGGGAAGGATCGGATTGTATTACTGGGGCAGATTGCGATCACATCCCGGATCAGTAGCACAGGAGGACAGGATGGCGTGGAAGCAGGCGGGACAAGAGAGAGACGATATAATCAGTTTCGAAACGGACATGCATGAGGAAGGAGACTCCGCGAAAATGTACGTAAAAATTGTGGTATGCAGGCCCGGCGGCGCAGCCGGGGGCGCGAATGGCACGGACAGCACAGACGCCGAATGTAAACGGGAACAGAGCGACAGGCCCGCGGACGTGGAGGGGCCGGTAGTGCGGTACGTGAATACGCAGTTCGAGTTGCCAGTGTTTGCGGGGAGAGACAGCGAGGACCCGCGGGAGTTTTTGCGGGAGTGCGAACACCTCTTAAAACTATACGAAGTGCGATGGGCCGAGTGGGCGTCGCGAGTGGCGGGACAGCTCCGCGGCGAGGCAAGAAACTGGTGGTCAATGGCCGGGAGTTTTGATACAGAGTGGGGGCTTTTTGTACGCCAAGTCGAGACTAGGTACGATAACGATCAGGCGCGTGCGTTGTGTCTGCGGACATTTTATTGCCGGAACCAGGATGAGGAGGAGAGTGTGGAACAGTTCATTTACGAGAAGCTGCGCATGTTCCGCCGATTGGGGACGAGTGGAGACGTGAGTGTGGCGTTACCAACCATCGTCGAACAATTGCTACCAGAGTTCCGCCCCTTCATGAGAACAGCCGCCGGACGTGACACAGAGGAGTTCGTGGCCCTCGCTCGCGTGATTGAGCGCGACATGTCGCAGTGGAGGACGGCACTTAGGGGCGCGAGGGTTCCCCATGCCGGCTCGGGACCACGGGGGGTAATCGTCACAGAGGTCACGGACAATGACATGGCCATGGTGAGCTACGCCGACGGCACGGGACCGCGGAAGACAACAGACCGTGGTGGCACCAGGAGACGCCCAGAGACAGCTGCAGCAGGAGGAGGACGTCACGAGCGGACAGGAAAGCGGGAGAGGGATGAGCATCCGCCGCGATGCCGGTTTTGCCCGGAGGCGTACCATTGGCATCGCCTGTGCCCCACCAGAGCCGCGTGGGAGGAGGCGCGCGAAGGCAACACGTCGCAGGCGGGAAACGCGGAAACGGGGGCGGAGGGACAACTGGGTGCCGCTCCCCGACCCGCCAGCCACCGGCAGACCCAGTAACCAACAGGACTCGTCGACCACCGCCAGCGCCTATTACACCAACATCGTGTCCGCCGCTGGGAAGCAAGGAGCAACAGAATTGCTCCTCGTCAGCTGTTCCCATGCCGGGACAACCTCAGGGACAGCTGGATGCCGTCACAACTACCGCGGCCCTGAAGCCGGTTTTACCAGGGCCGGACCAGCCGCCTTGTCGACATGCCGTCGGCGAGGTGGGCAACCGGAGCGTCAGCACAGGCATCGTGCCAGTAGTTCCCGTGCCGGGACAACCCCAGGGACAACTGGATGCCGCCAGGACCACAGCGGCCCCGACGGGAGTTTCTCCGGGGTCGGACCAGCCGCCTCGTCGACCTGTCATCGACGAGGTGGACCACCGAAACGTCAACACGTCAGCGCCAGGACGAGCCGCGGACCTCCCCGCGAGTTCCCCACGCCCGGACGGCCAGGAGGCCGGGGGCGGTGGGGGACGGACGACTGCACAGCTGGGGAAGTCGGCCCCGAGGAGCAGGAGCTTCTGCGAATTCCCGTCCACGTTAACGGACAGGAGATGCTGGCCCTGGTGGACACCGCCGCCAGCCGATCCTTCATCGCGGCCCACCTGGTGAGAGCGAAGGCGGTGACCCCGCGGAGGGAGCTGGTGCAGCTGGCCACCAGGGACGCCGTCGTCGCAGCAGGGGGCATCACTCAGGTAATATTGAGCATCGTTGGTCACGTTAGCCACATCGAGGCCTGGATGGTCTCCGAGCTCCGCGAGGGGCTGATCCTGGGAGTCCCGTGGCTGTACGAGGTCGACGCCACCGTGGAAGTACGAGCTGGGCGGATGCACTTCGGCACCTGGGGGCGCTGGACGGTGTACGGCGTGCACCAGGTTCCCCCTGTCCCCCTCAGACAGTCATCCGCCTAGAGGATCTTCAGCACTGTGTCCCCGAGGAGTACGTCGACGTCATCAACAATGTCCTCGCCTCCCAGGCACAGGTATTTGCGGCCGCGGACCGGCTACGACGGACGAATGTGACTGAGCACCGGATACCTATGGTACCGCACAGCCCTCCCTTTGAGAAGGTATACGGATTTGGCATCCGAGAATGGGGGGCCATACAGACTCAAATTGACGAGATGTTACGTGACGGGGTGGTTGAACCCAGCACCTCCCTGTACAACTCGCGGGTGGTGCTGGCCACCAAGAAAGGCGGAAGTTTACATTTTTGCGTGAACTTCAAGGTGGCAAACAAACTGACCATTCCCGCCCCGCCCCCGCAGATCAACATCACGGACGCTCTGGCCGGACTGGGGGACGCGACTATCTTCACGACACTTGACTTGAAATCGGGCTACTGGCAGGTGCCGGTATGCCTGGAGGACCGCCCTAAGACGGCATTTACAGCACCAGACGGCTGGCGATACCAGTTCTGCGCCATGCCATTTGGTCTCATGGATGCCCCTGCCACGTTCCACGCACTGATGGTACGTGTTCTGGATGGGTACATTGGCGAATTCGCCAGTGTCTATCTGGACGACGTTATCATCTGGTCCAGGATATGGGAGGAGCACGCGCACCATCTGGCACTGGTGCTAGAAAGTATGGCCAGACACGGACTGACATGTGCCCCAAAGAAATGTCACATTGGGGCCACTGAGATCGAATTCCTGGGACACATTGTGACGGCTGGTGGGGCTGCTCAACTGGCTGCGGTCCTTCATCCCCGACTTCGCCACGGTAACGGCTCCGATGACGGACCTACTGTCGCCGAAGACTAAGTTCCGGTGGACCCCTGCCACGGACGAGGCCTTGCGACAGGTGAAGCACCGGTTCAGGAACTGTCACACGCTCTCACGCCTGGTGCCCAGCCACCCCATCTTCATCCAGACAGACGCGAGTCAGGAGGGGATGGGTGCGGTACTGTACCAGATGGATGACCGGGGCGTGAGGCGCGTGATCGAGTACGCCAGCGCTAAATTTGGGCAGGCTGAGCAGAGGTATCATGTGAATGAGCAAGAGTGCCTTGCGGTGGTCTGGGCCCTGCAGAGGTACCGTCACCACGTCGAGGGGCGCTCATTCACGCTGAGAACCGACAGCCAATGCCTCAGCTGGCTAGACTCCGCTCAGGGCCGGAAGTCTAAGTTCACTCGGTGGGCCATGCTGATCCAGGAATTCTCGTTCACGGTCGAACACATTCCTGGACGTGAAAATCAGCTGGCCGACGAGTTGTCCCGGAATCCGGATCCTGAGAATGAGTTCCATGACGACCAGGGCTGGGAGGAAGTGCTCCTCTCTGAGCGTGAACGCGGGGTAGAGGACTCGGTGCCGCGACCATGTGCGTTGTACATGCTGACAAGCTCCACTGCCCCTGCGCCTGACGCGCGACCAGAAACGATGACTGAACTGCTCACGTGGGTCCACGCGGCGCAGCTCCGGGACCCCGACACCCAGACCCGACTGACGGAGTGCGGGGAAGGGGTGGTACCGGGCTTCCGAAGTCTGAACGGGGTGCTCCAGACCAGGGGGGCTCACAGGACGAGCAGGTGGCAGACCCACGTGCCGCCCGAGGCTAGGCGCTGGGTCATGAGCTACCTGCATAACCACCCCCTGGCGGGACACCTGGGTGCAGAGCAGATGCTGTGTGAGGTCAGACAGACGTTCCACTGGCCTGGCGACGCGGCAGAAGTGAGACGCTACGTGCGGGCCTGCCTGCGTTGCCAGGAGCGGAAGTCCAGGTGACCCGACGGCAAGGAGCAACAGGTTCCGCATGGGCCCCGGGATCCTTTCCACACTGTGGTGGTGGATATTATGGGGCCGTATCCTCGCACGTCCCGTGGTCGGCGATTTATTGTTGTGGTCACGGACGTCTTCACCCGCTGGGCGGAGGCGTTCGCAGTACCAAACGTGAAGGCCGGCACCGTGATTGCCCTGCTCGAGCGCGAGTTCTTCCCGCGATACGGGTACCCCGCGGTCCTGCTGACGGACAACGGGGTGCAGTTCACGGGGAGAAGCTGGCGAATGTCCTGCACGGGATGGGGGGTGGAGCATCACACGATGCCCACCTACCATCCGCGCGCGAATCCGACCGAAAGGCGGAATCAGGACATTAAAACTCAGCTGCACATCCGGTTGGACGAGGACCACACCAAGTGGGACCTGCAGCTGCCGACGCTGCTGTTTTGCCTGCGCCGTCGGACGAACGCGGTCACGGGCCATTCCCCCCCTGAACTGGTGCAGGGCCGAAACCTCGCCCTGCCCGGGGAAGCGTGCACACCCCCCGACTCGCACGACATGACCGTGGACGATCTGCGCGAAGACGCCCGACGTCGCCAAGCTGACAACCTGGCCCGACGCACGCCGCAGATGCAACAGCCCCCAGGACGATTGGGGCCTGGCCAGCAGGTGTTTGTCAAGTGTCACCACCTGTCGTCTGGCGAGAGGGGCTTTTGCGCCAGTCTGGCTCCTAAGTGGTCAGGACCGCAGGAGGTAGTGGACAGACTGGGGACCACCTCATACCTCGTGCGTCGCGCCGACGGACGGACGACTAAAGTTCACAGAGACGACATCCGACTGATAGACGATCCGCACGACGACAGCGGACCAGTGGTTGGTGACGGAGCCGATGATGACGTCACCAAAGGTGTACTGGCCAACCTCGGCGACCCTGTGGTGGCACCACCAGAGCCGGACCTGGGACGTCGACGGGGACACGCCCACCCCAGATCACAGCGGGTGGTAAGCAGGGACGTTGACGAGGATGACGACACACGGGACGGGATGCACGGGGTCGGCCATGACGGTAGTGGACCGGTGGTCCAGGACAGGGCCAATGACAACGTCGCCGTAGGAGTGCTGGTCGACCTCAGTGACCCCGTGGTGATGCCACCGGAGCTGGATCAGGTTTTCGATGGGTACACGCCCACCCCAGGTCACAGCGTGTGGTAAGCAGGGACGTTGACGGAGACGATGACACCTGGGGCACGACGCACGAATGGGCCCGCACGATGACACCGACTCAGTCCCCTACGAGGGGACATCAAGGGGGAGACGGCGGTTTTCGGCCGGCAAGAGGGGGTGGGGCAAGGACGCCCGTCAGGAGGGGCGGAAGGGGCCCGCATGGCGCGAGCATGGCAGAGCTGGAGCACTTTGTGGACCGGATGCTTCCGCCCGATGACGTCATCGCCTACGCCAACGATAATGACGGACCGCTCATCGAGGACATGACGCATGACGACACTGCACAGGGCGACCTGGTTGACCTGAGTGAACCAGTGGTGACGTTGCCGGAGCCTGTCCAGAGACGTAGACGGAGATGCATCCACTCCTGGGAACGGCGGGTGACGAGGACGGATGTGAACAAGGACGTGACAGATGGGGTAACGGTCCGGCTCCTCCGTGGGGAGGGCGATGTCGACAGGGCCCAGCATGTGGTCCTGGACTTGCCTTCCGGGGAGCTGATGACGACCGCTCACGCGGGGAGGGGACCGGCATTGCGCCGGTCCACGCGTGAGAGAACGGCCCCTCACTACCTCCGGGACTACGAGTGGGGGGGGGGGGGTCAGTCCAAGCCCCGAGACGTACGACAGACCACCGACGGTGGGGGCTATGCTGCAGCGTGATGCAGCTCCTGCCCCAGTTTGCCCGACCCATACGAAATGACGTGACGGACTCCGACGACCAGACACGTGGCCGGACGCGGACGCAGCTGCCGGTCTAGGTCGGCGTCGGGGGGCAGGACGGCCTCGGGAGAGGGGGGGCATATGACGACAGTCGTCGTACCCTCCCAGATGCAGAGGCCGTACCTGGCCACCGACGCGGGCCTGAGGGAGTCTGTTTCCCCAGTGAACCATCAGTGTAGTGCATCGGCCAGGGACGCACCTGCGTGCGCCCTAGCATGCCAGTGGGCCATTGTTAGTGTGTAAATAATTCTGTGTTGTATATATTTTTCAAATGGTCGTGAATTTTAATAAGAGTGTAAATAATGTAACTGTAATGTATTAATTATTGTGTAAATAATCTTGTAATTTTCGCAAATGTCTCGCAGTGTTAATATGTAATCGCGGCCTGGCGCTCGTCCGCGTCGCGAGGGGTGGCGCTCTCCCACGCCGACCGATTTCTCCTCCCCTCCCCCGCAGCCCGCGCGCGACGACCCGCGGGCGGGCGGGGAAGGACAGTATTACTCAGGACTCGTTCAGCGGCAGATGTGCACACCGCTCTGCGCTGATCGCGAGGCGCGTCTACCGAGCTCGCAGTCCGGCGACAGCGCTACTGTACGGGTCTTGCGGCAGTTGAGCTGCCTTCGCTGTGCCGCTCACACGATTGAGCGTACGGGTTACGGGTTATGAGTTACGTCACGAGTCGAACATCATAGGACGCGTAAGCGTAGTTACGCACCGCCGAACTTTCGCCATCGTTACGAGTCTGTTACGTAAAGAACCGCGCACGTGTCACGCACCTTTGTGGAACAATTTGCAATCAGGAACTTTGTTACATGGGAGGAGATCTAGTTCGTGTCGAGACGAGTTGGTTGAACGAGACGGTCTTCGGGAGTCCGTGTTTTCGTGGGAAGGGCGCTCATCCAGCGACGGATCCACCAGGCCGCGGCAGGCTCTCAGGATTACAATAAAAGGGGCTCGTGGAACTGTTAACATCGAGTGGTCCTTTAAATCTGCCTATCATTCTTCCTCATCACCTCACCCTCCCTCCAGGTCCCGTATCCCCCGGTCCCGACCACGTTGGCCTGGACCCACACCTCTCCGACGAGAGCAGTACGGGCACAACAGGAATTTCTAGTAAACGGGGAAATAGGGACCAGAAGCCGAGGGACGTCAAGTTTATTTACCTTTAATTTTCTTTGTCATAAAATTTACAGATCAAACCTAACCAAAATTTTCCTTATTGTTTAGTGTGTTCAATATTTTTTGTTTTGGGCGATTTTGGGGTTGGGGGGCAGGGGGTGTGTTTACTTTTTGGCCATTTGTTAAGACCGTGTCGCAATTCAAGAGTATGCACTCTCACTGGCCACTCTCCCTCTCAGGATTGTATACTCTCAGTTGAGACTGGAGAAATTACCCTCTGTGACGTCAAGATTTGGACATGTGACACGGCCTTATACTTCATTCGAAAATAATCCTTTAGGGTTAAAATATTGCCCTAATCCGAACTGCAAATCTGTGATGCAAAACAAATTTAGGACAAGGATTGTTTGTCTATTATAAACTGTAATGTAAATGTAAAAAAAGGTTACTTAAAAATATGTAAAGCAATGTTTTATGTTGCCTGGCAGGTTAAGAAAAAAATACGTGATTTGGAACAACATCTGTCTTCTTGTTTTCAATTATATTTTCAAACGTGCGCACGAATTGAACTAACTTCGTGCATTCTTCTTTACTGTAATTAGAGGAGCGCACACGTTTCGCTACTTTTAATTCAGCCATATCTAGCCTCACAAAGCGCAAATATGTATTGAATAATATAGTGAAGATGATAGCAGAAAAGTAAAGACAACAAAAGATAGTCGGAATAACCAAAACTGGCAACACTACAACATTATTTTTCACTATCTTAGCAGGGTTTTTCATACCTATGCTTAAAAAAATACACTAGAGGTGTCGAAATCATCAGATAAATTGCGAATAGCTATTTGGTCAATATTCGGGGATTGTAATACACAAGGACGAAGATATTCAGCGAATAGCTTATTCAGTGTATAGCTATTCACTGCTTTTATCCAGAGTTGGTAATACAGGCCCTAAGACTACAGTTCACAGGGACGAGAGCCACAGTGCCGAAGTTCTAAGAAGTATGCAGATAGCTCGTAAAAAAAAAATTGTATTGCAAATATTTATATATTTTAAATTAACCAACCCTAACACTTCGGAAGAAAATAAACAATGATTATTTAATACACTGTAAGAAATTAACCTGACCCAACCTTTTACTTCAGTAAACTTTGGAACTGTTCGAGTTGTGGTTGTGGTTTTCATCGCTGTGAACTGTAGGTTATCCCAAAAAATATTATCAACATGTGTTTAATAGTCTTTATTTTCATAATTTTAAGTACACATATTGACTAGCAGCTGTATGCGACGAATGAAGTCGCTCATCACCAGGGACGCATGCGCCACTGGTACCAATCCAGACACACACAAACAGTGGCGTAGCCATGATTTGTGTATGGGGGGTGTTAAAAAGCATGGCCCCCCCGTATTAAAGCGTGGGGTCCAGGGGTCCTCCCCCGGGAAAATTGGGATTTTAAGGTGTAAAATAGTGTTATTTTAGCAGTTTTCGGTACTTAAATTTAAATATTGTAATGGTAAAATTTTTATTAATTTTAATATGAAATTTGTTTGAGTGATGAAAAAGAAATTAATTAAAGATTTGGTGCAAATGGGGGGGGGGGGGGGGGGGGTTGAGCCCCTAACCACCCCCCCCCCTAGCTAGCCCCTGCACACAAACACCAATACAGACCAAAGGTCCAAGCTCCTGACCCCAGCATGGCTGAAACTTTCTGCTCCAAACAACTCTTTTTCTGGACCATCCTTCTGGTCATGTATTGAACTTGTCTTCTGCTTAATACCTGAAATAATTGAATCATATGTCTAGGCAGGTTTTACCTGAGTCCAACTTAAGTATAGTTTACAACACTTTCGTTGATCCAGTTGTTCACACAGGCTATTATGCAACCTCGCTACCTTACAAGGGAATGTGTGCAAAGTGATGGGTGGCACGAATGTGTATAGTGCAGGGTAAGTGCATATAGTGCATCACTACGAACAGATGACACAGCCGAGGTATCGATTGCCACCAGTACTGCAATCGAACAGAGTTACAACTGTACTTGTTAATTGTTATTTTATGTAATCAAGAGATGTTAGACATAATTTTTACCATGTTAAAAAGTATTAAAATATAACCACTTTTTGGTTTAATTAATGTGATTACACCCAAAACATGGCCTGGCATTCTCTGCTGCTCACTGCATGTTCGCATGGAAAGCCAGCTCCTGGTTGTGCAAGGCCTCCGGGTCTAAAAAATGGTCCACTCACCGAGGAGCTCCTCCACGATCCATCATCGCAATAATCACCGAGTGAGTGTAACCATCTTCCTTCCGTTCCTTCCTCGACTCCACTGGTAGGCCTCCCCCCCCCCCCCAAAAAATCCGCAGACACACACACACAAACACGTTAATGTTTCACGAACTTTTAATTAATTCGGCCTGAAGACCTACGGGCCTCATTATTCCAGCTTCCAGCTACGTAGTGTGTATTAATTAAGGACTTAGCACCATAACATTTAACTTAAGCATTCTACATAATTAATCGACCACATCTCAAGTGTATTTATTTGTTTTCCAGTAACTATGTCATTTAGGGTATCATGTTTGTGCAGTGTACTATTGAGGAAGTAGTTGTTGTGCTCAAGAGTTTTGTTTTGTAGTTTGGTCAAGCTATACTTAGGGAATGCCAGCACTGTGTAATCTTGTTTTTATCAATTCAAGGCAGCACAATGCAAGCACCTATACAAGCAACCTGACATGTCCTGGCAACAGTGTCCCGTGCTGGAGTGCCTTGAGGGGGGGTGAAGGCCCTCTGATATGCTGGCAGCTGCTCCTTCTCCTACTCCTTGCCAGCCCTTTTGCTGGGCATGGGGTAAAGGAGGGGAAGGGTCAGGTAAAGGGCGAGGAAGGGGAGTTAGTTGGAGCCCTAGAGCGAGCTCCCGAAGGCTGCTCCAAGGGGGGAAGTGGGGATCCTAGAGTGAGCTCCCAAGGACCGCTCCAGGGGAGGGAATCTAGAGCGAGCTCCCGAAGGCCACTCCAGAAGGAAGGGGTTCTAGAGCAAGCTCCCAAAGAAGGAAGAGGTGAGAGATAAAGGAATGAGAGCAATATCTTTTCCTCTGTAATATTCTCTCTGTACCAAGTTTAATAGACAATTACTTGGTGAGGAGCTCTAGCTAGGAAATTTATACCTAGTGTATATACAACTTCTCCAGACACTGGTTACCGATACAAGCGATACACATTATAAAACAGGTGATCATTGATTCCCCCAGTAACCCGCAATCAAGGAAACTATTTAGTTATGAAGACCACATAGCACTGACAAGCATCTTACATTGTACATTAATTATAAAATACATACACACTGTAATAAATGTCAATAATGCTTGATGCCATCTAGGTTTGGGTTGCGGTACCACTCGTCGCCTATACCCCAAGGCTTGCGTAGAGAAGCCTGTAGGATACTGCTTTCTTTGGGAGGCGGTCATGTTGGTTTCAGAGTGGAGCATGTCGCACTCGTACAAGGAGGCCGAGGCCAAATGCAGGACACGACAATTCGCCCCCTCCCTCTGTGGCCTCGGCCTGGATCGTCGCACCTGCCAGAGGTCCGTAACCTGGGCTTTAGTCCCAGGGCTGAACCCCCTACACTGGCCACTGCACTATACTGAGGTTGGCTGGAAACGGGCTGGTCTGCCTAGCCGTTCCCATGGTCGTAGGGTCCTGGAGGTATTTGCCCTGGTGGAGAGGGGCTAGTAGGTTCCTGGGGTTCGGGGGTTTTCTACAGAAATGCTTTCTGTCTCCATGGCTGCAGGTGAATCCTGTTCTGGGTAATCCAAATTCCTCGGTCTGGAAAAGACTCTTTCTTCCAGTTGCATCTTGCCTTTGTGAGGGCGCCGCTCAGTGGCTGTCTCCATGACTGCATGGTCGATTTCACCTTTGGGGTTCCTCCTTTCTGACACCACTGAAAACCACTGCCTGAGTTATTTTGGCTCAGCTTGGTTGTGGCAGAGTGTGGGGAAGGAGTTTCTTGGGGTCGCTGGTCCCCTTGCGTCAACACAACCATAGGTTGGTCTCTGTGTTGTTCCGTGCAGATTCCAGGATTAGGGTTAACACCACTTTGATAAGGGGTGTTCAGGTCACCCATTCCTTTGGTGCCCCAGTTAAGAGTTCGGCGGGACGTTCGTACGAAGTGTATAGTATTATCTTCGAAGTCCAATGTCGCCTGCTGCTGCGTGAGCCAATCTTGGCCCAGCACGAGTTCTTCTCGAAGGTCCTTTGCGACTAGACATGGGATCTCCATCTCCACATCGGCTATGCAGCATTGCACCACAGCATTGCCCAGTAAGGTCATTTTGGATCCCTGGGTGGCAAGCTGGGCCATTTGGGGTTGTGAATTAATAGGGGTCCCTGTTATCTGCACAACACTCTCGCGCACAAAATTAGCTGTGGTGGCCGAGTCAATAAGGGCCTGAATGGGCTGTGAGTCCAGTTGTACCTTGACTCTTGGCAGTTCTTGTTGTGGGTGGTGCTGTATGTACAGAATGCTTGGGGTCGGTCTACTTTCGAGCCGAGCTTGGGAGTTAATGTCTTCTGCCTTGGGTGTAGGGGTAGGGCTCGTTGGCACCACTTTTTTCCTCCAGGGGCTCACTGTGTTGAGGCTGTTCCTTTCAGACTGTTTGCAGCGGAGCACTGGGCAGTCTTGATGAAAGTGTTGTTCAGGACAGTGCCAACACTTCGGCAATTTTTTGTTGGGGTTAGAATATTCTTGTACCGGGGTTGGTGGTGATCACGGTTTGCTCGTTACAGTGTCCCTAGTTTCGAGACAGTCTCGCTGCACAGCATTGGCTCGAACCATAAGTTCGGATAAATTCTCGGGGGGTGGATGCCGCATAAATGGCTGTAGGTTGGGCCGCACTAGCTCCAGCAAGGTAGGGAGAATATCATTTGGGTCTCTCCCTGGGTGTAGCCTCTCATAAAGTTTCCTTTTCTGTAGTAAGAACCTTTCGACATCCTCGCCTTCCTCTTGTTTGGTACCATATAATTGGGCGGTAAGCTTTGCCAGTCTTGGCTGGTTTCCAAAATGGTTTTAGAAGCCCCCTGTGAACTCTTCCCAAGTGTCATAGAGCCCTTCATGGTTATTCCACCATCTAGAGGCTTCTCAAAGTAGTAACGGACCTATCTGGTCCACCCATTCAGTGGGGTGGATTGCATATGCCCGTAGGGCTTGCTCCCATTGGTGGACAGATTGCACAGGGTTCTCATGATCCTGACCTCTAAAGGGCCGAAGTGCACTTGCAGATCTTGTACTTGAAGGTGCAGTAGGATTAACTCTACACTGGGCGCAGGTAAATGACATCCCAGCAAGGTCCAGTGGTGTATCTTCCCAGCCTAGACAGGCGAGATGGTAGTCGCGATGGCAGGCCTAGCAGGTAACGAGGACTAGGGCTGTCCCAGGGCAGTTCGGTGCAAAGCAGTGCCGGGGAGCTGGAACTGTTGGCTTCTTCTCCACCAGAAGTTGTCTGCAGGGCTGGCATATGTGGATATACGCTTGTTCAATGGCTTGTTCCATGAAACCAAGGCATTGTAGGTGAAACTGGGCATTGCAGCATACACAGGGAATGCTGGGTCCATCTGGTGCACTGCAGCGAGGTGCTGCACAGGATCCAGAAGACATCCTTCAGTTGGGTTGGGCACCACCAGGTGTATTTCTGCACTCCTGGAAGTGGATGTTGCTCTGGCTGTGATGAGAAGCTCTAGCCAGGCCCCACATTGGGCGCCAATTGACGTGTCCCGGCAACAGCGTCCCGTGCTGGTGTGGCTTGAGGGGGGTGAAGGCCCTCTGATATGCTGGCAGCTGCTCCTTCTCCTGCTCCTTGTCTCCCTTGGGGTGCCTCTTGCTGGGCATGGGGAAGGGGCAAGGAAGGGGAGTTAGTTGGAGCCCTAGAGCGAGCTCCCGAAGGTAGAGGTGTGTCGAAAAGTATCAACCTGATACTTTGGCACTGATACGCGCCTGTATCAGGAACGGCAAACGAGTACACTTGAAAAGTATCAAGTACTTTAGTATCAGTTAAGAATTAGCCTGGAACAACACCACGGCCAAGGTGCGCAGAACCCGATCGCAGATGACGGTCACTTGGGCGGAGCTTGTGAAAGGGGAGGGAGCAGGAACGACGAATAAGGGATAAAGAAGGGAAATAATGTAGGGGAGGAAGCGCAGGGGAAGGCGTTGAAGGAGAGGCGCAAAGCGAAATTGTTACGAGTCATTTGGTTATTGTCCCACATCAAAGTACGCTCAGTGCGCAGTGGGTGCACAGTCTCGTTCAATAATAAAACTAATGCAATTTTAATATTAAAAAGTACATTAATACAAGATATAATATTTATATTTGTGCACCTAACAGCTATGAAAATGCAAATAAATTCTCAGTTGACACTAATAACAGATGTAATCAACATTAGGACTTTTTTTCCGAAAACAATTAGTAACTAGTGTTTTCATACATTAAAAGATTACGATTTTATCAAAAATTAAAAATAAAAAAACAGATACGTACATTAGTGAGCATACTATATAAATGTTTACGTTTCAAATGTTTCTTCAGATTAGTCGATGATGATTTATAACTCAGTTTTTGTTTACACAAATTACAATTAGCAAACTCATTATTTTCCGTAAAAAAATTCCACACAAATGAAGTCTTTTTCCTGCACTTATCCATTCCTTATTTCACTATAAAGATACTAACTACAAAGCATGACAGCCCGCAACAATGTACATGGTGGTAATTAATACACGGCCAGGACGAACTGCAGTGAATGTTGAACTGATTGATACTGGCTGGATCAGGCGGGCATAAGAGTAACAGAGGTAGAGAATTACTGGGCGTGACAGAGACACAGATACCTTTTTACGCTGGTGATGACGGCACGGAGGATGTGTACCCTGTAACGAGAATGCTGATACCTTGTCGCTTCCTGGGACCGCTACTGCTCTGATACAAAAGTATCAGATACTTGTAACTAGGTACATTACTGTATCAGTATCAGGTTGGTACAGATACCGAAAATTGCTGTAACAACCCACCTCTACCCGAAGGCCACTCCAAGGGGGAAAGTGGGGATCCTAGAGCGAGCTCCCGAAGGCCACTCCAGAGGGAAAGGGTTATAGAGCGAGCTCCCGAAGGCTACTCCAGAGGGAAGGGGTTATAGAGCGAGCTCCCGAAGGCTGCCCCAGAGGAATGAGAGCAATAACTTTTCCTCTGCAATACCCTCTCTGTACTAAGATTGATAGCCAATTATTTGGTGAGGATCTCTAGCTTGGTTTTTTTTCCTAACCTAAATTAAAACTAAGTGTATTTGGGAGGGGTCTGGGTTAGGGAGAGACTTTAAGTGCGTCTCAGGCCGAAGCCTATACGCTCTAATCATGCAGGGGTTAGCCATGCGGGAGAGGGTGCATGCATCATGTGCTAGGAGGGGATTGGCCAGCCATGGCAGCAATTGGCGCCATGACTAACTCCCCTCACTGACTATTCTAGACTAAAAACTAGATAAGTTGGGCCCAGGTAAAACCTGCATAGACACAGGGAAAACCCTGGGCACTTACATGCGGGATGCAAAAATTCATGCATTATTGGCAAGCAGGTTGATTACGGGAAACAGAAGGATGGTTCAGGATGAAGAGTTGGACAGAGTAGAGAAGAGTCTACCATGCGGGGGGTTGGGGGCTTGCACATTGCTGTGCGCATTGTTTGGGCAGTACTGGTTGTTTCGGGGGCGACTTTAGTCGTTTCCCGCCTGGCTGCCAGCCAGCCAAGTGAAGTGAAAAATTTTAAATATAATTATATGACCTCAGCTCCCAGGTTGCCCCAGTCGCCGCGGCCATGTATGCCCGACACATTGTGCTGCCAGCCTGGGCATGTCAATCATTAACTATTCCAATGTTGCTTATTTGAACCGCAGGACGTGGTCAGGCACATGGTCAGACACCTATTAAACGACTGTGAGACTGCTCACTTAATTATTAAAAATATGCGCATGTTAAATAACATAATTATATGTCCGCAGCACTCAGGTTGCCCCAGTTGCCGCAGCCATGCATGCCGACACGTTGTGCTGCCAGCCTGGGCATGTCAATCATTGGCTAGTCCAATGTTGCTTATTTGCACCGCAGGACGTGGTCAGACACATGGTCAAACACCTATAAACCATTGGTGAGTCTACTCACTTATATAGATAAAAATACGCATTTCTAAAAAATAATGGGTAAATTTTATAGCCAATGCTACGCGGATACGCACTCCAATGTACTCGGCACAAAGCTGAAGGCATTATTGGCTTACCGTGTCGTGCGTCTGTGTCTGTCGGGCCTCGCTGCTAGGTTACAGCTCAGCTAGTGTACTGGGAGTGGTGGGATCCGACACATTATGCTGCCAGCCTGGGCATATAAATCATTGGCTGGTACAATGTTGCTTATTTGCACCGCAGGACGTGGTCAGGCACATGGTCAGAATCCCATTACTTTATTCTTAAAATTATATTAAAAAAATAGTATGTTTAATTCTAAATCTGGAGCTGCCAGAATACGAGTGTCGATCTGCGCGGAATTTTCTCGCCAGTCCGCAACCGCGGTGTTGGGGTCTGGCCTCGGCTGTGCGCAGGTGCGCTGTGATTGGCCGGAGCTACCAGCCAATCACAGGCCACTATGGGGGTCGGTGCGCCAGGACGGATTTCGGGCGTTTGTATTTTTGTGCAACGTCTGGATCATAATTACCAAGTGAGGAAACATGTGGGTTTAAATTGTTTTCGCATTTATCATAGAAAGTTTGTGTTGTGCGAATGTAAAAGTCTTGCAGAGTTTCCGACTCGGGTTCCCTATGCAATGCTTCTACTGGACAGTACCTCGGGGCATCAATAGCGATTCGAATACACCTGTTCTGTATTCGCTGTAGTTTGAGTAAGTGTGTAGGGGCAGCTGTTGCCCAGACTGGGGCTGCATATGTGATTATTGGGCGAATTAGAGCTTTGTACAGCAGTAGGCCGGTTTTGACCTTGCTGCTGCATCGCCTGCTCATGACTGGATATAGTGCACTAATCCTAGCCTGCGCTTGCGCTCGCTTAGTGTCAATGTGATGGCGCGAGAGTAGCTTCCTATCCATGTATACACCTAGCTATTTCACTACGTCCTTATGTGGTGTTAGTTCGTCAAACAAACGTATTTGTGGCCTATGTTGTGCTGGCGGGAGATTTTTGCAGGTAAACACAATAGTCTCTGATTTAGTTGTGTTTACTTTGATGCGCCAAGTCGTGCACCATCGTTCAAACTCAGTGAGTGCGACTTGTAGTCTGTAGCTAGCTGGAGGTTGTGGGACCTGCTATACAGCACTGTGTCATCTGCATAGCAGCCCAGCTTTACTAGTCGGTGTGCGGGGCGTGGCATGGCACTGACATATACATTAAATAACACAGGGCCTAAGATGCTTCGCCGTGGAACACCTGCTCTTATTTGTTTTAGTTCAGATAGAGCTCCTTCAGTAAATACTCTAAAGGTTCTGCCTGCTAAGTATGACGCGACTAGCTTGATATAGCAGTCCGGGAATCCTGTTTGGTAAAGTTTGTAGATTAGCCCCGCATGGAATACTCTGTCGAAGGCTTTTTCTACATCTATGAACGTAGCAACTACGTAGTCTTGTACGTTAAATGCGCTTGTGATTTCCTCAGTCAGGCGCACTAGCTGATGCACTGTCGAATGTGTACTGCGAAAGCCGAACTGTTCATTCGGCAGTATGTTATTCTCGTGAATGTGTACATTCAGTCTGTGTAGTATAATACTCTCCACGACTTTAGACACAGTGCTTAGCAGACTGATAAGTCTGTAATTCTGTGGCAGTGTTTTGTTTTTGCCTGGCTTGTGGAAGACTTTAACTCTAGCCTCTTTCCACTGCGAGGGGAAAATATTTAACCTAAACATTGCATTTATGCATTCGGCTAGATATTCTAGTGTTTCGTTCGGGAGTTGTTTGAGAACAACAGCCTGAATGCCGTAGAGATGAGCGGTATTACCGATAACCGGTAAAAATAACGGTTACGAAAAAATAACCGTTACGTTACGTTCCTGGATCTCTGATAACCGGTTACCAAGAACGAGCAACGAGAGAATATAAACTCAGCGTGGTAGAACACATCGTCCGATCTAGCGTCGAAATACAATACTATGATTCTAGCTTTTGTGTAGTAGCTAGCAAGGAGGAGGCTAGATGTCGCCATATGTGCATTTATTTTGCGTAAAACCTGCTGAAACGAAGTTTTTTCATATTAAGAGTTATGACGATTGGACATAATAACACTAATCAGAGTTTTGTTTATTAATTTACGATCCCATGTCGAGTAATCAAAACTCATTTGCTATAATTAATAACGAATAGTTAAAAGTCTTTCTTGGAAAACGTTCATATAAAGATCTCATACCGTTATATCGATTTTAACGAAAATGTCGATACCATATTTTACCTAACAGTTCTCGGTATTTAATAACCGTTTAGCGTTTAGAAGTTCTTGGGAATTGTTGAACATACACAGTTCTTGCTATCGATAGTATCGATTTTCAGACAGCTACAAGTATTTAAATTAACTGTCTAATATACATTATCTATTCACATTTCTCGGTTATACAATATTCGTTTAGCAGTTTATTTTTTATCTTCTTCAAATAGTTAAGTTCCAGTTACAAACTGCCTTCAGTTTTTTTAAAGTATTATTATTTTCGGTAATGTACTAACGTGATGTTTTAAAGAGCTTTTGAGACAACCATACAATGAATACTAAATAAAACAGACGGAAAACAAGTAACATTTGGAACTTTTTTATTCCGGTCAGTACTGAGCATGCACTGTGCAAAATTTGTAAGCATGAGTTGCGTTACAAAAGCATAACAAATAATTTACGAAAACACTATCGTCTGAAACATATCGTAATTTTACCAGTGAGCAGACCTACTTCAACTACCAGCACTGAAAATGTAACAATTATTAATCAAGCGAATGTAAGTAATAATTATTTTTGAAATTAAAATTACAAGTGTTAGATTCCAGTGTTATAAACCGAACAGAGCTATCTGCTATTATTTGAAGTAAACATTTTTGTACTTGCAATCACATAAACAGTTATAATTTCGAGATCGACAGATCAGTTCTCGATTCGCGATCGACCGAAACAGTTCTCTATTCGCGATCGAGAGAAACAGTTATTTATTCCCAATAGCCCGAAAGAGTTCTTTATTCGCGATCCACCGAAACAGTTCTTATTTCCCGATAGCCCGAAACAGTTCTTTATTCCCGATAGCCCGAAACAGTTCTTTATTCGCGATCAATCGAAACAGTTATTTATTCCCAATAGCCCGAAAGAGTTCTTTATTCGCGATCCACCGAAACAGTTCTTATTTCCCGATAGCCCGAATTAGTTCTTTATTCGCAATCGACGGAGTTATCTGCTCGCGGTCGACATTTTAACCAATTCTTGATTATCTAACACTATTAGGAAGTGGCAGGTAGGTTAAAATAAAGCATATACACATCAAATTTTAGCGAAATATGAGCTAAATTTTGTCAAAGGTTTCAATCATTGTCACTCTGACAATACTTAATAATCATGCAAATAATCAATGTGTTTGAATCAAATTGTATATAATTTCATATACAATCGTAACTAAAATTATCATTAAAAAAATAAAATTACCATAATTTGATGAATTAGTGTGGGATGGAAGACAGATTATTACGTTTAATAACTGGTAACGATAACCATTTAAATATCCGGTTATTGAGATGGAACCGTAACTGCCATTGCCGGTATTGAAAAGTAACGATTTCACTCATCTCTAGAATGCCGTTATTCCTGGGAGCTTTTCGCGGCTTCAATTTCTTGATAGCACGCTTTATTTCTAGCGCCTGTGTGAGCAGAGGCGCAGAGATTGTGGGTTGTCGCAATTTAACAGACACTGGTTACTGATACAAGCGATACACATTATAAAACAGGTGATCATTTGTTCCCCCAGTAACCCGCAATCAAGGACACTATTTAGTTATTACGACCACATAGCACTAACAAGAATCTTACATTGTACATTAATTATAAAATACATACGCACTGTAATAAATGTCAATAATGCTTGATGCCATCTAGGTTTGGGTTGCGGTACCACTCGTCACCTATACCCCAAGGCTTGCGTAGAGAAGCCTGTGGGATACTGCTTTCTTTGGGAGGCGGCCATGTTGGTTTCAGAGCGGAGCATGTCGCACTCGCACAAGGAGGCCGAGGCCAAATGCAGGACGCGACAAACCATATGGTCTAAGGGCAGAGGACCCTCCTGTATATAGTTAGCAGCAACACTGCGACTATGTAACCAACATGCAGCGACGAACTATAGTTCTAATCATACGACAGGCCATATTGCAGGAATGAGTTATGTGTGTGAATAAAGACAATCTTACCATAATAACCTTTGTCGTAATTTTCGTAGGTAGCAAAATGGTTTAGCATAGCATCCCCATTTGCTGCAATAACTGGGTGAACCTTTGTACATTCAACACCTGATCTCTGCTGGCCACATGGTGACATTACACCCAGGGCCAATTCCTAAGTAAAAAGCATATGCATATTACCCTTTTTACATGGCTGAAACACAGCATGACAATGCATATAGGCTTCTGCCTGACATACACTTAGAGTTTTACCTTACACAGACCCTTCACTTTGTTTTAGTTAGGTTAGGGATAAAAGTTGTCATCATTTGCTTAGGGAGGCCTACACTTCACATAGTTATAAGACCCTATTAGACAGATGCTCACTAATCAAGGAAAATAAAAAGTTGCAACTCAATGCTATGCCATCACCCAGGGTCTCATGGCTGAGACCCGATGTGAGCCTAGTGGGTTCTGGCATGAATTGTGAGATATTAAGTTGCATGGGTTGTCGAATTCAGTGTAGTCCACTAGGCCCTAGGCTGCTGGATGTTACTGAATGAAATAACTAACTATTGAATCAGGTACACACTCCCAAGACAACATAGAGGGCTGATACCTAAGTTAGATTGAAAAACTACATAGTTTTGTTCACACGTTACACTTGTTATGTTAAAGTGGCTCCTGCCAATAAATTACACTCACACTTAAACACATTGTAACTAAAATTGGTTATGATATATGATAACTAACCCTATCGGCAGTCTTGTTAATAGTTCGAAGTGCTGTGATTGGAGGCGGCCAAACCCATAAATGGTTTTAAGGAACAGTGATTTGAAGAGTAGCTTCTAGAGCTGTGAATCTTCTATAAACTAAAAGTTGTAATGTCTGTGATGCCAGCAGGCATATGGGTGGCTGATTAATTGAAAATCTCTCTTGGGTCAGCCAGTCCCGTAAAAGTTTGACTCTGCGGCATTTTCAAGTAGCAGAGTTGAGTTTAATACAGGTGAGATAGGCCTGGTACTGTAAAATGACCCAAGGGCACTTTGGGAGCTAAAGAAGAGGGTTAAGGATGTAATGTATAGCTACCAGAATTAACAAGATCAGTTGAAGTAAAGTTGTAGGCTCTCCACAGAACAGCACATCAGCTCCAGGCTGTAAGCTGATGAAGACTGCCAGAAGGGGATAGCGCGAGGGAGCGAGACAGCATCACCTCGCACAAAAAAAAAGGTAACTAGAAAAAACCAACAACTGTTTAATATTACTAGGCATACGTGCCTTGATAAAAACATTACTAATCATGTTATGATTTTAAGTCTTTTAAAATTACTAAGGTTGTAATTGTTATTTATTTCACATAAGGGTTCAAATTAGCGACGTTTAGAAGTTGGTTGCTTATCTGAGGTGTGGCCATCAGTCAGTGTATGCGTTCCATAGGCAGGGGCGTTTGTTTTGCCGGTGGTCCGGGGGGGGGGGGGGGGGGGAGGCGACTACAATGTCAGCTATAACTAAGGCTCTTATTTTATTTGGAAAACCGGGAATTGTGTGGTAATTAGAAGCAACCTAATAACCTTAAGTTTATAACTTTTTGAATGTAAACATGACAACATGATTTTTTTGTTTTTTATTTTTGAGAATTTTAACCATATATTGTTAAAGATGATTTATTTTGAAATACAGAACAACCCTAATTATACTTTATATTTCATTTCAAAAATTAAAAACTCCATGGCCACAAAATATGTACCTATGTTGATAATCATAAGCTCAGTATCTATTGCAAATATACACATGCATGCTAACCTTAATTTTACACAGCATTAATATATTGACATTCTGGGCTGTCTAATGATAAGAAAAAATTAATTCTGTGCCTATTGAGACCTCAAGGAGGGTTCCTGGCCACTTGGTAGGAGACAGCAATCGAAGGAAAACAGGATATAATGTACTGACTTCGTACATCCTGCGGCAGAAAAGGCTGGTCCCCACCCCGTCAGCACCGAATCCCGCTGGTGGAACGCACCCCTCGCGCGGCCCGCACGGAGGAAGTTCGCGATGCCACCACCAGGCAGTAGACAACAGATCACGGCCTAGGGCGGATACTGCATCCAGCAGAAAAAGAACATAATGGTGTGTCTTGATAAGGATGACGAGACAAAATTCGCGATTGTGCTACACAGCGCATGTTAACAGCGACAGACTATAATTGTCTGTGGTGGCATCCACCCTAGTGTTCCAGCTACCACAACAAGCAACGGATAATTTTCTGGGAGAAGAATTATACTTTCCGTTTAAGAACAGTGTGACTGGACAAGCTTTGTTTGGAAGCTCTTGTAAACCCGTAAAGTTGTTTCCTTGTCGAAGGTTTATAAATTAATAATCGCCGCGAGTTCAGTGATCCACGCTGGGGCCGACGACCCATGAAATCACAACGGCTAGCCTGGCGCCTTCTCATAAAGAAAAGAACTAAATAATCCCCACCAGCAATCACTGGGCTCATCTCGGGTCCCGAACCCGAGACCTCGGGTGATGACAGTACAGTGGTGTGGATTTATTTTATAATAGTCACTCGTACATGGTACTAATGCAGCACCCAGCCCATTGCATTATGGTGCCTGAGTACGGCCCTGTGCACTTGTAGAATCTGCATGTTACGGTTATGACCCAAGATGCTGAATTAACAGTTCGTAGATGCTGTGGAGTGAACGTCTGCTGGGCGGTACGTGGATACAGAATGTTATAATGTTAAGTCTGTGACTTGATATATGGTGAACCCGGGATACAAGGCAGAAAACTTTAGGATTTAAAACACTGAATAATCAACATCACAAAACGCTAAAATAAATTAACATCGGTTTAGAGTACATGCGCGGGTATTAGGCATCTGAGACATCTCGCGAACAATGTAGTCCAGATTCTTACATTAATATTCGCCACCAAGACGATGTTACATAAGACACGGCATGTATCTGTGTTTAAGCACGGGCGAAGGCTCTCATGATCATGTTTATCACGTGTAAGGACGTGGCCTACAGCAAAGTCCCATAGAAATTAACTAAGAATATAGTAAGTTATATTAAGCATCTATACGTTTCGTCCGAAGACGGCTCAGTGCAGGCGAACGATGAAAAGTTTGCAAGTGCAGCTTCCTGCCTGAGAATGGGTGCGCACGCAGCCTGTTAACTACGTACCCAGGTAAAAAAGCTAAAAAAAAAAAAATCCTCGTGAACACACAGTTGTGAATGAAAGATTTAAGTTAAGCAGTGAGCTTTTTAAAACTGCGCTGAGGTTGGGGTCAGTCATGGGGCCGATTCAAAAGGATTCGAAAGACTTACATTATGGCGGTTACTAAGGAAAACACAATAAAGTTTGGTGACTACATTTTAAAAATTGATATTCACCTGGCACGGTGGCGGAACACATGGACACTTGATAGCCGCGCGGGCTGCTATCGACACATCGACCTTGCGATCGTTTTCCTCGCTGCACAAGGCTGCCCCAGGGTGTGTTCATGGCACACACACACACTACCAGGGCGGGTGTCGATGTAGCATAACGACATATGCAACATAGGAGCACCGACGCTCGGCATCAATACATATGGTATAGAAACAACTTTCAAAAGTATTGTCGTCAGCCGGGGTCTCGCGCTCGATTCCCGCAGTGAGTCTAAGGGGCTGGTTGTGGATTATGGTTTGATTTCCGGGAGGGCACCAGGTTAGCTGGTGCGTCTAACCATTTGTGTGGGTCGATCGGCCCCAGAGTGTTTCCCTAGACTCTGTGGCTTGGATTTAATAGTGTAATCTAGCTGCTAATGAAACATGATGACACTCCCTATTCAGCATAGATGGCTGGTGCCTAACTACGCAACAGAAACACTCATTTGCACTCGTGAACGTGGGTTACACGTTGACGTCGACCCAAGTGTCGAACCAGCTCGCACAGCCCGTTATGCCACGCCAACGCCTTCTCCTGCCTTGTGTTGCGTGTGCGCCGATGTGCAGTGCGGCTAGGGCAGGGGGGAAGATTCGCACGCTAGGGGAAGTTTACTGTAAAATACATAAGAAACATTCTTATTTGTAAATTGTTTATATTATTATTTGAAGGGTCGTGTTTTCTTTATTATAAATGGTAATGTATTTATTGACGAACATGGATTGTACACGACACTAGACTTGATTATTTCTTTGGACAGAAATGGATACAAGAGAATTACACGACACTATACTCTTGATTGTGTTATAAATATCTCTCCCTAGGGCAGTTCGTCGTAGGGGAGGTTTAGTAGTCACTTGGAGTCGGCCACATCTGTATATTAAAGATAACAGGCAGTAAACCTAATTCGCGTGTGCGAATTATTCACATTAAGGGGAGGTGGTTGAGGCCGGCAGAAGTTTGCTCGGCTGTGTTAACTAAAGCTCTGTCTCCTGGAGCCGGCCAGGTCCGGATAATGGCTGTCCTTAAGGCGGACCTTTTTTTTAATTGCTGCCAACTGGACAAGAAGTAAAACTTGGCTTTTCTTGTATTGAATTATATGCATTTTTTTTTAAAATGTAGATTTCATAAGTTTTTACGATAAGCCTGAATGAAATGTAATGTTGTAACAGGTTTTCTAAGTTTTCTTAAAGCAACACACACCAATTCTAATCTGGTTCCTTTATACTATAAGCCAAAATCAAATCCATTAATGCTCAATATGTGTCCCAGTGCATTCCAGTTAATCTAAGTATTTTGGAATCGACTTCTGGCAGTCTTTATTTTCAAATGTACAAAATTCAAAATAAACATAGCAAATATATTACATCAGAACCAATGAACAACGTATCAGGACCATTAGTTTTATATTTCAATGCTTTCTTGATACAGGAAAAAATATTTTCCAAGAATTCAAAAGTGTTTAGATTAGCTGGAAACAATAATTATTATAGCCATGCCTGTTGTTGGGAACGATCCATCTTCCTTCACGTGATTTTTGCATTTTAGTAGACTATTCAGGTGATAAATTAAAGTTAATATAATATTTAAATTAGCAATATATTTTCTTCAGTTGTTTGATTCTTCAGAGTAAACGTGGCAACAATTGATTGCATTATAATTTAAGTGCTTGCATGCATTCTTTCAAGAAAGTTACATTTGTGGCGGTTGAGAATCCACCTTTACAGAATGCTTTAAACCTTTGCATGCCAATTTGATGCTCATGATTGGACTAGTGTGCATGTACAACGGCCCATAAAACTAAAAACAGGAGCCAAGAATAGCTTATTGAAGCAGTATAGGTGGAAGAGGAAGAACTTGCTGTGGAATGGAGACGATAACCACTTATAGGGCCAAGAAAGTACAGATGATTCAGAACAACCGAATTTTATACAATTGTATGTTCCCCAACTTTAAGTAGGCATACAAATTACAGATTATAGCATTTAGAACTTTGTAAAATTTGAAGTGAATTAAATACAGCATATCAGCTGAAATCATTTGTTACAAGAACATCGCAAGTATCTTATGTAATTCACACATTAAAAAAATTTATGGGTACAGTTCTGTCAAACTTATTTTCTTTTAGAGATTTTAGAAATGGCAATCGAGGCAATATAACAGTATATTTTGACAGCAGTGCAATTTGTTCCGAAAACTTGTACTATTTGAGCCGGTTAAAGCCAAAGTGGTGTAAGTCACATTTTACCTGTTTTGAGATACATAAGGTTTTATAAGATTGGTTATTGTAAATTTTATGACCTAATGTACCATTTAAATATTATATATTTATGTCTATAATATATGGATGTAACTTTTCAGCCATTTTTAACTACAATGACGATTTTAATATCTGTTAAATAATGCATGGAAGTGACTTACACCACTTTGGTTTTTAATGATTACAGGAATACTTTTAAAGGTTATCAATGTGCATGACCTATCTGTTACTAAAACATCATAATAATTAGTGTATTATTGATGATTTAATAAGAAGCTATTTAGTAGGAATTATAATTTTTATAAATATAATTATCATATGCATTACCTAAGTTCTAAAGCCACTATTATTACACTAACGTAAAACTAACTTCGTCTTACAATCTTTGTTTACCAGATTGTCTTGCACCATTAGTCTTAAGATTTTATAATACACCTAAGAGAATTTCAAAGACAAGAATATTATTACAAAAAGACATAAAAACCTTCTAGCTGTTTAAACTATTTTTAAATCAATATTAACTATGACTATATTCAAGAACATAGCGATGATAAAAATATTAAAATGTTCCACTATGATGTTTACACTCTTAGTTTTCCATACTATAATTCCTCAATGATTTCCATTGGACCACTATCTTGGGAAATACCACATGTTTTCAAGTTCTTGAAGTAGTCGTGATAAATTGGTGGAATGTATGGAAGAAGATCCACCATGTCTTTCTTCTTCTCTGCGGTCACAGGTCGAGGACCTTTGTACAACTTATCCAATTGAATGTGTCCAATTGAAATAGGCCTTCCAACTTTTGCAGGTTTTAGGTTTATGGATTCAAAAGGGTAATCTTCATTTAGGGTTTCTTTGTAAAACAGAGTAAATGGCTCGTGTCGTGTGGAACGAATCCATTGCATTTTCAGCCAAGACAGAGGCTGCTTCCTTTCATTGATTTTCCTGTTTGTAACAGCTTGCTCAAGATTTTTTGTTGACATAAAATCTTCACTGGTCATGACTGTAACATGAAAGGGTTTATTTCTTCTTGCTTTTGCAATTGCTGTGTACCAGTCTTCTCGACTAAACATTGTACGAGTCTTAGCATAGACCTCTACAGAACCAAAATCTGAATCGTTTGGCAAGAATGAATGGCCACTCACCATAAATTTATGGTCGATGATATTGACATCATTATTGTCACTCTGGACGGCTTTCATGCACATTAATGCAAGTTTTATATTTCGGTTCTGACCGGTGCATGCATCACTGTACATAACCACATGGGTACTTTTTGCAGCCCTTGTATCAATGTGTTTTGTAACACAAGAGCCAATTTCCTGTGCACCTCGTGAAGCTGTTGTTTCATCCCATACATACATGAAACCCAAACCACTAGATAGCTCGTGACAGCCAAGAATGTAAACATACATATTCCTTTTGTAATAGGCAACTGAACATGTCAATGTTGGAAAAGGAAGGGCTTCTCCAAGTCAAAAGTAAACATATAGTAAAGAGAATCACGGTCACTTTTTTCTTTTTCACGCTTCATAGACTGCCGTGCTGCCTCTGCCTTCCGCAAATGAAGTTCATGTTCAGTGGTACTCGAGTACCACTTCCCCGTTTGTCTGCTCCAGGTTGTTCTCCAGTCTGCACTTTTTTCATAGCTCTGGTCATTCTGCCATCAGATATTTGGAAGGTGTCAAGAAAATACTTTTTAAAAATCTTGACACTGTTTCCACCAATTGGAATACTGGTTAATCGCTATCTTTGCCTGTCTTGAATTATCTCTAGGACGTCTTACCTTTGGCTTTTCTTGTTTGATTAACCCACACGGAAAAGCATTTTGGCAACTAAATACACCAATATTCCAGAAGTTTTCAAATGTTTTCTTACGATCTTCTTCATCTACCTTGTCAAAACACTTCATTCTACAGTGGGAATTTACATTACTGAAAATTTTCTCACTTACTTTTTTACCTTTTAAAGTTCTGTAAGCCTTACCAGAGTTTCTTTTCTTTCTCCGATACTCTTTCTTGCTTAGATAACATTTCCTCTTTCGTGTTCGTGGTGTCCTTCCTTTTTCACTTTCATCGTCTGTAATGTCCATGGCATCACCAAGAGCCTCTACGAGTGGTGTTGTTTCCTTACGTACATCTATAAAAAAATACACTTTATAAAATACACATTAACTTATTCCTCTCAACAAGATGCTTGAACAACGTTTTGTTTGTGTGCACGGCCGTAAGAGCGCTAGCGTGCTCACTGCTCAATGTTTGTTTACGATTCGTTGCCAAGGCTCATTTGTAATGGCGGCAATTTTTCTTTAGTGTTTTTGTTTAGGACTTTAGGTTATTTGCGTGCTACTTGCTTATCGCTTCATAGGTGGAAACTGGAAAATTCTGGCGTTTATTTATTCAATTATTTAGTGGCCATATTTTCATTGAGGTGCATTGTTAAATTGAGTATAAAATTATGTATTAAGTAAAATACAATGCCGCCATGTGTACGAAAATGCTAGCTTGTGACATGGGTAACCGAAGATTCACAGACATGGGACGACATTCTGTTCGGGTGGAGTCGTGCATCTTCGATTTTTTTTTGAAGTTCATCACGTATAGATAATAAATAAACAGACAACAGTTGGGTAAGCAAAAGATTTGTATTCTATCCATTGTTGTAGAATATTCATAAATTGTGTGAAGACTTAGTTATTATTACTTGAAGCAACTTCCAGGTAAGGAAATATGGTATTTCTGGTCAAGTTTGTGCCATTTATAGTTCCCGCAATAATTTAATTAAATTTTTTTGCGGCAATTAAAAGTTTTAAAAATAACATTTATAGTTTCTTTTTAAAGAGATAAAATTTAAATTAAGTTTCGGCACAGATAGCTGAATTATTCAGGTAAGTGAACCTGTGTTAAGTCACCGAACACATCATTATTAGCATTTTACTATTACAACGTATTTTATATAAAAGTTTAACTTAAGTAATTCAGTAAAAGTTCCATATCACATATGCCAGTTTATCCCGTGATCCTAATTGCATGATCCTGTAAATATTTATTCTATGGTATACAATGTGTGCTGTTTTAATTTAATAAGTATGTCGAAAGATCCTGGACATAACACAAACTTGTTATAAAAATTAATTATGATTGTAAGTTGAACACAATTTAAATTATCTTGTTTATTCAACTTAAGAGCATTATTTACTGATATATCAAAAGGTTGTATATGCAGATCTTTCCATGTACTAAAATAAAACAGCAAGCATCATGTACCATAGGATCAATATTTATAGGATTATGCCATCAGAATCAATGGATAAACTTGGATATGTGATACAGAACAATTACTAGTAATTAAATCTGACTAGCTACAATCATACTGCGATAAATATTTATGTTGAATCCATCATGTACCACCAAGTCCAAAATATGGGTAGCCTCTGATTCTGGTATCAGTGAATGAGCTCATTAAAGTGGGTAAATGTTAAGTTGTTGCTCAGTTAAACAATGTGATAATATTCTTTCATTAAAGTATTTTTAAAAATAGACCATAACAAGCAAAACTGCTTTGAAAATCACTATAACCACTTTCCCAGAACTAAGAGAGAGAAAATATAATTTTTTTTTTTGGAAAAATAATTATTTGACTATTGCAATAAGCAGTGACTTTTGACGTTATCCAAAAGATACTAACCTGGAGTGACAAAAATTTTGCAAATATAATCATGGCTGTATTGATAAATTAAATGCTACAGGTGGATGGCTGTACCTTCTGCTCCATTAATGCTGTGTAAAGCAGAGTGAATCAGAATTTTTAATTAAAAAGAAATTACATGTAATAGGCCCACCTTTGCAGGATAATAAACCAAATTACAATAATTATAAACTCTTCAATTAGCCTGTTAGGAATTATGCATTAGATGCTGATGGTTTGTCACAAGGGCCGGCACGTCCGTACAGGCGATCTAGGCAACCGCCTAGGGCGCCAAGTAGCTGGGGGCGGCACAGCACGACACATAACAGCTGATATAATATGTTTAATTATTATTGAAACTAGATGAAAATGGAATTTTGTAACAGTTTTGAATGTTTATATTGATATAAGTAATCATTTAAAGTCCACGGTGACCTGTTTATAATTTATAATTAGTAAAAAAGTAAAAAAAAAGCCTTTTTTACATTTGACTGTTGAAAAAATCTTAGGCTTACGTGATGTATTTTGAGGCAAGGAAAATTTTTTTTTTGGGATTTCTGCCAGGGGGGGGGAAGGGGTTTAAGGTTTTTTTCCTAGGGCGCCAATTTACCTTGTACCGGCCCTGCTTGTCACCATCAGCTCGCAATAAATAACATGCTGCCATCTATTTTCGTGTGAAAAAATATCATTGTAAGTCTTTGTTTTTGGCAAGAAGTAAAACTGCCTATTTGACACCTACTTGCAATGTTCGATAAACGCAGTGCCTGAAGTTCGTGCTTTGTGCAGGATACAATATTGCTTGCATCACACCTGAGATTGGCTGAAGTTAATTGCTGAAAAGTGTTAATGCTGGAATAATGTTGTTACTGCTTTTAAAATTAAATAAGTTTTCAGTTGTTAGTGTGAGAACCATAATTCACCACAAATGAATGTCATATTTTTTGTCGTAAATGAATTTTAAAGAATTATTTCGCAGAAATTGTTATGTTTGTGAAAGAATTAAATTATAATCATCCTAATATGTAGTGTTTGTAAATATTGTCATTCTTATTTCATAAAGTTGTCAATCACTTCGCTCTCTAATTTCACGTGAAACAATCAACCTTGGTCAATATACTGTAATCAAGTTTTCTTGTTGCAGGCATATGAAGAAATGAACATTAGCTTTCCCTAAACTCCAGTGGATGGCACATGTATATTGGCAAGGATTTTATCAATCTTATTTGTAACTGATTGCATTGAGTGTTGTTTAAGAACAATTAATGTACATTATAATGTAAAAAGATACCTCCTTAAAATAAAAATTGTTTCTCGAAATATTTTAATGTGTGATCTCCCAGTACTCCCTACTGTGATAATACTAATTATCTCAGAACACTGAAACTTTAGTTTAACTATTTTTCAGTGTTTATTTATATGTCTTTCAAGTGTAATTATCTTTAGGGTTTATTTATTTCTCTATGTTTAATGTTGTGCAAAGATATGTGACTAAGAGAAGGTGATTTTGTCTATGGATCGGCGGATCTTTTAAAAAATGGAAAGGAGTGTGGATTGTTAACGATATAAGTTTGAGAGAATAAAATGAAGAAGGAAGTTTTAGTGGCTGGTATCAGCTATATTCTCAGCTGATAGTTCACTGAATAAGTGAACTGTTGTGCCCCTGAGCCAGGGCGAATGCTATGGTAATATTTAATTACCGGGGCTACTTTTATCCGCTGAAATATAAGGTACCAAAAGTCTAATGTATTCAGTACTGAAGTTTTGTGTTCGGTGATCCCCTCCTATTAACTGTTTCGGCATAGTATTTTATTTCTCTGGTTTTCATTATGGCACAACATAATTATTTTGAATTTCGCCTAGTGGTCCCGATTTAAAGACTCTTGTGTACTCCGAAGTAACTGAGTTAGTTAATTTTTTTATTCACTTTAAATACTATTATTTATCACAAATGAACTTTTGATTTTGGTTGTGCCCAACGTAACTTTATAGATAAATTATATTTTATTTGATTTCTAATGAGTCATGGATAAGCAACCTAGTTTCTCAGTGTCGAAATAGGTAACCTTGGGCATAAGCCGCAATGGAAAATTACTTATAGTATAGTAAACATTTATGATTAATATAGTAATGTTAAAGTGTGGCGCCCATATAAACTTAATATAGTAACTATAATTCCTATCATTTAAGTAAATACAATTATAGAGTGACAACTCAAGGGGTTTCATTTTGCTTCGAAACACATAAGAGTTTACCCTATAATATTAGTATAAATTACAGACTGTCGACCGTACGTGGGGCCCGATATTTTGTCAAGTAATTTTTGCTGAGTATAATCATGAATACCAGAGGGAGGTGTCATAACCGAGGCAATACCGGATCTAGGGACAGCAGCATGTCCGAGGACAGAGACGAATCTGATCAGCCCAAGGAACACTTGGAAACTATCTCAGTTTTAGTTCCTACTCCTAGTGGCAATATTGACTTAAATAACTTGCTCCAGGGACTCATGGACAGGTTAGATGCCAACGCTGCTGAAATAAATGCCAGGTTAGATGCCAACGCTGCTGAAATGAATGCCAAATTAGACTCTAACACTACCAGGTTAGATGTCAACGCTGCTGAAACCAGTGCCAGGCTAGAGTCTTATACTGCACAACTGACTGGCATACAGCAAAGTATCCTCAGCTTTGAGAGTAATCTCAAGTTAGAGCTGCAGGAAGTTAGGGAGTCAGTATCAGTTGTAACCAACCGGATAACGATACTAGAGTTGAACACTGATCAGAAATTAGCCCAACTTCAGAGTCAATGCCAAGACACCACACAGAAGATACAGGAGGAGTTAGGCAGTGTGTCAGAACGCTTAGAACAAGTGGCCCAACAGGTTGCACAAAACCTCTGCAGTTTGGACAACACTAGTCAACAGGTGCACGAACAAATGGCACAAATTTCACACAAAACGGACGAACTAGGACACCAACTAGAACAGCGAGTAGGTAATCTGGAAAATCGCATGCTTACCCTCAGGTTGGACAACTTGATGGATAGACCCATCACTACCGCAGTTACGCCCATAGCTATCCCTAGTAACGTGCCAGAGACTGCTTCACCAGTTACTACACCACATGCAGCACATTCTAGCCTTTCTCCTGCACTTGACCAAGTGGCCATTATGCACCACCCGGCCAGACAGTGGTCAGAGGCCATGCCTCGTTTCGCAGGTGGGGAAAATGAAAACCCCATGCGGTTTTTAAAAAAATTTGAGGAGTATTCAGCCATGTTTAAGCTGAATGATGAGGAGAAATTAAAATGCCTGAATACTGCCCTCCGCGAACATGCGTATTACTGGTGGGAAGTAATACAAACTTCGACCCACACATACGCAGATTTCCAAACTCAATTCAAGCAGAAGTTCTGGAGTGTGCGAATACAGGGCCACTTAAGAGCCAGGCTGCATGGGGAAAAATTTGACTATAAAAAACATAAGTCTCTGGAAGCCTATCTCTCGAGCATGTTCGAACGTACCAGATATTTAGACCTACCTATGAATGACGAGGAATTTATTTCCATGTTTCTTGGACAACTACCCTACAAGTACCAGTTACAGCTAACTGGTAGGAATTTTTCGAATATTACCGAGTTTAGAGAACAGTTACTGGCATTCGCCAGGCTAGAGCAGCAGGGGCGGATTAATACCACTGAACCAGAAAAGGCACAAGCTCAGAAATCACCTCCGCTTTACCAACAGTGGCAGCGCGGCGGGGAACAGCCCAAAATACGAGTCAACACCGCCAAATGGAAGTTTCACCACACCGGTAAATGGAACAACCGGCAGAATCGAATACATAACTCGAACTTCTGGAGCGGGAAATGGAGTCATCCCGGTGGTGACGAGTACGAGCCGAGCCACCATGAACAACCCCGTAACAAGAGTTCGCAACATGAAGAACAGCGGCTTCCCAGGTACGAGTATCCAGAGCGACCAAGATCACCACGTCAAGGCTACCACGACCGATTGCCAAGATCACCGGAGCAGCAGCAACAGCTAGTGTTCCCTCCCAGTGGAGCTGAAACCGTCCAGTCAGCGAACACCACGACGAGTTTCCCCACTCACAACTTCCCCTCGTCCACGTCAAAGTACCAACACGGATACTTTGCGCGGCAATCACCAATCCCTCCCAACAGCAGCCAGATGCAGCAGCAGGCCAGCTCAGCATCAAACGCCGCCTTGGCTAGCACAGCCAATGTGACGGCGTTAAACTAGCAAGGATTAGTGGTGATACGCCCCGATCATTAGTCCAGGGACCAGACATGGGGGTAAATGATTACCAACAGTTAATCCTGTGGAGCGGCAGACCAGCGTACACCCCTCATGAAGCCATATGCCTGGTTCGGTCGGAGGCGATACCAAACCAATATTTACCCATCTGCGACGAGAATCCGGATCAGGATAAACTTCCTAGCAGGGAAGAAATTGAGGATTTAGTTAGAGCAAAGCTACACCTAGAAGCCAGGAATAGACAGAAGCGGAAAACCAGGCGCAAGCTACACCGTTTTAAGGTCGGTGACCTTGTGCTGTTAAGGACTGCGCCAACAAGCAACAAGTGGGCGAATGTAACGAAGAAGTTATTCCTACTCTACAGTGGACCCTACGAGATTCTCCAGGTACATCGGGAGAACTGTTACACCTTAAAGGAAGTGTCAACAGGTATCAATGTGGGAAACTACAACATTAATCATTTAAGGGCCTACCACGCACCAGCTGTGCAAGATATGTAAGATCAGAGTATACAAAATAGTTAGCTATATGTATACTGTACTGTTATTGTGCCTCGAATTATTAATAGGATTTGTGTGTAACTGTGAATTTATACCGGAAGGTTATGGTGTTAGTCAGCTGAGTTATTTTTTTTTTGTGTGAACTCAGTTGATTTCGGCTAGGTGAAGCGTAGTCTTCCTAGCATTTATGTGGTTCAGTACGAGAGTAAATGCTCTTGTCCTTAGGCAGAGACCTAGAGGATGTACTGTGCACCTGGTGTACTGTATGTACATGTTTATTGGCAGCACCTAATAGTTCGGTTCACACACACGAATTAAGTAATTTTAATGTACACTGTCAGTACAGGCTGTATATTGGTGCTAATGTATACCTAGGCAATGTTCTGTTGTAAACACAGACACCCTGACACACTGTGTGTAAACAAACAAGAAAGCACTGTAGAAATAGAAAATAATGGCTTACCTTGTTATGATCCAGGCTACAGCTTTTTTTTACCTACCTATTTCCTAGGCATTCCTCATTTCTAACACTTTTCAATCAGTAGTAAATCATGCTGACTAGGATTGTAATCCCACAGGATTACCCTATCTAAGTGGATATTTACTTCATCCACAACTTCCTAGATATCACACCTGAAGAAAGAATTAGCTATATAGCTGGCTAGAGAGATCACCTTCACTTCTCTTTAGATTAATTTTGACAAGAAAGAAAAATGCACATTAATCATTGAATTTCACTTGTTTACATCATACAGATAGCACTCAGTTTGGTAATTCACTGTCTATTTCTTGATGTGAAAAGATTCTTCAGTGATGAGTGTAGAATGTTATTATTTGTTAATTGACAAAATATTATTAAATATCTGTGAGGTAATTAATAACAATGCTAAAAAGCTAGTGATGTGAAAATGTGATTTAATGTTGTTTTATGGGAGACCAAATGAAACAATTATGATTACTAAATATAATCAGAAATAACTGTAAAATATTAGAATATGTGCATATCAATGTTAATGGCCAGGAATGTGCTATTCCTATATACCAGCAAGTCATTTATGAAGTTCTAGTAATCACTGTAAATATTTATTTAATATGTGCATATCAATGTTATTGTGTTTGAAGTTTAATTATGTGTTCCTGCACTGAAGTTTAGTTAATGTTTCTAAGAACAAGTTGATTGTAAATATAATATATATATATCATAATGAAACAAATGTTTATTGTTATAGGCAGAATTCCAGGAAATGTTATTATTTCTGCCATAAAATTAATGTACTAACATAATAATGTTTAATAATGAAGTTTAACAAACAACTATTTCAATTGATGGTATGATACCAATTGTAATAAAACAAAGCTTTCTTTGGCTGGGTTAAAAATAATTATTTTCAGCCAAAATAACTAAATGGCATTTGTGTAAATAGTTATCTATTGTTGTAGACAAGTAAAAATTATCACATTTATGTACACAGCATTTTATCATGAACATGGGAAAAAATACCCAGTCTCAACAATAGTCCACATCTGATTTCCACTATATTATGTAGTTGTATGCTTATTTTATTTAATATTTTTGGTTAATATGAGTTGTGTCAAATTATGTGTGTTTAATTTAAGATTTTAAATTTTTAATAAGTAGGCCTATTTTAAACCAAGGTTGCTTACCCATTATTTAAGGTTAGTTAGGGTAGCAAGTAAAGAAGAATTTTTACGTTCCGGTGTCTGCAGCGAATGGAGAATAAACTGTACGAGGTAGTTCACTTGGACGCTTAAAGTTAAAAAGCGCGGGTGTATTTAGAGGCTAATATATAACAGTTTAATGAGTGTTTATAGTGTACACGAGTGCGCGGACGAACTACGGACCGAGATGAATTCTTCTTGATCCTCGTCTACTGCATGAGGTAGTAGCATCAGCAGTGACAGCGTCCACCACATCTGTCAGGCTTTGGGCATGACGTCCCACCGCAGGCCTGGGGTGGAGCGGCCGAGAGGTATATCCAGGCATGGGTTGTCTGGAATGGCTGCCTCAGTCCTCGCTAGCCTGGATCACGATGTCAATGTGGTGACATCAGTGGTTGTCATTGGCTTGGACGGCGTCCCTGTCAACAGCGTCCAGCGACGGCGTGTATCTGCACATTGAGCGGTATTGCTTAGTACCCGCCACACAACACTTGTTGATAGCAGCCACGTAATTCCCTGCAGAATCAACTCCTACCTTGTAACCAGCGGCAGAACGAGTTTTCTTCTTTGTTCCCGAGACCTTCAGCGAGGTAATAGACACCTCGATTCACGACGCCGGGTGTTTGTTTACCAGACACTTGTTGATAGCAGCTGCCTGCTCCCAGGATGAAGAAATATGGTGTGAGCCGTTACGATTCTCAACTGTCACGAAACTCAGTGTTACCAACTTTTGGCAAATGTCAAGTTTCAGTGTTTGAATTTGAAATTATGGTACGACCTAAATTAAACCAAATTTAAGGTAAATTTGGTGTGAATTAGGGCCGAGAGCGGCATCTGTGATAATACTAATTATCTCAGAACACTGAAACTTTAGTTTAACTATTTTTCAGTGTTTATTTATATGTCTTTCAAGTGTAATTATCTTTAGGGTTTATTTATTTCTCTATGTTTAATGTTGTGCAAAGATATGTGACTAAGAGAAGGTGATTTTGTCTATGGATCGGCGGATCTTTTAAAAAATGGAAAGGAGTGTGGATTGTTAACGATATAAGTTTGAGAGAATAAAATGAAGAAGGAAGTTTTAGTGGCTGGTATCAGCTATATTCTCAGCTGATAGTTCACTGAATAAGTGAACTGTTGTGCCCCTGAGCCAGGGCGAATGCTATGGTAATATTTAATTACCGGGGCTACTTTTATCCGCTGAAATATAAGGTACCAAAAGTCTAATGTATTCAGTACTGAAGTTTTGTGTTCGGTGATCCCCTCCTATTAACTGTTTCGGCATAGTATTTTATTTCTCTGGTTTTCATTATGGCACAACATAATTATTTTGAATTTCGCCTAGTGGTCCCGATTTAAAGACTCTTGTGTACTCCGAAGTAACTGAGTTAGTTAATTTTTTTATTCACTTTAAATACTATTATTTATCACAAATGAACTTTTGATTTTGGTTGTGCCCAACGTAACTTTATAGATAAATTATATTTTATTTGATTTCTAATGAGTCATGGATAAGCAACCTAGTTTCTCAGTGTCGAAATAGGTAACCTTGGGCATAAGCCGCAATGGAAAATTACTTATAGTATAGTAAACATTTATGATTAATATAGTAATGTTAAAGTGTGGCGCCCATATAAACTTAATATAGTAACTATAATTCCTATCATTTAAGTAAATACAATTATAGAGTGACAACTCAAGGGGTTTCATTTTGCTTCGAAACACATAAGAGTTTACCCTATAATATTAGTATAAATTACAGACTGTCGACCGTACGTGGGGCCCGATATTTTGTCAAGTAATTTTTGCTGAGTATAATCATGAATACCAGAGGGAGGTGTCATAACCGAGGCAATACCGGATCTAGGGACAGCAGCATGTCCGAGGACAGAGACGAATCTGATCAGCCCAAGGAACACTTGGAAACTATCTCAGTTTTAGTTCCTACTCCTAGTGGCAATATTGACTTAAATAACTTGCTCCAGGGACTCATGGACAGGTTAGATGCCAACGCTGCTGAAATAAATGCCAGGTTAGATGCCAACGCTGCTGAAATGAATGCCAAATTAGACTCTAACACTACCAGGTTAGATGTCAACGCTGCTGAAACCAGTGCCAGGCTAGAGTCTTATACTGCACAACTGACTGGCATACAGCAAAGTATCCTCAGCTTTGAGAGTAATCTCAAGTTAGAGCTGCAGGAAGTTAGGGAGTCAGTATCAGTTGTAACCAACCGGATAACGATACTAGAGTTGAACACTGATCAGAAATTAGCCCAACTTCAGAGTCAATGCCAAGACACCACACAGAAGATACAGGAGGAGTTAGGCAGTGTGTCAGAACGCTTAGAACAAGTGGCCCAACAGGTTGCACAAAACCTCTGCAGTTTGGACAACACTAGTCAACAGGTGCACGAACAAATGGCACAAATTTCACACAAAACGGACGAACTAGGACACCAACTAGAACAGCGAGTAGGTAATCTGGAAAATCGCATGCTTACCCTCAGGTTGGACAACTTGATGGATAGACCCATCACTACCGCAGTTACGCCCATAGCTATCCCTAGTAACGTGCCAGAGACTGCTTCACCAGTTACTACACCACATGCAGCACATTCTAGCCTTTCTCCTGCACTTGACCAAGTGGCCATTATGCACCACCCGGCCAGACAGTGGTCAGAGGCCATGCCTCGTTTCGCAGGTGGGGAAAATGAAAACCCCATGCGGTTTTTAAAAAAATTTGAGGAGTATTCAGCCATGTTTAAGCTGAATGATGAGGAGAAATTAAAATGCCTGAATACTGCCCTCCGCGAACATGCGTATTACTGGTGGGAAGTAATACAAACTTCGACCCACACATACGCAGATTTCCAAACTCAATTCAAGCAGAAGTTCTGGAGTGTGCGAATACAGGGCCACTTAAGAGCCAGGCTGCATGGGGAAAAATTTGACTATAAAAAACATAAGTCTCTGGAAGCCTATCTCTCGAGCATGTTCGAACGTACCAGATATTTAGACCTACCTATGAATGACGAGGAATTTATTTCCATGTTTCTTGGACAACTACCCTACAAGTACCAGTTACAGCTAACTGGTAGGAATTTTTCGAATATTACCGAGTTTAGAGAACAGTTACTGGCATTCGCCAGGCTAGAGCAGCAGGGGCGGATTAATACCACTGAACCAGAAAAGGCACAAGCTCAGAAATCACCTCCGCTTTACCAACAGTGGCAGCGCGGCGGGGAACAGCCCAAAATACGAGTCAACACCGCCAAATGGAAGTTTCACCACACCGGTAAATGGAACAACCGGCAGAATCGAATACATAACTCGAACTTCTGGAGCGGGAAATGGAGTTATCCCGGTGGTGACGAGTACGAGCCGAGCCACCATGAACAACCCCGTAACAAGAGTTCGCAACATGAAGAACAGCGGCTTCCCAGGTACGAGTATCCAGAGCGACCAAGATCACCACGTCAAGGCTACCACGACCGATTGCCAAGATCACCGGAGCAGCAGCAACAGCTAGTGTTCCCTCCCAGTGGAGCTGAAACCGTCCAGTCAGCGAACACCACGACGAGTTTCCCCACTCACAACTTCCCCTCGTCCACGTCAAAGTACCAACACGGATACTTTGCGCGGCAATCACCAATCCCTCCCAACAGCAGCCAGATGCAGCAGCAGGCCAGCTCAGCATCAAACGCCGCCTTGGCTAGCACAGCCAATGTGACGGCGTTAAACTAGCAAGGATTAGTGGTGATACGCCCCGATCATTAGTCCAGGGACCAGACATGGGGGTAAATGATTACCAACAGTTAATCCTGTGGAGCGGCAGACCAGCGTACACCCCTCATGAAGCCATATGCCTGGTTCGGTCGGAGGCGATACCAAACCAATATTTACCCATCTGCGACGAGAATCCGGATCAGGATAAACTTCCTAGCAGGGAAGAAATTGAGGATTTAGTTAGAGCAAAGCTACACCTAGAAGCCAGGAATAGACAGAAGCGGAAAACCAGGCGCAAGCTACACCGTTTTAAGGTCGGTGACCTTGTGCTGTTAAGGACTGCGCCAACAAGCAACAAGTGGGCGAATGTAACGAAGAAGTTATTCCTACTCTACAGTGGACCCTACGAGATTCTCCAGGTACATCGGGAGAACTGTTACACCTTAAAGGAAGTGTCAACAGGTATCAATGTGGGAAACTACAACATTAATCATTTAAGGGCCTACCACGCACCAGCTGTGCAAGATATGTAAGATCAGAGTATACAAAATAGTTAGCTATATGTATACTGTACTGTTATTGTGCCTCGAATTATTAATAGGATTTGTGTGTAACTGTGAATTTATACCGGAAGGTTATGGTGTTAGTCAGCTGAGTTATTTTTTTTTTGTGTGAACTCAGTTGATTTCGGCTAGGTGAAGCGTAGTCTTCCTAGCATTTATGTGGTTCAGTACGAGAGTAAATGCTCTTGTCCTTAGGCAGAGACCTAGAGGATGTACTGTGAACCTGGTGTACTGTATGTACATGTTTATTGGCAGCACCTAATAGTTCGGTTCACACACACGAATTAAGTAATTTTAATGTACACTGTCAGTACAGGCTGTATATTGGTGCTAATGTATACCTAGGCAATGTTCTGTTGTAAACACAGACACCCTGACACACTGTGTGTAAACAAACAAGAAAGCACTGTAGAAATAGAAAATAATGGCTTACCTTGTTATGATCCAGGCTACAGCTTTTTTTTACCTACCTATTTCCTAGGCATTCCTCATTTCTAACACTTTTCAATCAGTAGTAAATCATGCTGACTAGGATTGTAATCCCACAGGATTACCCTATCTAAGTGGATATTTACTTCATCCACAACTTCCTAGATATCACACCTGAAGAAAGAATTAGCTATATAGCTGGCTAGAGAGATCACCTTCACTTCTCTTTAGATTAATTTTGACAAGAAAGAAAAATGCACATTAATCATTGAATTTCACTTGTTTACATCATACAGATAGCACTCAGTTTGGTAATTCACTGTCTATTTCTTGATGTGAAAAGATTCTTCAGTGATGAGTGTAGAATGTTATTATTTGTTAATTGACAAAATATTATTAAATATCTGTGAGGTAATTAATAACAATGCTAAAAAGCTAGTGATGTGAAAATGTGATTTAATGTTGTTTTATGGGAGACCAAATGAAACAATTATGATTACTAAATATAATCAGAAATAACTGTAAAATATTAGAATATGTGCATATCAATGTTAATGGCCAGGAATGTGCTATTCCTATATACCAGCAAGTCATTTATGAAGTTCTAGTAATCACTGTAAATATTTATTTAATATGTGCATATCAATGTTATTGTGTTTGAAGTTTAATTATGTGTTCCTGCACTGAAGTTTAGTTAATGTTTCTAAGAACAAGTTGATTGTAAATATAATATATATATCATAATGAAACAAATGTTTATTGTTATAGGCAGAATTCCAGGAAATGTTATTATTTCTGCCATAAAATTAATGTACTAACATAATAATGTTTAATAATGAAGTTTAACAAACAACTATTTCAATTGATGGTATGATACCAATTGTAATAAAACAAAGCTTTCTTTGGCTGGGTTAAAAATAATTATTTTCAGCCAAAATAACTAAATGGCATTTGTGTAAATAGTTATCTATTGTTGTAGACAAGTAAAAATTATCACATTTATGTACACAGCATTTTATCATGAACATGGGAAAAAATACCCAGTCTCAACAATAGTCCACATCTGATTTCCACTATATTATGTAGTTGTATGCTTATTTTATTTAATATTTTTGGTTAATATGAGTTGTGTCAAATTATGTGTGTTTAATTTAAGATTTTAAATTTTTAATAAGTAGGCCTATTTTAAACCAAGGTTGCTTACCCATTATTTAAGGTTAGTTAGGGTAGCAAGTAAAGAAGAATTTTTACGTTCCGGTGTCTGCAGCGAATGGAGAATAAACTGTACGAGGTAGTTCACTTGGACGCTTAAAGTTAAAAAGCGCGGGTGTATTTAGAGGCTAATATATAACAGTTTAATGAGTGTTTATAGTGTACACGAGTGCGCGGACGAACTACGGACCGAGATGAATTCTTCTTGATCCTCGTCTACTGCATGAGGTAGTAGCATCAGCAGTGACAGCGTCCACCACATCTGTCAGGCTTTGGGCATGACGTCCCACCGCAGGCCTGGGGTGGAGCGGCCGAGAGGTATATCCAGGCATGGGTTGTCTGGAATGGCTGCCTCAGTCCTCGCTAGCCTGGATCACGATGTCAATGTGGTGACATCAGTGGTTGTCATTGGCTTGGACGGCGTCCCTGTCAACAGCGTCCAGCGACGGCGTGTATCTGCACATTGAGCGGTATTGCTTAGTACCCGCCACACAACACTTGTTGATAGCAGCCACGTAATTCCCTGCAGAATCAACTCCTACCTTGTAACCAGCGGCAGAACGAGTTTTCTTCTTTGTTCCCGAGACCTTCAGCGAGGTAATAGACACCTCGATTCACGACGCCGGGTGTTTGTTTACCAGACACTTGTTGATAGCAGCTGCCTGCTCCCAGGATGAAGAAATATGGTGTGAGCCGTTACGATTCTCAACTGTCACGAAACTCAGTGTTACCAACTTTTGGCAAATGTCAAGTTTCAGTGTTTGAATTTGAAATTATGGTACGACCTAAATTAAACCAAATTTAAGGTAAATTTGGTGTGAATTAGGGCCGAGAGCGGCATCTGTGATAATACTAATTATCTCAGAACACTGAAACTTTAGTTTAACTATTTTTCAGTGTTTATTTATATGTCTTTCAAGTGTAATTATCTTTAGGGTTTATTTATTTCTCTATGTTTAATGTTGTGCAAAGATATGTGACTAAGAGAAGGTGATTTTGTCTATGGATCGGCGGATCTTTTAAAAAATGGAAAGGAGTGTGGATTGTTAACGATATAAGTTTGAGAGAATAAAATGAAGAAGGAAGTTTTAGTGGCTGGTATCAGCTATATTCTCAGCTGATAGTTCACTGAATAAGTGAACTGTTGTGCCCCTGAGCCAGGGCGAATGCTATGGTAATATTTAATTACCGGGGCTACTTTTATCCGCTGAAATATAAGGTACCAAAAGTCTAATGTATTCAGTACTGAAGTTTTGTGTTCGGTGATCCCCTCCTATTAACTGTTTCGGCATAGTATTTTATTTCTCTGGTTTTCATTATGGCACAACATAATTATTTTGAATTTCGCCTAGTGGTCCCGATTTAAAGACTCTTGTGTACTCCGAAGTAACTGAGTTAGTTAATTTTTTTATTCACTTTAAATACTATTATTTATCACAAATGAACTTTTGATTTTGGTTGTGCCCAACGTAACTTTATAGATAAATTATATTTTATTTGATTTCTAATGAGTCATGGATAAGCAACCTAGTTTCTCAGTGTCGAAATAGGTAACCTTGGGCATAAGCCGCAATGGAAAATTACTTATAGTATAGTAAACATTTATGATTAATATAGTAATGTTAAAGTGTGGCGCCCATATAAACTTAATATAGTAACTATAATTCCTATCATTTAAGTAAATACAATTATAGAGTGACAACTCAAGGGGTTTCATTTTGCTTCGAAACACATAAGAGTTTACCCTATAATATTAGTATAAATTACAGACTGTCGACCGTACGTGGGGCCCGATATTTTGTCAAGTAATTTTTGCTGAGTATAATCATGAATACCAGAGGGAGGTGTCATAACCGAGGCAATACCGGATCTAGGGACAGCAGCATGTCCGAGGACAGAGACGAATCTGATCAGCCCAAGGAACACTTGGAAACTATCTCAGTTTTAGTTCCTACTCCTAGTGGCAATATTGACTTAAATAACTTGCTCCAGGGACTCATGGACAGGTTAGATGCCAACGCTGCTGAAATAAATGCCAGGTTAGATGCCAACGCTGCTGAAATGAATGCCAAATTAGACTCTAACACTACCAGGTTAGATGTCAACGCTGCTGAAACCAGTGCCAGGCTAGAGTCTTATACTGCACAACTGACTGGCATACAGCAAAGTATCCTCAGCTTTGAGAGTAATCTCAAGTTAGAGCTGCAGGAAGTTAGGGAGTCAGTATCAGTTGTAACCAACCGGATAACGATACTAGAGTTGAACACTGATCAGAAATTAGCCCAACTTCAGAGTCAATGCCAAGACACCACACAGAAGATACAGGAGGAGTTAGGCAGTGTGTCAGAACGCTTAGAACAAGTGGCCCAACAGGTTGCACAAAACCTCTGCAGTTTGGACAACACTAGTCAACAGGTGCACGAACAAATGGCACAAATTTCACACAAAACGGACGAACTAGGACACCAACTAGAACAGCGAGTAGGTAATCTGGAAAATCGCATGCTTACCCTCAGGTTGGACAACTTGATGGATAGACCCATCACTACCGCAGTTACGCCCATAGCTATCCCTAGTAACGTGCCAGAGACTGCTTCACCAGTTACTACACCACATGCAGCACATTCTAGCCTTTCTCCTGCACTTGACCAAGTGGCCATTATGCACCACCCGGCCAGACAGTGGTCAGAGGCCATGCCTCGTTTCGCAGGTGGGGAAAATGAAAACCCCATGCGGTTTTTAAAAAAATTTGAGGAGTATTCAGCCATGTTTAAGCTGAATGATGAGGAGAAATTAAAATGCCTGAATACTGCCCTCCGCGAACATGCGTATTACTGGTGGGAAGTAATACAAACTTCGACCCACACATACGCAGATTTCCAAACTCAATTCAAGCAGAAGTTCTGGAGTGTGCGAATACAGGGCCACTTAAGAGCCAGGCTGCATGGGGAAAAATTTGACTATAAAAAACATAAGTCTCTGGAAGCCTATCTCTCGAGCATGTTCGAACGTACCAGATATTTAGACCTACCTATGAATGACGAGGAATTTATTTCCATGTTTCTTGGACAACTACCCTACAAGTACCAGTTACAGCTAACTGGTAGGAATTTTTCGAATATTACCGAGTTTAGAGAACAGTTACTGGCATTCGCCAGGCTAGAGCAGCAGGGGCGGATTAATACCACTGAACCAGAAAAGGCACAAGCTCAGAAATCACCTCCGCTTTACCAACAGTGGCAGCGCGGCGGGGAACAGCCCAAAATACGAGTCAACACCGCCAAATGGAAGTTTCACCACACCGGTAAATGGAACAACCGGCAGAATCGAATACATAACTCGAACTTCTGGAGCGGGAAATGGAGTCATCCCGGTGGTGACGAGTACGAGCCGAGCCACCATGAACAACCCCGTAACAAGAGTTCGCAACATGAAGAACAGCGGCTTCCCAGGTACGAGTATCCAGAGCGACCAAGATCACCACGTCAAGGCTACCACGACCGATTGCCAAGATCACCGGAGCAGCAGCAACAGCTAGTGTTCCCTCCCAGTGGAGCTGAAACCGTCCAGTCAGCGAACACCACGACGAGTTTCCCCACTCACAACTTCCCCTCGTCCACGTCAAAGTACCAACACGGATACTTTGCGCGGCAATCACCAATCCCTCCCAACAGCAGCCAGATGCAGCAGCAGGCCAGCTCAGCATCAAACGCCGCCTTGGCTAGCACAGCCAATGTGACGGCGTTAAACTAGCAAGGATTAGTGGTGATACGCCCCGATCATTAGTCCAGGGACCAGACATGGGGGTAAATGATTACCAACAGTTAATCCTGTGGAGCGGCAGACCAGCGTACACCCCTCATGAAGCCATATGCCTGGTTCGGTCGGAGGCGATACCAAACCAATATTTACCCATCTGCGACGAGAATCCGGATCAGGATAAACTTCCTAGCAGGGAAGAAATTGAGGATTTAGTTAGAGCAAAGCTACACCTAGAAGCCAGGAATAGACAGAAGCGGAAAACCAGGCGCAAGCTACACCGTTTTAAGGTCGGTGACCTTGTGCTGTTAAGGACTGCGCCAACAAGCAACAAGTGGGCGAATGTAACGAAGAAGTTATTCCTACTCTACAGTGGACCCTACGAGATTCTCCAGGTACATCGGGAGAACTGTTACACCTTAAAGGAAGTGTCAACAGGTATCAATGTGGGAAACTACAACATTAATCATTTAAGGGCCTACCACGCACCAGCTGTGCAAGATATGTAAGATCAGAGTATACAAAATAGTTAGCTATATGTATACTGTACTGTTATTGTGCCTCGAATTATTAATAGGATTTGTGTGTAACTGTGAATTTATACCGGAAGGTTATGGTGTTAGTCAGCTGAGTTATTTTTTTTTTGTGTGAACTCAGTTGATTTCGGCTAGGTGAAGCGTAGTCTTCCTAGCATTTATGTGGTTCAGTACGAGAGTAAATGCTCTTGTCCTTAGGCAGAGACCTAGAGGATGTACTGTGCACCTGGTGTACTGTATGTACATGTTTATTGGCAGCACCTAATAGTTCGGTTCACACACACGAATTAAGTAATTTTAATGTACACTGTCAGTACAGGCTGTATATTGGTGCTAATGTATACCTAGGCAATGTTCTGTTGTAAACACAGACACCCTGACACACTGTGTGTAAACAAACAAGAAAGCACTGTAGAAATAGAAAATAATGGCTTACCTTGTTATGATCCAGGCTACAGCTTTTTTTTACCTACCTATTTCCTAGGCATTCCTCATTTCTAACACTTTTCAATCAGTAGTAAATCATGCTGACTAGGATTGTAATCCCACAGGATTACCCTATCTAAGTGGATATTTACTTCATCCACAACTTCCTAGATATCACACCTGAAGAAAGAATTAGCTATATAGCTGGCTAGAGAGATCACCTTCACTTCTCTTTAGATTAATTTTGACAAGAAAGAAAAATGCACATTAATCATTGAATTTCACTTGTTTACATCATACAGATAGCACTCAGTTTGGTAATTCACTGTCTATTTCTTGATGTGAAAAGATTCTTCAGTGATGAGTGTAGAATGTTATTATTTGTTAATTGACAAAATATTATTAAATATCTGTGAGGTAATTAATAACAATGCTAAAAAGCTAGTGATGTGAAAATGTGATTTAATGTTGTTTTATGGGAGACCAAATGAAACAATTATGATTACTAAATATAATCAGAAATAACTGTAAAATATTAGAATATGTGCATATCAATGTTAATGGCCAGGAATGTGCTATTCCTATATACCAGCAAGTCATTTATGAAGTTCTAGTAATCACTGTAAATATTTATTTAATATGTGCATATCAATGTTATTGTGTTTGAAGTTTAATTATGTGTTCCTGCACTGAAGTTTAGTTAATGTTTCTAAGAACAAGTTGATTGTAAATATAATATATATATATCATAATGAAACAAATGTTTATTGTTATAGGCAGAATTCCAGGAAATGTTATTATTTCTGCCATAAAATTAATGTACTAACATAATAATGTTTAATAATGAAGTTTAACAAACAACTATTTCAATTGATGGTATGATACCAATTGTAATAAAACAAAGCTTTCTTTGGCTGGGTTAAAAATAATTATTTTCAGCCAAAATAACTAAATGGCATTTGTGTAAATAGTTATCTATTGTTGTAGACAAGTAAAAATTATCACATTTATGTACACAGCATTTTATCATGAACATGGGAAAAAATACCCAGTCTCAACAATAGTCCACATCTGATTTCCACTATATTATGTAGTTGTATGCTTATTTTATTTAATATTTTTGGTTAATATGAGTTGTGTCAAATTATGTGTGTTTAATTTAAGATTTTAAATTTTTAATAAGTAGGCCTATTTTAAACCAAGGTTGCTTACCCATTATTTAAGGTTAGTTAGGGTAGCAAGTAAAGAAGAATTTTTACGTTCCGGTGTCTGCAGCGAATGGAGAATAAACTGTACGAGGTAGTTCACTTGGACGCTTAAAGTTAAAAAGCGCGGGTGTATTTAGAGGCTAATATATAACAGTTTAATGAGTGTTTATAGTGTACACGAGTGCGCGGACGAACTACGGACCGAGATGAATTCTTCTTGATCCTCGTCTACTGCATGAGGTAGTAGCATCAGCAGTGACAGCGTCCACCACATCTGTCAGGCTTTGGGCATGACGTCCCACCGCAGGCCTGGGGTGGAGCGGCCGAGAGGTATATCCAGGCATGGGTTGTCTGGAATGGCTGCCTCAGTCCTCGCTAGCCTGGATCACGATGTCAATGTGGTGACATCAGTGGTTGTCATTGGCTTGGACGGCGTCCCTGTCAACAGCGTCCAGCGACGGCGTGTATCTGCACATTGAGCGGTATTGCTTAGTACCCGCCACACAACACTTGTTGATAGCAGCCACGTAATTCCCTGCAGAATCAACTCCTACCTTGTAACCAGCGGCAGAACGAGTTTTCTTCTTTGTTCCCGAGACCTTCAGCGAGGTAATAGACACCTCGATTCACGACGCCGGGTGTTTGTTTACCAGACACTTGTTGATAGCAGCTGCCTGCTCCCAGGATGAAGAAATATGGTGTGAGCCGTTACGATTCTCAACTGTCACGAAACTCAGTGTTACCAACTTTTGGCAAATGTCAAGTTTCAGTGTTTGAATTTGAAATTATGGTACGACCTAAATTAAACCAAATTTAAGGTAAATTTGGTGTGAATTAGGGCCGAGAGCGGCATCTGTGATAATACTAATTATCTCAGAACACTGAAACTTTAGTTTAACTATTTTTCAGTGTTTATTTATATGTCTTTCAAGTGTAATTATCTTTAGGGTTTATTTATTTCTCTATGTTTAATGTTGTGCAAAGATATGTGACTAAGAGAAGGTGATTTTGTCTATGGATCGGCGGATCTTTTAAAAAATGGAAAGGAGTGTGGATTGTTAACGATATAAGTTTGAGAGAATAAAATGAAGAAGGAAGTTTTAGTGGCTGGTATCAGCTATATTCTCAGCTGATAGTTCACTGAATAAGTGAACTGTTGTGCCCCTGAGCCAGGGCGAATGCTATGGTAATATTTAATTACCGGGGCTACTTTTATCCGCTGAAATATAAGGTACCAAAAGTCTAATGTATTCAGTACTGAAGTTTTGTGTTCGGTGATCCCCTCCTATTAACTGTTTCGGCATAGTATTTTATTTCTCTGGTTTTCATTATGGCACAACATAATTATTTTGAATTTCGCCTAGTGGTCCCGATTTAAAGACTCTTGTGTACTCCGAAGTAACTGAGTTAGTTAATTTTTTTATTCACTTTAAATACTATTATTTATCACAAATGAACTTTTGATTTTGGTTGTGCCCAACGTAACTTTATAGATAAATTATATTTTATTTGATTTCTAATGAGTCATGGATAAGCAACCTAGTTTCTCAGTGTCGAAATAGGTAACCTTGGGCATAAGCCGCAATGGAAAATTACTTATAGTATAGTAAACATTTATGATTAATATAGTAATGTTAAAGTGTGGCGCCCATATAAACTTAATATAGTAACTATAATTCCTATCATTTAAGTAAATACAATTATAGAGTGACAACTCAAGGGGTTTCATTTTGCTTCGAAACACATAAGAGTTTACCCTATAATATTAGTATAAATTACAGACTGTCGACCGTACGTGGGGCCCGATATTTTGTCAAGTAATTTTTGCTGAGTATAATCATGAATACCAGAGGGAGGTGTCATAACCGAGGCAATACCGGATCTAGGGACAGCAGCATGTCCGAGGACAGAGACGAATCTGATCAGCCCAAGGAACACTTGGAAACTATCTCAGTTTTAGTTCCTACTCCTAGTGGCAATATTGACTTAAATAACTTGCTCCAGGGACTCATGGACAGGTTAGATGCCAACGCTGCTGAAATAAATGCCAGGTTAGATGCCAACGCTGCTGAAATGAATGCCAAATTAGACTCTAACACTACCAGGTTAGATGTCAACGCTGCTGAAACCAGTGCCAGGCTAGAGTCTTATACTGCACAACTGACTGGCATACAGCAAAGTATCCTCAGCTTTGAGAGTAATCTCAAGTTAGAGCTGCAGGAAGTTAGGGAGTCAGTATCAGTTGTAACCAACCGGATAACGATACTAGAGTTGAACACTGATCAGAAATTAGCCCAACTTCAGAGTCAATGCCAAGACACCACACAGAAGATACAGGAGGAGTTAGGCAGTGTGTCAGAACGCTTAGAACAAGTGGCCCAACAGGTTGCACAAAACCTCTGCAGTTTGGACAACACTAGTCAACAGGTGCACGAACAAATGGCACAAATTTCACACAAAACGGACGAACTAGGACACCAACTAGAACAGCGAGTAGGTAATCTGGAAAATCGCATGCTTACCCTCAGGTTGGACAACTTGATGGATAGACCCATCACTACCGCAGTTACGCCCATAGCTATCCCTAGTAACGTGCCAGAGACTGCTTCACCAGTTACTACACCACATGCAGCACATTCTAGCCTTTCTCCTGCACTTGACCAAGTGGCCATTATGCACCACCCGGCCAGACAGTGGTCAGAGGCCATGCCTCGTTTCGCAGGTGGGGAAAATGAAAACCCCATGCGGTTTTTAAAAAAATTTGAGGAGTATTCAGCCATGTTTAAGCTGAATGATGAGGAGAAATTAAAATGCCTGAATACTGCCCTCCGCGAACATGCGTATTACTGGTGGGAAGTAATACAAACTTCGACCCACACATACGCAGATTTCCAAACTCAATTCAAGCAGAAGTTCTGGAGTGTGCGAATACAGGGCCACTTAAGAGCCAGGCTGCATGGGGAAAAATTTGACTATAAAAAACATAAGTCTCTGGAAGCCTATCTCTCGAGCATGTTCGAACGTACCAGATATTTAGACCTACCTATGAATGACGAGGAATTTATTTCCATGTTTCTTGGACAACTACCCTACAAGTACCAGTTACAGCTAACTGGTAGGAATTTTTCGAATATTACCGAGTTTAGAGAACAGTTACTGGCATTCGCCAGGCTAGAGCAGCAGGGGCGGATTAATACCACTGAACCAGAAAAGGCACAAGCTCAGAAATCACCTCCGCTTTACCAACAGTGGCAGCGCGGCGGGGAACAGCCCAAAATACGAGTCAACACCGCCAAATGGAAGTTTCACCACACCGGTAAATGGAACAACCGGCAGAATCGAATACATAACTCGAACTTCTGGAGCGGGAAATGGAGTCATCCCGGTGGTGACGAGTACGAGCCGAGCCACCATGAACAACCCCGTAACAAGAGTTCGCAACATGAAGAACAGCGGCTTCCCAGGTACGAGTATCCAGAGCGACCAAGATCACCACGTCAAGGCTACCACGACCGATTGCCAAGATCACCGGAGCAGCAGCAACAGCTAGTGTTCCCTCCCAGTGGAGCTGAAACCGTCCAGTCAGCGAACACCACGACGAGTTTCCCCACTCACAACTTCCCCTCGTCCACGTCAAAGTACCAACACGGATACTTTGCGCGGCAATCACCAATCCCTCCCAACAGCAGCCAGATGCAGCAGCAGGCCAGCTCAGCATCAAACGCCGCCTTGGCTAGCACAGCCAATGTGACGGCGTTAAACTAGCAAGGATTAGTGGTGATACGCCCCGATCATTAGTCCAGGGACCAGACATGGGGGTAAATGATTACCAACAGTTAATCCTGTGGAGCGGCAGACCAGCGTACACCCCTCATGAAGCCATATGCCTGGTTCGGTCGGAGGCGATACCAAACCAATATTTACCCATCTGCGACGAGAATCCGGATCAGGATAAACTTCCTAGCAGGGAAGAAATTGAGGATTTAGTTAGAGCAAAGCTACACCTAGAAGCCAGGAATAGACAGAAGCGGAAAACCAGGCGCAAGCTACACCGTTTTAAGGTCGGTGACCTTGTGCTGTTAAGGACTGCGCCAACAAGCAACAAGTGGGCGAATGTAACGAAGAAGTTATTCCTACTCTACAGTGGACCCTACGAGATTCTCCAGGTACATCGGGAGAACTGTTACACCTTAAAGGAAGTGTCAACAGGTATCAATGTGGGAAACTACAACATTAATCATTTAAGGGCCTACCACGCACCAGCTGTGCAAGATATGTAAGATCAGAGTATACAAAATAGTTAGCTATATGTATACTGTACTGTTATTGTGCCTCGAATTATTAATAGGATTTGTGTGTAACTGTGAATTTATACCGGAAGGTTATGGTGTTAGTCAGCTGAGTTATTTTTTTTTTGTGTGAACTCAGTTGATTTCGGCTAGGTGAAGCGTAGTCTTCCTAGCATTTATGTGGTTCAGTACGAGAGTAAATGCTCTTGTCCTTAGGCAGAGACCTAGAGGATGTACTGTGCACCTGGTGTACTGTATGTACATGTTTATTGGCAGCACCTAATAGTTCGGTTCACACACACGAATTAAGTAATTTTAATGTACACTGTCAGTACAGGCTGTATATTGGTGCTAATGTATACCTAGGCAATGTTCTGTTGTAAACACAGACACCCTGACACACTGTGTGTAAACAAACAAGAAAGCACTGTAGAAATAGAAAATAATGGCTTACCTTGTTATGATCCAGGCTACAGCTTTTTTTTACCTACCTATTTCCTAGGCATTCCTCATTTCTAACACTTTTCAATCAGTAGTAAATCATGCTGACTAGGATTGTAATCCCACAGGATTACCCTATCTAAGTGGATATTTACTTCATCCACAACTTCCTAGATATCACACCTGAAGAAAGAATTAGCTATATAGCTGGCTAGAGAGATCACCTTCACTTCTCTTTAGATTAATTTTGACAAGAAAGAAAAATGCACATTAATCATTGAATTTCACTTGTTTACATCATACAGATAGCACTCAGTTTGGTAATTCACTGTCTATTTCTTGATGTGAAAAGATTCTTCAGTGATGAGTGTAGAATGTTATTATTTGTTAATTGACAAAATATTATTAAATATCTGTGAGGTAATTAATAACAATGCTAAAAAGCTAGTGATGTGAAAATGTGATTTAATGTTGTTTTATGGGAGACCAAATGAAACAATTATGATTACTAAATATAATCAGAAATAACTGTAAAATATTAGAATATGTGCATATCAATGTTAATGGCCAGGAATGTGCTATTCCTATATACCAGCAAGTCATTTATGAAGTTCTAGTAATCACTGTAAATATTTATTTAATATGTGCATATCAATGTTATTGTGTTTGAAGTTTAATTATGTGTTCCTGCACTGAAGTTTAGTTAATGTTTCTAAGAACAAGTTGATTGTAAATATAATATATATATCATAATGAAACAAATGTTTATTGTTATAGGCAGAATTCCAGGAAATGTTATTATTTCTGCCATAAAATTAATGTACTAACATAATAATGTTTAATAATGAAGTTTAACAAACAACTATTTCAATTGATGGTATGATACCAATTGTAATAAAACAAAGCTTTCTTTGGCTGGGTTAAAAATAATTATTTTCAGCCAAAATAACTAAATGGCATTTGTGTAAATAGTTATCTATTGTTGTAGACAAGTAAAAATTATCACATTTATGTACACAGCATTTTATCATGAACATGGGAAAAAATACCCAGTCTCAACAATAGTCCACATCTGATTTCCACTATATTATGTAGTTGTATGCTTATTTTATTTAATATTTTTGGTTAATATGAGTTGTGTCAAATTATGTGTGTTTAATTTAAGATTTTAAATTTTTAATAAGTAGGCCTATTTTAAACCAAGGTTGCTTACCCATTATTTAAGGTTAGTTAGGGTAGCAAGTAAAGAAGAATTTTTACGTTCCGGTGTCTGCAGCGAATGGAGAATAAACTGTACGAGGTAGTTCACTTGGACGCTTAAAGTTAAAAAGCGCGGGTGTATTTAGAGGCTAATATATAACAGTTTAATGAGTGTTTATAGTGTACACGAGTGCGCGGACGAACTACGGACCGAGATGAATTCTTCTTGATCCTCGTCTACTGCATGAGGTAGTAGCATCAGCAGTGACAGCGTCCACCACATCTGTCAGGCTTTGGGCATGACGTCCCACCGCAGGCCTGGGGTGGAGCGGCCGAGAGGTATATCCAGGCATGGGTTGTCTGGAATGGCTGCCTCAGTCCTCGCTAGCCTGGATCACGATGTCAATGTGGTGACATCAGTGGTTGTCATTGGCTTGGACGGCGTCCCTGTCAACAGCGTCCAGCGACGGCGTGTATCTGCACATTGAGCGGTATTGCTTAGTACCCGCCACACAACACTTGTTGATAGCAGCCACGTAATTCCCTGCAGAATCAACTCCTACCTTGTAACCAGCGGCAGAACGAGTTTTCTTCTTTGTTCCCGAGACCTTCAGCGAGGTAATAGACACCTCGATTCACGACGCCGGGTGTTTGTTTACCAGACACTTGTTGATAGCAGCTGCCTGCTCCCAGGATGAAGAAATATGGTGTGAGCCGTTACGATTCTCAACTGTCACGAAACTCAGTGTTACCAACTTTTGGCAAATGTCAAGTTTCAGTGTTTGAATTTGAAATTATGGTACGACCTAAATTAAACCAAATTTAAGGTAAATTTGGTGTGAATTAGGGCCGAGAGCGGCATCTGTGATAATACTAATTATCTCAGAACACTGAAACTTTAGTTTATCTATTTTTCAGTGTTTATTTATATGTCTTTCAAGTGTAATTATCTTTAGGGTTTATTTATTTCTCTATGTTTAATGTTGTGCAAAGATATGTGACTAAGAGAAGGTGATTTTGTCTATGGATCGGCGGATCTTTTAAAAAATGGAAAGGAGTGTGGATTGTTAACGATATAAGTTTGAGAGAATAAAATGAAGAAGGAAGTTTTAGTGGCTGGTATCAGCTATATTCTCAGCTGATAGTTCACTGAATAAGTGAACTGTTGTGCCCCTGAGCCAGGGCGAATGCTATGGTAATATTTAATTACCGGGGCTACTTTTATCCGCTGAAATATAAGGTACCAAAAGTCTAATGTATTCAGTACTGAAGTTTTGTGTTCGGTGATCCCCTCCTATTAACTGTTTCGGCATAGTATTTTATTTCTCTGGTTTTCATTATGGCACAACATAATTATTTTGAATTTCGCCTAGTGGTCCCGATTTAAAGACTCTTGTGTACTCCGAAGTAACTGAGTTAGTTAATTTTTTAATTCACTTTAAATACTATTATTTATCACAAATGAACTTTTGATTTTGGTTGTGCCCAACATAACTTTATAGATAAATTATATTTTATTTGATTTCTAATGAGTCATGGATAAGCAACCTAGTTTCTCAGTGTCGAAATAGGTAACCTTGGGCATAAGCCTCAATGGAAAATTACTTATAGTATAGTAAACATTTATGATTTGACGCCGACCGCCAATGCTCCTCTGTTGCTATGCCTCATCAACGTCTCGCAAAAGCGTGTGCACCGAACGCGCCCGTGCGCGCAACAAAGTGCAGTTCGTGCGACGAGGCGAACGCCATACAACGAGTGCTACACCGGCGCAAGGATCCGGCCGGGTGTGGCATATCCTTCCGCCGCACTACAACAAATTGTTATAATTATGTTTTTCCACAGGATTTTATTAAACATTATTTTTTATTAATTAATAATTCAGTCTTTGCAAAACCATGTTTCACTGTGCGATTTGTCCAGAACCTGGCCGGTTCAGTTTCCCGCGAAATTCACACGTTTCCGCGGGATGGCTGGCGGGGGAGGGGGGTCACGCGCGGCGACACAGGCAGTGTCCTTCGAGAGCTCAACCAGGCCGGCAGCCTGCGCGCAACGCGGAACCTTCAACCTTTGCATTCACCGACATGTAGTTTTCCATAGTGTAATTTCTTTTCAACCTTTTGTACAGTTCCGCGGTCGGCCTAAATTTACCATGAGGTACTTAACTTAATTCAATCAGTGCTCCGAGATGAGTGTTTTACGTCATACGTAAGTACTGTGGGGAGAGTATGTGTTTTTACGTCGGCGCTTCACGCCCAACCTAGCCTACAGGCTACTTAGTTTTGGCCCGCACGGGGCAGCCAGCAGGCGACACGTGCCATCCAACTTAATAACGATTCAGTCCCTGGGACACACCTAGACACCACGTAGAGTCGCCGGAGACACGGGCCTACGTGTTGCTAGCCCAGTTTATCAAGTGTAATGTGTTAGTGGAATAGTTGTTCGCCTAAGTGTAATTCGTCATGTCAGGGCTTATGTATCACCGTCGTACGGCAGTGCGCCACCAAACTTAATAACGATTCAGTCCCTGGGACACACCTAGTCACCACGTAGAGTCGCCGGAGACACGGGCCTACGTGTTGCTAGCCCAGTTTAACCAGAGCTAGGTATTAGTGTAGTGTATTGTGCTTCAAAATATCGTGTGCCATGTCAGTGTCTTTTGTAACTTTCGCGTCACGTATACGAGTCTGCCCCTCACGCGCATAAGAATCGTGAGCCGCCACTGAGGAAGTGAGCTGCGCGTGTGACTAGTCGCGTCGGGCAAACCGTTACGGCCAGAACGGGCAGCACCATGTATTGGGCTGTGCTGTATTAAATTCACCAACTATCTGAAGAGGTTTTGTGTTATTATTCAGGCATCCCGAGTGGCCTCAACAGCTCGGGGGGCCCTACTGCGTTGACCCCTACCTCTAGCCACAAGGCCGAACCTTCCCTGAGAACACGAACCTAACAAAATCACGTCTATATAATCGGAGGTAGCGGGGACGGCGTCAAATTGGCGCCCGACTAGTGTGGCTTTCATTTTCTAAAAATTAATTTCCAAATTTTGTTTCAAATTTTTTCTCAAATTTTTCAAATTTTATACTTCAAATTAGTGTACCAGTAAAGGCTCGCGTAGGAAGTCGGGAATCGCGCGGAAACGGACGCGATGCGCAGACAGCCAAAGGAGCGGGCACCTGGCGATAGGCGTGCGTCAAGTTACACGCCAGACGCGCATCAAGTTACGCGCCAGGCGAGATAACGGCTGTGGGAGCGGAAGTCCGCGCGCCTCGCACATTGATCAGGTGGCGCAGCTGCGCAGCTGCTACGCGCCGAACATGAGCACGAACATGAGCCGTGACGGAGCGATAAGCATAGACATGGAAGGGGTATGCCACGCATGCCTCCTGCCAGGGTTGCCAATAAATCATGCGGCGGCAGGGATTTTCGCCACCTGTACCTGCCACACGGAGTTCGGAGGGCAGGAGCACAAAGACCCCGTAAAATTCCTACAGCGATACCGGGACAGGCTGGCTCGATATGCGGTACCCACGTACGCACCAGCGCGCCCCGTCTGGACGGACGGGCGCGGCACACACAGCCCGTCAGCGGCCCGCACCGGGTCGTCGGCGAGCCATACCGTACACCAGGTGGCCCCGGCGACACCGGCAGCACCTGTGGTACCCACGTACGCACCAGCACGCCCCGTCAGGACGGACGGGCGCGGCTCACCCGACTCGTCAGCGGCCTGCACCGGGTCGTCGGCGAGCTGTACCGTACACCAGGTGGCCCCGGCGACACCGGCAGCACCTGCGGTACCCACGTACGCACCAGCACGCCCCGTCAGGACGGACAGGCGCGGCTCACCCGACTCGTCAGCGGCCCGCACCGGGTCGTCGGCGAGCCGTACCGTACACCAGGTGGCCCCGGCGACACTGGCAGCACCTGCGGTACCCACGTACGCACCAGCACGCCCCGTCAGGACGGACGGGCGCGGCTCACCCGACTCGTCAGCGGCCCGCACCGGGTCGTCGGCGAGCCACACCGTACACCAGGTGGCCCCGGCTACACCGGCAGCACCTGCGGTACCCACGAACGCACCAGCATGCCCCGTCAGGACGGACGGGCGCCGCTCACCCGACTCGTCAGCGGCCTGCACCGGGTCGTCGGCGAGCCGCACCGGACACCAGGTGGCCCCGGCGACACCGGCAGCACCTGCGGTGTCCGCTGACACACCGGCACGCCCCGTCAGGACGGACGGGCGCCGCTCACCCGACTCGTTAGCGGCCCGCACCGGGTCGTCGGCGAGCCACACCATACACCAGGTGGCCCCGGCTACACCGGCAGCACCTGCGGTACCCACGTACGCACCAGCACGCCCCGTCAGGACGGACGGGCGCCGCTCACCCGACTCGTCAGCGGCCTGCACCGGGTCGTCGGCGAGCCGCACTGGACACCAGGTGGCCCCGGCGACACCGGCAGCACCTGCGGTGTCCGCTGACACACCGGCACACCCCGTCAGGACGGACGGGCGCCGCTCACCCGACTCGTCAGCGGCCCGCACCGGGTCGTCGGCGAGCAGCACCGGACACCAGGTGGCCCTGGCGACACCGGCAGCACCTGCGGACCGCCTGACGGCAGCGGCAGCGCCCCGGGAGCAGTGCGGTGAGTCGTTCCAATTAGGGCAGTTGGGACCTGGGGCGGGGCATTTACTCCGGATTCCCGTCCGGATGGATGGACAGCCAGTGCATGCCCTTGTCGACACGGCCGCCAGCCACACGTATGTGTAGGCTCAGTGCTCGAGCGTATGGGACATTGACTCAGGTGCGGAGGAGGTACAGTTAGCGACGCAGGGGGCGACAGCGCGTATTGTCGGTCGCGCGAACATCACCATCTCTATGAGGGACCATGTTAGTCACACAACAGCACTAGTAGTAGAGGGACTACGGGAGACGCTGATCCTAGGACTGCCTTGGCTGGCGCAGGAGGACGCCACTGTGGAGGTCAGGGAGGGGAGATTGCACGTTGGCCACCATGAGCGGCGCACAGTCTACAGCCTGGGCTATCGGCCACCCGCCGAGCAGGGGACACCTATCACGCTTGCAGACTTGAGGAATGGTGTGCCCGCTGCCCATGTAGAGCTCATAAACAATGTCTTGTCTCAACAGCCACAGGTGTTTGCGGCCACAGATATGCTCCGCCGTACCACAACCACGGAACACACCATCCCCACCCGACCTCACCAACCCCAGTTCGTAAAACCATACGGGTTCGGCCCCACTGAAAGGCATGTCATCCAGACCCAGATCACGGAAATGTTACGCGATGGAGTCATCGAACCCAGTGAGTCGCCATACAACTGCCAGATTGTCATGGCGAACAAGAAAGATGGCTTTATGCGTTTTTGTGTGAATTTCAAACCAGTCAATTCAGTAACCATACCCGCCCCACCACCGCTCATCAACATAACAGACGCTTTGGCAGGGCTGGGCGACGCCCGCATCTTCACGTCCCTGGACCTCAAGTCCGGGTACTGGCAGGTGCCCGTACGTCCAGAGGACCACCCGAAGACCGCGTTCACTGCCCCTGACGGCCGGCGTTTCCAGTTCTGTGCCATGCCGTTCGGGCTGATAGACGCCCCCGCGACCTTCCAGGCCATGATGGTGCGTGTGTTAGACGGGTACGCGGGCGAGTTCGCCGCCGCGTACTTGGATGACGTCATCATCTGGTCACGGTCGTGGGAGGACCACGCCCGGCACCTCGGCCTGGTTCTTGAGCGGCTGGCCAGACACGGCCTCACGTGCGCCCCCCAGAAATGCCACGTGGGGGCGGCTGAACTGGAGTACCTAGGGCACATGGTGGACGCGGAGGGTTGCCGCCCTCTGCCAAAGCATCTGAACCTTATTGAGTCCAAACCCGCCCCACGAACCCGCAAGCAGCTGCAGAAGTTGATGGGCCTTCTCAACTGGCTGCGCTCGTTCATTCCGCATTTTGCCAGCGTCACAGCCCCAATGACGGACTTGCTGTCACCCAAGCTCCGGTTTCAGTGGACCAGCGAAGCGGACGCCGCCCTGGATGCGGTGAAACGGCAGTTCCGCGAGTGCCACCAGCTCGCCCGTCTGCAGCCTGACCTTCCCCTGTTCCCTCAGACAGACGCCAGTCAGGAGGGGATGGGGGCCGTCCTATACCAGGTGGGGGACAAAGGCGTGCGCCGGGTGGTGGAGTACGCCAGCGCCAAGTTCGGCCAGCCCGAACCGCGGTACCATGTGAACGAGCAGGAGTACATGGCCGTCATTTGGGCTATGCGCCGCTACCGCCACCACCTGAAGGGCCGCCGGTTCACGCTGCGGACGGACAGCCAGTGTCTCCGCTGGCTGGACTCCGCCCAGGGCCGCAAGTCGAAGTTCACGAGGTGGGCGCTGATGCTCCAGAACTTCGACTTCGCGGTCGAGCACGTCCCTGGACGGGACAACCAGTTCGCCGACGAGTTGTCGCGCCATCCCGACCCACACAACACGTTTCAGGATGACCAGGACTGGGAGGGGCTGTTGCCGCCAGAGGGAGCCGCGCCACCGGTCACTCCGGGGAAGGCGCCCGCAACTTTATTTCACATCCCAAGGGCCCCCGATCATCCCGCCGTCATGCCTGTGGAGACCCTGAGTGAATTAGTGGAATTCGTGAAACAGGCTCAGCGGACAGACGACCCCACACAGGCCGAGGTGCGGTCATGTGGGGAGCAGGCTCACCCCTACCACAGGTGCATGGACAGGGTGTTGGAGACCCGGGTACCAGGGGACATGGACGCCTGGCGCCTTCATGTGCCGCTCGGTGCCCGCGAGCAGGTCATGGGCTTCCACCACACGCACGAGCTGGCGGGACACCCGGGTGCTCACCAAACACAGTTAGACATCCGTAAGACCTTCCATTGGCCGGGGGTGACGCGGGATGTACGGGACCTGGTGCGGCGCTGCCAGCAGTGCCAGCAGAGGAAGACGAGGCGGTCTGACGGGGTGGAGCAGCAGCGTCCCCGCCGGCCTCGCGACCCGTTTCACACCCTGGCCCTGGACATAATGGGGCCCTACCCGCGGACCACCCGGGGAAGGAGGTTCTTGGTCGTCATCACAGACATTTTCACCCGGTGGGTCGAGGCCTTCCCGGTGTCCAACGTGCGCGCCGGAACCATAGCCGCCCTGCTGGACCACGAGATATTCCCGCGGTATGGTTTCGCGCGCGTGCTGTTGACGGACAACGGCTGTCAGTTCAGCGGGAGGCACTGGAGAGCTGACTGTCGCCGTTGGGGTCTCGACCACCACACCACCCCCATTTACCATCCCCAGGCCAACCCCACTGAGAGGCGGAACCAGGAGGTCAAGGCGCAGCTGCGGCTGAGGTTGGGGGACGACCACTCCAAATGGGACGTCCACCTGCCGAAGCTGTTGTATTGCCTCCGGCGCCGCACCAACGCTGTCACCGGTCATTCCCCTGCCGAGCTCCTGTACGGGAAGAACTTGGCGTTGCCCGGGGAAAGCAGGGTGGCCGATGTCGCCATGGGCACGGTGGCGCGCCCCAATCATGAGAAGGGGAGGGAGCACGCCAGACAACGGCAGGCCCAATTCCTGGCGGCCCACACGCCCATGAGTAGTCACCCCCCAACCCCCATCCAGCCAGGTCAGCTGGTATATGTCAGGCAGCACCACTTGTCTTCCGGGGCGCGTAACTTTTGTGCGGGGTTGGCGCCCCGATGGTCGGAGCCGCGGGAGGTCCTGTGGAGGACGGGCCCCTCATCCTATCCGGTCCGGACGCCAAGGGGGCGGCCCGCTAAAGTGCACCGGGATGACCTGCGCGTAGTCGCGCACGGGGTCAGAGTTGGCCCAACGACCCCCTCTTCACCATCCCCCACACTCCAGGAAGCTACAGATACGCCGCGGGAAGGAGCAGCACCTGAACCCACCACCCGGGGGGACATGCACACGGGCGACACAGACGTGGGTAGCCCCGATCAGGCACATGAGTGCACCCAACCCGATCTCCGGGACACCCCGAGCAGGTCCCCGGTGCTGCTGGCCACAGTTCCGCACGTCCCCGAGGAGGTGGGGAATCCATTGGTCTGGTTTCCTGACGAGGAGGGGGAGGAGGTCTGTGAGGAGGAGGACGACGAGCCACTGTGGCCGCTGGACCTGAGCCTGGCGGACGCCACGTTCCGGGTGTCCGTGGACGAGCCCGAGGATGGGGAGGAGCCGGACAGTCGGGATAGGCGCCCAAACCCGCAGACGTCGGGCCCCGGTCAGGACGTGCTGCGTGGACGACAGCGAGCCGGTAGAGTTCGCACCTGTCCCCGCCGTGGAGGCGAGCTGCCCGACCACCCGACCGGACACGAGGGAACCTACCACACACTGCCCAGTGGAGATCCCTACCAGCACAGTCCCCACCACACGACCACAGAGGGCCCGCCGACCCCCGGCCTACCTGGCGGATTATGAGTGGTCCAGGTCCCCGTCGAGCTACTCCACCCGGGCGCGGCCCGTAAGGGGCGATCCAGGGGTGCCAACACTCGTGGCCGGACCCCTATCATTCCCCCCGCCCACGTCATCCATTCCACCACCCTGCCACACCCTGACCACGCTGACCCCCCCACCCACTTGTCACCATATTGAGCTAGAAGAGGCGCACGTCGCTGCCCAGTCCCAGGGGGGGATAGGACACGGGTCAGGGCATAACCCCTTAGCATTCATTGAGTGGGAGAGGTATTCAGGGCAGAATTTTTACATCACAACACACCATCCACTCCGCCGCGTAGTGTAGGGCTCGCAGTGCGGCGAACGTCAGTGAAGTGCTCAGCGTGTGAAGCGAGGCGTTGATGCACATAGCGGTCTCAGAGAAGGGGGGGCATTTGACGCCGACCGCCAATGCTCCTCTGTCGCTATGCCTCATCAACGTCTCGCAAAAGCGTGTGCACCGAACGCGCCCGTGCGCGCAGCAAAGTGCAGTTCGTGTGACGAGGCGAACGCCATACAACGAGTGCTACACCGGCGCAAGGATCCGGCCGGGTGTGGCATATCCTTCCGCCGCACTACAACAAATTGTTATAATTATGTTTTTCCACAGGATTTTATTAAACATTATTTTTTATTAATTAATAATTCAGTCTTTGCAAAACCATGTTTCACTGTGCGATTTGTCCCGAACCTGGCCGGTTCAGTTTCCCGCGAAATTCACACGTTTCCGCGGGAGGGCTGGCGGGGGAGGGGGGTCGCGCGCGGCGACACAGGCAGTGTCCTTCGAGAGCTCAACCAGGCTGGCAGCCTGCGCGCAACGCGGAACCTTCAACCTTTGCATTCACCGACATGTAGTTTTCCATAGTGTAATTTCTTTTCAACCTTTTGTACAGTTCCGCGGTCGGCCTAAATTTACCATGAGGTACTTAACTTAATTCAATCAGTGCTCCGAGATGAGTGTTTTACGTCATACGTAAGTACTGTGGGGAGAGTATGTGTTTTTACGTCGGCGCTTCACGCCCAACCTAGCCTACAGGCTACTTAGTTTTGGCCCGCACGGGGCAGCCAGCAGGCGACACGTGCCATCCAACTTAATAACAATTCAGTCCCTGGGACACACCTAGACACCACGTAGAGTCGCCGGAGACACGGGCCTACGTGTTGCTAGCCCAGTTTATCAAGTGTAATGTGTTAGTGGAATAGTTGTTCGCCTAAGTGTAATTCGTCATGTCAGGGCTTATGTATCACCGTCGTACGGCAGTGCGCCACCAAACTTAATAACGATTCAGTCCATGGGACACACCTAGTCACCACGTAGAGTCGCCGGAGACACGGGCCTACGTGTTGCTAGCCCAGTTTATCCAGAGCTAGGTATTAGTGTAGTGTATTGTGCTTCAAAATATCGTGTGCCATGTCAGTGTCTTTTGTAACTTTCGCGTCACGTATACGAGTCTGCCCCTCACGCTCATAAGAATCGTGAGCCGCCACTGAGGAAGTGAGCTGCGCGTGTGACTAGTCGCGTCGGGCAAACCGTTACGGCCAGAACGGGCAGCACCATGTATTGGGCTGTGCTGTATTAAATTCACCAACTATCTGAAGAGGTTTTGTGTTATTATTCAGGCATCCCGAGTGGCCTCAACAGCTTGGGGGGGCCCTACTGCGTTGACCCCTACCTCTAGCCACAAGGCCGAACCTTCCCTGAGAACACGAACCTAACAAAATCACGTCTATATAATCGGAGGTAGCGGGGACGGCGTCAGATTAATATAGTAATGTTAAAGTGTGGCGCCCATATAAACTTAATATAGTAACTATAATTCCTATCATATAAGTAAATACAATTATAGAGTGACAACTCAAGGGGTTTCATTTTGCTTCGAAACACATAAGAGTTTACCCTATAATATTAGTATAAATTACACTACTTTCAGTAGCATGAATGTCAAAATAACTCTGATGCTCTCAGTGAAAGAACCTTGTCACATATACGTAGGCTTAAGTTACAGAATTGTTTAAGGTGACTGATGCTATAAAGCAGATGAAGAAATGTGACAGTGAATAAATTTCTCTTAGGCAGAATCACTTTATTTTCATTTCATTGTGATAATTATATTCTGAACACATTTTCAATTTAGTTTACATAGAAACTAAACTGACATTTGTATAAATTTTTTCGCAGAGATTACTGCATATATTGAGATAATTTCTTCCAGAGAGGAATACACAAATATTACCATTCAAGCAGTTTATTCCTTTGTATGTAATACATATCACACTATATTATTCCACAAATACTGTCTATCAGGGGATGTATGTATAACTTCTCAGGGAAATGGATAGAGGTATGGTAAAAATTAGTGAAAATATATATTTTTTTCTGTATTGATCATTACTTAATTTATTGAATGTATCTCATTATGGTGTACAATATGTTTTGAAGTATAGTGCACTATACACAAAGAAATTATTGGAATTAATATAATTTATAAAAGTCGTAAACAATTCCGATTCTTTTACAAAACTGGGTCTACAGTGGAAATCCACAACTTTAGATGGTTTGAAAGAAAGCACCATAACAGCATTTAACATAATTTAATAATGGTCCTCTACCCTATTTTTTTATCATTTATCATAAAAATTAATAACTAAAAAATAAACAGATCTCACTTGATTAAGGTCATAAGTAAAATTATTTAAATATAATGAGTGGTTTATTTTCCATACATAAGTAAACAACTTTCTTACCTACCTTTCTTTGGCTTTGTTTTTTAAAGTTCTAGTAGCTCTTTAAATGTTTCAAATAAATTTAGTACAGTCTTATAATTTCCTTAAAGAGTATTGAATTAGTACTGATATTACTTTTAAATGATCAATCAACAACTGTAGTGACAATTACCACCTCCTCTTTTTTTCCTGCCAGGCAGATGGCTGGAGATTCTAGGTAGACTTAAAATAGCAGGTAAACATACATACATGGCCTTAAATATTTTTTGGCAGACCATATGATAGTTCGTAAGGGGAGGGGGCAGACCTTCAAAAATATCCAAAAAGTGCCAAAAATTACTCAAAATTTACAAAAATCCTCAAAAACATCTAATGTTATTCCTTTTCCTGAAAGATGGGGGGGGGGGGGGGACACAGCCCTCCCCTGCTCATAGGTATGGGCGCCCTTGCAGTGGCGAATCGAGGGGGAGGCCCAGAGCCCCCCCCCCCCAAAAAAAAAGGGGGAAAATAAATCGGTGAATTCACTACCTAGAAACACTGGCCACTGCAACGTGTAAAACTATTGAAGTAGATGTCTGGATGGTCGGTCAAGCTAAGCTACAATACACCCAAACAAAGAGCTGACACTTCCCTCCCCGCTCCCCTTACAATGACAGAGGGCTCAAGGTCGGGTATTCAGGCTGTAACCACCATTACTCTTGGCCATAAAACGCCTTCCTCGGCCGACCAGGGCGACACCCGTTTGGTCCTTACAACAATGCAGTTTGAAGCAGTCAAGTTCTAGCATTCTGTTTTTGACGGTAAACTAAATTCCAAGATACTGCATTTCAATTTGATTCTTCCAATTGGCAAGCAGTTTGCATGAGAGATTCGAAGGCCATTTAAATAATTATTAAATTGTTCACACAAACCAATTTTCTTACAAAAATATAGTATTTTCTACCAGTTATATATTCTGAATTGTGGCATGAAAAAGGCTTAAATAGCACATTTGGACCTTGAAATCTCTTTCTTTTTTTCCGGGGGAGGCCCCCCGGACCACCCGCTTAATAGGAAGGGTTGGGTGAATAACTAAATGTGCCCACCCCTCACTAAATAGAAATCCTAGCTACGCTACTGCGCCCTTGTATCACATTCTAGAAATGAGCCTCATAAATATTTTTAAATATATTTTAAAAATTATTATATTTTGTTTCAGAATTCACGTATCCGGATATGGTCTATTCACTTTCATTAAAAACGCAATTTTCAAATTGATCTGTTATCGCCGACATTGTTGAACTAAAAATCCGCGCTTTTCGCGCACGTCTGTTCGTATGTGTTCGTGCATCTTCGGAACTTTTTTTGGATTTTTTTTATATGTCGTCCCATGTCTGTGAATCTTAGGTTACCCTTGTGACATAGGTAGTTTTAGCATAAATAGCTACTTAGGTCATTCTTCCACCAATGTTTATACGGTTAGTACTGTGCACGGCCACAACAGCGCTGCAAATAGCGTTCTAGCTGTTATTCAGAGAGTGGCCTTTCTATCCCTCCCTCTCTTTTCTATGCCTTACACTCATTCAACATATAACTTCATGTCTGTAACACAACTAACAAAAAATAAATGTCTAAACATATTGTTGTAAAGCATAGTGGTGTAAGTCAGACATACACCACTTTGGCTGAAAACAATAATACTAATCCATGTCATGTAATATGTGTGCTGCCATCTGTGAGTTATTTTACAAAGCTATGACTTACACCATTTTTCCACAAACCATTTTTAGGTTGTAGGGTGCCTTCCTACATATAACTCAGAATAACAGAAAAAGTGACTTACTCCACTTTGGCTTTAACCGGCTCATTTATGTAGAAAATATTAAACTTTAAAACAAGAAAATAATCTTGTACATATTCGGGATATTAACACACATTAAAACTGTATGTTCAAATTTAAAATTAACTTTGAAAGTGGTTGTTTAAAGAGATATTTCGAAGCATAGTTGAAATACTAACTATATTACTTAATTACACAGTTTATTATTTTTTGGTACTAGACATTGCAGTAAAATTAGGCACATATCACGCAGATTTATATTCGAATCATCTCAGCGCACTTTTCCATATTCAGAACATCTCAGTTAAGCAGTCATGCCATGGGTGTTTAGGCAATCCTCTGAAAATTTCCATAAATGTTTTGGTCTTTGGTTGAGAGTAATTTTCTGAGGAAGGTTTTCTGTAAGTTGGGAATTTTAGTTAATCATGCCAATATTTTGTTGCTTTTGGTGTTGAACAATGTTATGATAAAAAAAGTGATATCTGTTTCAAACGCGAAAACATCCATACAAAAGTTGTTGTAAACATAATTTTTTATGCATGACTGAAATTAAAATCACAAAAATAACATTATTCAGTAACTCATGTTAGCGAATATTGCAGGAGCTTTACGTACAGCATCCCACACAACAAAGATTCAGACAAATGACAGAACTATATCATTATCTAACTGAGAGTTTGCCAAGTTTCTGAATTGTCACAGGAATGCGTCTGAAACCTGCATTGTCGTGTGATAGGTTGTCCACAACTGCTTATGTGCACGCTCCGAGTTGAAGTTCTGTTGGAATACATCAGCGGAGACTTCGCAGTGTACAAGCTTACTTCAACTATGGGGTCGACCTCAACGTTTTCCTCGCAGGGATGCAGATGGGAGCCTCGGGGCAAGAGGAGGCCTGGGCCTCAGTTTGCAGGGCAGGAGGACTGTAGCATGTCCCCGAGCAGGCGCTCGATGGGCATGTCCCCGACGGTCTTGCAGAAAAAGAGCTAATCCAATGTACACGGTGGACAGCAGCAGCAGCAGCAGCAGCTTGCTTCGGCCAAGGGGTCGACCCCAACGTGTTCTTCGCAGGGATGGAGACAGGAGCTTCGGGGCAAGAGGAGGCCTGGGCCTCAGTTTGCGGGGCAGGAGGACTGTAGCATGTCCCCGAGCAGGCACTCGATGGGCACGTCCCCGACGGTCTTGCAGAAGAAGAGCTAATCCAATGTACACGGCGGACAGCAGCAGCAGCTTGCTTCAGCCACGGGGTCGACCTCAACGTGTTCCTCGCAGGGATGCAGACGGGAGTCTCGGGGCAAGAGGAGGCCTGGGCCTCAGTTTGCGGGGCAGGAGGACTGCAGCATGTCCCCGAGCAGGCGCTCGATGGGCACGTCCCCGACGGTCTTGCGGAAGAAGAGCTCCTCCAGCGACTGGCGCCCCACGCCGTGCACGGCGGGCAGCAGAAGCAGCAGCTTGCCGAAGCGCGCCTTGTGGCGCGGCGCGCAGTACTCGTGCAGCATGACGTGTGTCTGGTCCTGCAGCAGCTCGACTCGAGCGGTGTCCCGCAGGCCGCGGCTCTCTGGAACCAGGCGAGGGTTTAAGCTTAGTAGGAGCAAATATTGTAATAGGGACAACTTGGGAGACAAGTGATGTTAACGAACTTGGCGGTGTGGAGTGTACATTAGTTTTAAGTGTGTAAAAACTAGTTACAGTAATGGAAACTAGTGGCATGGATTGTAAAATAGCTTGAAAGTAGTACAGTAAAGTGAATCGCACTTTGCCAATGCTAATTGGCCAGAGTTTCCCAAACTGTCCGATTACGATATTTGATAGCAGGCATGTTATTCTTAGCCCAAACGCACACAGTGAATTCAGGCTTATTGAGTTCTACTTTATATGACGGAGCGATAATAAAAATATTAATTTTTAATTTTCAATAGATTAGCATGATTCTTATTCGTAAACAGATTCTGTTGTTTTTGTTGTTTTTAAACGATCATGCCTAAGATCTGAAAGTGAGCAGATCGCATTTGTATGTTCGTGATATATATTAAACAGTCACATATCTAAAAAAAATATTAGGACTGAATATGGCTTAGTCTGTGACCTCTGAATATAATTTTGGGGTGATACGACACATATAATAGATCCGGTATGGTGTCAAAAAATTGAGAATTTTTCACATCTTAATGCCTTTTTAAAACCTATCTTTGTTAATTAATGGAAATATCTACTGTAATAAATTGTTTGGGGTAAAATGTCTGTACACACGACAATATTACGAAGAAGAAAATATTGGAAATGGCTATTTACATAATTTGATTTACGTTTTAAAAAATCTGGTCTCTTGAACAAATTTTGCTGAAACTGTGACGTCGTCCGACTGAAGGCCACCCTAAAGCCCGACCTGCAACCGCCAGTATTCACCCCGCTAACGGAACGCGCCCCTAGCCATGGCCCACCCGAGTCAGGCGAGCCACCAACAACTAAGGTAGAACCCGGCCTCCCCCAAATAAACAGACTTCAATCAACCACATTATAAAAACAAACACTAATTATTAAACTATGTTACGTAGTAATTTAAAGTCGGTTGACGGAAGTGCGACGTAGGAGTGCCCGGGCACTCACGTGTGTAACTACAGCAATACGCGTGTAAGTGTTCCCCTGGCGGCCTTCTGCCTGAATCAATCAACCAGACCTTATGACATAATTATTCAAACCTTGTGTTGCGTCATTAACCCCACCAGAGCAATCTGACAAGAGACGAACAGTCGCTGGTGTGACGTAAAACATTCAAACATAATAATTCTTAAATATAATAACTTTCAATTCATAGAAGGGACAAATGACCTTAATTCACCCTTTATAATTAATATAAGAATTTAGCATCATTAAATTCTCTTATTAACTTATCAGATCAGAAATTAACGTAATGAGGTCAACCCTGGCGCGAGGGCCACCGAGCCTCGGCCGGACGCCATGACATGACGCCAGTTCAACGCGACTCGTGGACCGGGTCGGACGCACGTCCCACGGAGAGACATCATCCTTTGTCCACACCGAGTTCACTTCTGGTAAATATAGTCATTCTCCAAACCCTTTTAATAATCTCTCCGTGTGTACCCGGTCCAGCTTTTCGGTCCAGGACCTAATCCGGCCGCATAAATATCACACCCCCCCCCTGCACCACACTTGGTCCGCGGGGTAGGTGCATTATCCGGTACGGGCCGACTCCCGAGGACAGAACTTTTGTTAATTCTCAGTCGCTCCGGCGCTGACACTCCCCGTAAGGGAACTCTTGAGCGAATTTAGCTGCGGTCCGCGCTCCACTGCCGTGGATGCGAGCACCGCCTCAATAAACAGATTTATGGGATTGGCCGCCTCCAATCACCCTCACCCCTCGTAGAGTAACCAGGCTCAGAAACGCCTAGGGACACGATAATACGGAATAATTAGTGACTTTGTAACATTTCTTTGTAACTTTGTGCAACGCACCCTCGTGTAACATTTTCTTTGTAACCTTGTGCAACGCACCCTCGTGTAACATTTTCTTTTGTAAACTTGTGCAATGCAACCTCGTGTAACAATTCTTTTGTAAACTTGTGCAACGCAACCTCGTGTAACAATTCTTTTGTAAACTTGTTCGACGCATCTCTCCACGTAACATTCGTAAACTTGTCTAATGCCACCTCGTGTAACATTCCTTTTGTAAACTTGTGCTACAGTAATTCAGTAACTCTCAGACTCAGTTGCGTGTAATTGTGTAATTTGTATCTTGTAACGTCAACCCTTGTACGACGTGGCGTGTAACCAGCAACGTTACACCAGAGCCACTGTCGACCGAATAAATGACGCACGTCATTTATTACCTCACTTCAGCGTACGCTTCTTTCAACCTGCTTTTCCCAACCCCCGCCGAGTAGGGAAGTCCTCAAACCCACGCAACACCGCCGACGGTCCTAGTGGGCCACGCAGGGCAATCGACCCCACGACCCAACTACAGACTAGCACCAGAACTAGTCTGGCGCCCACCCGGAATCATTACATTTGCAACAGCCACTCCCGCTAGGAACCGCACCGGGACTCGAGCCCGAGACCCCGGACGACGGCATTTGGCGCCCGCTGCGTGGGGCGAAGATAGAAAAATCAAGATTTTCCCCATGAAAAATCACAAGAACTTTCACGAAAAAACAGAAAATTTGAGCCATTATTAAATCATATTTTTTTTTTCCGGCCACACCAAGCCACAGCACGGACACGGGACGGCCATTTTGCACAGGCAAAAGTAATTAGGGTCAAGACAGGCCGGCGCGACGAAGCAAGCGGACAAAGGGGCTTCAACCACCCCCCACCCCACTCGGCATTCCAGCGCCAGCCGCGACGCAGAAGCCTACGTCACAGCCCGACCCCCCTCTCCACAGCGGCCATCATCGGCCTCCGCTTTGTGCGAGTGTCCGGGCGCCCTCGCCCGTTGCCTCGCACGCTCATCCGTACCCCCTCCCCAACACGGACAGTTCTCGACCTCCGCTTTGTGCGGCTGTCCGGGCGCTCTCGGCCGTCGCTGCGCACAACGATCTGCGCACCACCCCCGCCGCGGCCATTCTCGGCCTCTGCTTTGTGCGGCTGTCCGGGCACCTGCCCAGCCGGCGAGCGCGACCTCGCGCGCAGGCCCGCCCCGCGCACACAGAGCCACGAGCGAGAAGCACAGACCAACACCGCTAAACACGCACCATAACTAGCGCAACATGCAAACCCGGAACTCCGACGTTGTATGCGCCCAGTGCTTACTGCCCAGGGGGACAGACCTACTGACGGGGTCGAGACCATGGTACATGACCTGCCAATGCACCCCCCACAGTCAGGACCCACACGACCACTCATGGGTACAGCCATGGGACGGACAGTTCCCGGGGAAGAACCAAGCACCAACCGTAAAGACGGAAACAGTAACTAACACCACCGTGGTGAGCACTCGCCCGACCACCTGCACGACATGCACACACGCCACGAAAGAGGAACACCATGCGCAACAGCCACCGCCACCCGTCGACCCAAACCTCGTTACGTACAACCGCCCCCAAGGTTATCAGGGCAAGTTCACACTACCTGAATTCGGTGGCCTCACCCATGAGGACCCACGAACTTTCGTAGAAAACTGTGAAGTGCGATTGACCCGAGCAGGTATACCAGTAGACGAGTGGTCGGGACAGGCCAGCGGACAACTGCGAGGCACAGCCCACGAATGGTGGGACATATGGGGACGGTTCGGCATGCCGTGGACGGAGTTCGCCGGCGCACTAACCCGCCGATTCGACACTGAACAGGCATTAGTCGACTGCACCTCACAGTTCTATGGCGAGCGGCAGAAGGAATTCGTAGCACGGAAACTACGCCTCTTCGCACGCGTCAACCCGCACGCTCGACCCACGACAGCGCTACCCACTGTCACAGCGTTACTCCACACCGGCCTCCAGCCTTTCATGCGTTGTTGTCGCCCAGAGTCGGTTGAGGAATACGTGCAACAAGCAGCGGCCATCGAACAGAACCTGCGCGACCTCTGGCAACGGGGCACACCGAACACGAGCCGGGGACGCCTCAGCCAGGCATCACAACAGGGGGGAGCTGACAACCAGCCACCGATCCGGCGACGAGCCATCGAAAACACGCCCCAAACCAACGCCACACCCACCAGGTCGGCAACACAGGACGCCCAGGGACTACCACTGTGCCAGCGAGGTTGCCCAGACGGTACACGCCACTGGCGCAAGGATTGCCCATTACCACCTCCTCGCGCGAACAAACCGCCGGGAAACGCCAACCCGGGGGCGGAGCATTAGGAACACCGCTCCCGGTTGTCACGAGAAGGGAAAGACCCCCCCAACTGTACCAGCTGACCCACCCGCGGGACAGCCTCCTGCGCATCCCCGTAGAGGTTGACGGGCGAGCCGCGGCTGCTCTAGTCGACACAGGGGCGAGTCACGTATTTGTAGCCCCCCACCTGGTACTGCCCGGGAAACTCCAACATCAACAGACGGAATTGCAATTAGCCACGAACACCCGACCAGGCCTGACCGTAGGGCGAGCGACACTCCAGGTTAGGATAAGGGGCTACACCACCACCGTGACCGCTCTCGTCGTCGAGGACCTCCGCGAGGAGATAGTCCTGGGGCAGCCCTGGCTAGCAGAGCAGGACGCCGTAATTGAGACCAAGGCCACTCGGGTACACATCGGCACGCAAGAGCGGCTGGTAGTCTATGCCGTCGGGTCCCTACCCGCACGGGCTCACGAAACTGTCACACTTCACCAGGTACGTCACGACGTCCCACCCGAGTACCGCGCCGCCGTAGACCGGGTACTAGCAGAGTGACAGGAAATATTTACGGTGTCTGACCCCCTCAGACGAACTACGGTCACCGAGCACCACATCCCGACCACCCACAACAACCCGGTGTACGAGCCCCCCAGAGGATACGGTTTCCGGGAGCAACGTGCCATACGGGAACAGGTCGCGGAGATGCTCCGGGATGGTGTTATTGAACCGTCGAATAGTCGCTACAACGCCTGCATAGTACTCGCGCCGAAGAAGGACGGATCACTGCGTTTCTGCGTAGACTTCCGGCCACTGAACACTATCACAGTTAGCGCCCTGCCACCCCAGATCAGCGTGGAGAACGCGGTAGCAGGACTGGGACGAGCAACGGTGTTCAGTACCCTCGACCTTAAGTCAGGGTACTGGCAGGTTCCCATCCGGACCGAAGACCGCGAGAAGACCGCGTTCACCATCCCCAACGGCCGCAAATTCCAATTTAGAGCGATGCCATTCGGACTGAAATGCGCCCCCGCGACGTTCCAGGGGATGATGACGCGCGTACTTGAGGGTTACGTCGATCGCTTCGCACTAGCGTATCTCGACGACGTAATCGTATTCTCGGAGACCTGGGAGGAACACATCCGACACCTTACACTGGTCTTAGAACGCCTCGCTACCCACCACTTGACCGTCGCACACCACAAGTGCCACATCGGGACGCAGGAAGTTGAGTTTCTGGGGCACGTCGTGAGCGCCGCGGGTAACCGGCCGCAAGCGAGCCATCTCACGAAGATCGCTGAAGCCGAGGTACCGCGAACGCGGAAACAGTTACAGCGCTTCATCGGCCTGATCAACTGGCTCCGGTGCTACGTCCCTAACTTCTCAAGGACAATAGCCCCCCTGACGGACCTCCTGTCACCCCAGTCACGTTACCGGTGGAACGACCATGCCCAGCGCGCATTCGAAGAGGTCAAACTCGCCTTCACACAGTGTCACACGCTCACGCGTGTAAACCCAGAACGTCACCTCTACCTACAGACGGACACGAGTAACCTCGGGGTGGGCGCGGTACTATACCACGTAGGCCCGGACGGCGAGCGTGAGGTCACAGACTACGCTAGCGCAAAGCTCGGCTCGGCAGAGCGCCAATATCACAGCAACGAGCAGGAGTGCCTATCCGTAGTCTGGGCCATGAAAAAGTACCGGCCACACCTCGAGGGAAAGACCTTTACACTGCGGACAGATAACCGATGCCTGACGTGGCTACACACAATGCAGGGTAGGAAGGGCAAACTGATTCGGTGGGCCTTGTTTCTACAATCGTTTGATTTTGAGGTAGAGCATGTCCCCGGCACCGAAAATCAGCTGCCCGACCTGTTATCACGTGAACCCGACCAGAACACCGAACTGCGGGACGACGACGACTGGGACGCCATGCTACCCCCAGTCACGCCAAACCCACCCGAACACGGTGACACTACATGTAGCCGCCTCACGGCCGAAGCCCAGGCCGAGGAAGGACCGCCCAACACCGCCGCCGACCTGTATCGGCGCGTATGCCAGGCCCAGGAGACGTCAGCCGACGCTGACCGCCGACGTCGACAGATCCCAGCGGCCGAGCACGGTACCTGGCGTGTGCAGGACGGCGTAGTCACGACGCGGACCCCAGGCAACCACGGCGACTGGCGAACCTACGTCCCCACGGAGGCGCGAGAGGCCAAATTGCGGTTCCACCACGACCACGACCTCGCGGGGCACCCCGGGACGGACCAGACCCGCCGCGAAGTGGGCCGACACTACCACTGGCCAGGTCTGACCCACGACGTCCGTGAGTACGTACGCGAGTGCGAGGTCTGCCAGAGATGAAAGGCACGCCGACGGGACGGGGAAGAGCAACAACGGCCTAGGGAGCCCACCACAGCCTTCCAGACCATTGCACTGGACGTGATGGGCCCCTACCCCCGCACGCCCCGCGGGAACCGCTTCCTACTTGTCGTGACGGACTTGTTCACGCGGTGGACCGAAGCGTACCCGTGCAGCAACATCAGGACCACCACTCTACTTCACATCCTGACCAACGAGTTTATGTCACGTTGGGGCTACCCCCAGTCCATATTAACAGACAACGCCAGCCAGTTCCTGGGCCGTCAGTGGAAGGCCTGGTGCACCGACCACGAGGTCGAACACCACTCGACGCCAGCCTACCACCCGAGGGCAAACCCCACCGAACGACGGAACCAGGAGTTGAAGGCACAACTGCGCATACGACTGGGGGCGGACCACACTCAGTGGGATACCCACGTGCCAGACGCATTGTTCTGCGTCCGGAGACGCACCAACGCCGCCACCGGCCGCACACCGGCAGAGATGGTGCAGGGGCACAACCTGCCACTGCCAGGGGAATGGACCACACACGGACCACCCCACCCGGCGGAAGACACAGCCGACCGCGATCGGCGGCGCACCGCCGAACACGAAGAGGCTCGACGACGTCAGAGGCGATACGCCCAGGAAATAACACCCACGACCGAACACCCCCCGCCTGCGGTGCGGGTAGGCGACAAGGTGTTTGTCCGCGTGCACCCCCTCTCCAACGCGCCCCGCAACTATTGCGCTGGACTCGCCCCTAGGTGGAGCGGCTCCCACCCCGTACGCCGACGGCTCGGGAGGACCACTTTCCTAGTACGCACCGGCGGGAGACGGGACAGGAAGGTACACCGCGACGATCTGCGGCTGGCCCACCTACCCGGGGAGAACCCCCCCGACGAGGAGGTAGCACCCACACCGGACACCGAGGGAGCGCCTGAGGGGGACACGCCCGCCGAGACCACCCCGGCACGAAGCCCAACTGGTCAGAGCCGACCACGGACACTCGTGTACGAGGACACGACGGCCACACCGGCACCAGAGGTAGCCGACTAGCCCAGCGGGACACCTACCCGCGAAGACGAGCCCCAAGGACCCCTCATCGAGTGGCCTCCGGACACTGACGATCCCACGACTACACTGAGACCGCCAGAGGACGGCGTCGAGACACTCTCGATCACCGAGCTCCCGGACCCCCTCAGCACCCCGACAGAGGACGGCGAGGCTGAGACCATTCCCGTGGTGACGGAACCAGACGACGAGACCACTGACCTGGGGCCACCTGGCATCCCAGAGCGGGAGAGACGTCCGTACCACACTATGCCGCATTCAGCCCCGGATGACCTACAGCCAGACGCCGCCACATCGCCCCAGGAGCCCCCGGGCCCAGGAGACGCCCCAGGGAACCTCCCCCCGAGGAACCGCCGGCCACCCAGGTACCTGGACGACTACGTACGGGGGAAGGCGCCACAAGCCCCCGCCCACGTCCCACCACCTGGACTCTCGACGCGGGACGAACCAGGTCCAGAGCGCGGGCCCTACCAGCTGCCGGACCACCTCGGGCACTCGACGCGGGACGCACCAGGTCCAGAGCGCGGGCCCTACCAGCTGCCGGACCACGCCGACGAGCCAACACCCGGCTGTTCGACGTGGGACGACCTGGATCGAGTACGCAGGCCCTACCAGCTGCGGCCGCCGCGAGCACCACCTGGCTGGAGCTGCTGCCGTAGCTAGGGGCGCCCCCACGTAGCGGGGTCACTAGCGGCGCAAGGTCGGGCTTCTCGAGGGGGGGGGGGGGGCGTTTGACGTCGTCCGACCGAAGGCCACCCTAAAGCCCGACCTGCAACCGCCAGTATTCACCCCGCTAACGGAATGCGCCCCTAGCCATGGCCCACCCGAGTCAGGCGAGCCACCAACAACTAAGGTAGAACCCGGCCTCCCCCAAATAAACAGACTTCAATCAACCACGTTATAAAAACAAACACTAATTATTAAACTATGTTACGTAGTAATTTAAAGTCGGTTGACGGAAGTGCGACGTAGGAGTGCCCGGGCACTCACGTGTGTAACTACAGCAATACGCGTGTGAGTGTTCCCCTGGCGGCCTTCTGCCTGAATCAATCAACCAGACCTTATGACATAATTATTCAAACCTTGTGTTGCATCATTAACCCCACCAGAGCAATCTGACAAGAGACGAACAGTCGCTGGTGTGACGTAAAACATTCAAACATAATAATTCTTAAATATAATAACTTTCAATTCATAGAAGGGACAAATGACCTTAATTCACCCTTTATAATTAATATAAGAATTTAGCATCATTAAATTCTCTTATTAACTTATCAGATCAGAAATTAACGTAATGAGGTCAACCCTGGCGCGAGGGCCACCGAGCCTCGGCCGGACGCCATGACATGACGCCAGTTCAACGCGACTCGTGGACCGGGTCGGACGCACGTCCCACGGAGAGACATCATCCTTTGTCCACACCGAGTTCACTTCTGGTAAATATAGTCATTCTCCAAACCCTTTTAATAATCTCTCCGTGTGTACCCGGTCCAGCTTTTCGGTCCAGGACCTAATCCGGCCGCATAAATATCACACCCCCCTCCCCCTGCACCACACTTGGTCCGCGGGGTAGGTGCATTATCCGGTACGGGCCGACTCCCGAGGACAGAACTTTTGTTAATTCTCAGTCGCTCCGGCGCTGACACTCCCCGTAAGGGAACTCTTGAGCGAATTTAGCTGCGGTCCGCGCTCCACTGCCGTGGACGCGAGCACCGCCTCAATACGCAGATTTACGGGATTGGCCGCCTCCAATCACCCTCACCCCTCGTTGAGTAACCAGGCTCAGAAACGCCTAGGGACGCGATAATACGGAATAATTAGTGACTTTGTAACATTTCTTTGTAACTTTGTGCAACGCACCCTCGTGTAACATTTTCTTTGTAACCTTGTGCAACGCACCCTCGTGTAACATTTTCTTTTGTAAACTTGTGCAATGCAACCTCGTGTAACAATTCTTTTGTAAACTTGTGCAACGCAACCTCGTGTAACAATTCTTTTGTAAACTTGTTCGACGCATCTCTCCACGTAACATTCGTAAACTTGTCTAACGCCACCTCGTGTAACATTCCTTTTGTAAACTTGTGCTACAGTAATTCAGTAACTCTCAGACTCAGTTGCGTGTAATTGTGTAATTTGTATCTTGTAACGTCAACCCTTGTACGATGTGGCGTGTAACCAGCAACGTTACACCAGAGCCACTGTCGACCGAATAAATGACGCACGTCATTTATTACCTCATTTCAGCGTACGCTTCTTTCAACCTGTTATTCCCAACCCCCGCCGAGTAGGGAAGTCCTCAAACCCACGCAACACCGCCGACGGTCCTAGTGGGCCACGCAGGGCAATCGACCCCACGACCCAACTACCGACTAGCACCAGAACTAGTCTGGCGCCCACCCGGAATCATTACATTTGCAATAGCCACTCCCGCTAGGAACCGCACCGGGACTCGAGCCCGAGACCCCGGTCGACGGCAACTGTTTTGTGATTTCTGTGGCTATCTCAAAACATAATTGAAACGCGAAATCGATTTGACTTCATGTTGATTATTAGTCTAGTGTGAACACTTTAGTGTTAAAGTCTCATATATTTATTCATCATGAGTTCGTATCCTTCCTCTTTTGTTAAGAACATCTGTATAAAATTTTATACTGATATTTTACTTCAACTTTGATCCATAGTACTTGCACAGACATATGAGTCGCCTAGAATCAAAACTAAGTCCAATTTTGGTCAAAATGGAGTTGACACCTGACTCATATAGGTACTATCAGTATAAATGAACACAATAACGAAGTGTTTGAGTCTCTAAACCGTCCATAATGCATTTAAAGTGACGCGAAAAAAAATGACCTTAGGAACAAAACTTGCCTTGTCCATAGTGCAGTTGGAATCATAACCGGCTTTGTCCATGTAGTAACAAAACTTGCCATGTACACTACATAATAATGGCAAATACATGAAGAGAGAATCAAAAGAGGTCATGTCCATAGCTTTTTTTTGTAGCATAATGTTCTACAGTATAAAGTGTACAATATTACTGGTCTTACATGTTTTTACCAGAGGCTATATAGGTAACAAAACAGCAGTGTTTTATTGTATACTAGCTGCAATTTTGGAGGGAAAACAGCAAAAAAGTGAGGTTACATAAATGTAACATTGTCTCGTGCTGAACTGTTTTTGGATGTGATTAATTTCAAAGTAATAATTACGTAAAATGGATGCTGTTAACGTGAAAGCGACACCAGTACGTGGATGCAAAAGAAGTAGAAACGAAGAAAATTGGAAGGCAAATATAAATAAACGACAAAGGTAAGGAAAATATTACAACACACTCTCGAAAGATTTTATTGCTACTGAATTATGATTTTGATAGAGTATAATTCTTTTGCAAGACTGACTATGTCTGTACCTTTGGGTTTTACAACAAAAAAACATTTGTTTTTATAATTTTTTCATTTTGATTATTGTTGTAAACCAGTTATGTTTTGAGTACACAGTTGCATTCCTGATGATTATTACCTATTTATTGTTTATGTTACTGAACATTTATTAAATAGTATAGTAATAACAATTTTATAGCCATAATATGACATCTCAAACAAAGCTAAACGCAGTAGGTTTGTGTTTGTTACAGGAACACAAGCATAGTCCAGCCAAGGCCGATAGTGTGTGGACACAGGGGCGTAGGAACCGGGGGGGACAGGGGGGACGTGTCCCCCTGAACTTTTTGGATGGAGGAGACTGTCCCCCCCAACTTTCTAGACCGTGATATTTTTATTTTATAATATTATTCTGCCCAACTTTATTTGTAATTTCTTCACTCATCAAATTTTATTTTAAGGAAAAAATAATAATTTTAACATCGATGTATCCAATGGTTAGATACAAAAACTGCTTAAAAAGCGCTATTTTGCACTTTTAAAATCAAAATTTTCCTGTGGAGGACCCCCGGTAAGAGGGGAATGGGTTTACATGACATCAAAATCATTATTTGTCTCCCCTAACTTTATGAACACAGCTACGCCAATGCGTGGACATAATACTAAGGCATTTAAGTGCAGTACCTTAAGTAATCGTGATATCAAACACGTTCATGCAAAATTCTATTCTTGTGCCCAAAAGACTGTGCACGACAGTTTAATATTGAAGTACACAAATGCGACGATTCCTTCAAGACCAAGTTCAAGAAAAGACAAAAACAATCAACTGACAAGAGATTGTTCTATCAAATATTTTGTTAAAAGAGGTGTGAGTGCCCCAGGTACAAACGTGAAGGCTCTTATTCCCGTTTGTAGGATGACATTTTTGGGTATATAGAACTTGTCCAAATATCGAGTGCAACATGTTTGCAAAATACACCTAATAACTGGCTGTGCTCCGAAAGAAAACCGAGGAGGAGATCGCCAAGCAAAAAAGTTTGAAGCCAAAAAGTTTTAAATTAAACACTTTATGGAAAATTTGAAGGCGACCGAAACACACTATTGCCGAGGTAAAGATGCATCTCGAGTTTATTTACCATCTGATCTAAACGTTTATAAATTATGGAGAATGTATAACAGTTCAGTTCTCGTGAATCTAAGAGTGAAACAGTCATATTTCAGAGACTTTTGCAATAAAAATTTCAATATTGGGTTTGGTTCTCCGGCAACCGATGTTTGTTCGACGTGTATTCAGCTGCGCGAACAATTAAAGAGAGTGACAATAGTCCAGTCGTTATGTACTTTTAACCTTCGATTAAATGCCGAGTTAATGAAACTTGGGGTGGTGGTTCGGTATGGTACAGTAGTGCCCCACCCAATTTAACCAACAAAAAATCCTTGTGGAAACTTTTGGGGGGCTGAAAACCCCCAATTTTTTGGAACTTTTTTCAGTTTTTTGCCTATTTCGTTTTTCTTTTGCCTCATACAACTTAGACTATTCTATTCGATTTTGTAGAGCGTTAAATTTCCTACAATTTTCACTATTCAAACATCTTTTTGGACTTCATACTTCCCGAGATACAGGATTTCAAAAATGTGCGAAATATCCCAAATTGGAAAAATATGGCAAAAAACTGGTTTTTGCTGTATATGTTTCATATTACAACATATCCAATGGTATCATGGTACTTGAATCCAATTTCCTACGTTAAGCAACCTCCCTCACCCTTTATTACCCCCTCCCCCACACCGTGATGATAATGTTGTACAGATAATAAACGTGCCAAATTCACTCGATTTGTCTTTCACTGAGTAACCCCTCCCCCCATCAATGTTTTTTTTTTAAATTACATTTCTCTTACCTGAATTCATGCCTCAACATTTTTATGTTGTGTGAATAATACTCAACTAATAATATTTACATACGAACAGGTACCTATTTATTGGGAAATAATATGTAGTAAGAGTACTGCAATAGTACCTATCAATATTTTAATGTTACAAGGTGTTAAACCGCCCATGTTTGGCTCCGAAGGGATTTTGATCTTCTATGTAAATCTCTTCATGATCCTCTTGATCTTCTTCTTCTGGTGTGGGGGTGTCTTCAATTTCATCTTGAAGGTCCGCTTCAGGGGAGTTCTCACATGCGTGGCTGCAACAGTTTTTGCAAATGGTGGAACACAGCAGTCCTACTTTTTTGCAGCTGCAGGCTGCTGTGGTACACCCTTATTTGCATTTGCATGAAACGATGTGGAGGATGTTGTCTGGGGCGACATTTCGAGTAGTGGTGGTGGGGACGATACCTCTTCTTGTCAGTGTCCACCCCCAAACTGATGGAAGCAACTCGTTCCCCAGCCATGTCTGTACCTGCAGATAAGTCCGGAAAGCGTGGTGGGTGGCCGCGTCAGTGGTAGGGGGCAGCCTTGCCAACTGATATTTAGGTTTGGCCATAGATTTCGTAAAACTTTGGTACTTTAAAGTGTCCAGGGTTTCTGTGGTCAAGTCCCCCCTGAACAACTCTATGAGAAACCTCTCACCTGCCTCAGTAATTTGAGAGGCAGAGGCATCTGGCTCTTTAAATACTGCTGCTAGGGAATGTAGCGAAGTGTTTTTTTTTCATACAATTTGCAGATTTTTTTCTTTCCCTGTCCGAAAGGGGCCGATGTGGTGTCGCACCCACTTATTGCGTGGAGAAACAGAAGGTTTTTTGGATCGAATTTGCAGTAGGCGGGCGAATATAACAACGATGGGGCATTACCTCTGCCACTTTTTTGAAAGAAGACATTTTTATGGTAAGTGGAGGCAAGTGTTGTGAGCAATACGAGGAGATCCACATCCTCACCAATTATGGTGACACTGTCATATTCAGTCGCCTTCGACAGCGCCATGTGAACAATCATAACGTCAGCATCTTCAGTAGCCTGTTTGTCTTCAATGGCTTCTGTTGCCATTTTTGTCATTAGCATTTCGATTAGGTTTGTTTTGTTCACGTCGTTGGATAAAAATGCCTCCTGAGCCACAGTGACAGGGGTTGTGGCTGAAAAAACAAACTTAGTGGAGGTGTGCAGCAAAGCCCGGCGAACTCTTTCGGCTCCCGAAGGGAGACGCGTACCTATTCTAATTTTGTCGAGGTTCTGAGAATAGGAAGAGGGGTATTAGAAGGGGAAGGGCATAATCCCGTTATGTTAATGTTTCCTCCTTGACAACTACAATCCAGCGTGACCCATCAGAACTTAGTTCTTTAACAAGAAATAAAAAAGGATTGTTTCAAAAATAACTATTTGTATTTGGAGGAAGACAAGATATAAAACCTTTATTGGATTATTATTGATTAAAAAAAAGGTTAAAAGAGACGGTTATTATTAACTAGCTGAAGTACCAGCATTGCCCGGGCTAAACACATCGTAAGGAAGATTTTTTTAGTAAAATAGAGAATTACAAATACCACAATGCAATAACAGTTGCCATGGCGACGAAGAAAATTGAGTTGAATATATTTTTTTAAAAAGGTTTTTTTATATACTTACAGTTCCAATGATCTCCCCCCTTCCCCCTCAATTCACAATATCATCCAAAACATTCTCCTTATCACTATTAAATTTTGTATAACGTATATTTGACATAAACGGGAAGTTAAATGCTTAAGGCCCCCACGACTTCACCTACACCCCTCCTCCCCCCATTGTAACGTCAAAGGGACAATGCAAAAACTTAAATTCATTTAACAGGGTGGGTACTGGGGTACTGATAGCTAAGAACAGGGGGGGGGGGGGAGGTACTCAGCCAACGACAAATCGAGTCAATTTGGCACATTTTTTATCTGTACAACATTACCATCCTGAAGGGGTAAGGCCTAAAGGTATATGTACTTCACGAGGAAGGGGGGGGGGTTACAAAAGGTGGGGGAGGTTGCTTAACGTAGGAAATTGGATTCAAGTACCATGATACCATTGGATATGTTGTAATATGAAACATATACAGCAAAAACCAGTTTTTTTGCCATATTTTTCCAATTTGGGATATTTCGCACATTTTTGAAATCTTGTATCTTGAGAAGTATGAAGTCAAAAAAGATGTTTGAATAGTGAAAATTGTAGGAAATTTAACGCTCTACAAAATCGAATAGAATAGTCTAAGTCGTATGAGGCAAAATAAAAAAGTTATAGGCAAAAAACTGAAAAAAGTGCCAAAAAATTGGAGGTTTTCGGCCCCCCAAAAGTTTCCACAAGGATTTTTTGTTGGATAAATTGGGTGGGGCACTACTGTACCATACCAAACCACCACCCCAAGTTTCATTAACTCGGCATTTAATCTAAGGACCCACCCTTTTTGAACCTATAACTACTGAACTACAATCGCCACCAAGAAAACAAACATCATGGCAGAATTGAGAATACATAAACTTAAGGCCAAACCATTTTACGGCATTGTATGGAAGCCAGATGTTAAAGTTTTAATGTACTCATATGACTGCCAAAAAAAATTGGTTTTACCAAAAGTTCCAGACCAGGCAGCATATTATTCATTCCAGTTGTACTACTACAATTATACAATGTGTAAGGGTTTTTCAAAAGATAGCCAACCAAAGGAAGATGTTTTCATTTATGTTTGGAAAGAAAATGAAGCAGCTAAAGGGTCGAAAGAAATGGCCTCTGCAGTTTATGGTCGCCTTTTTCATACAGTGCACAGCCAGGAACAGGAAGAGCTAAGACTTGTTTCAGATGGCTGTGGCGGCCAGAATAAGAATACACCAGTTGTTGAAATGTTATACTGGCTGACACATGACGCTGCAAAACACATAAAAAAGATTCATGTGATATTTCCGATAGTCGGCCATTAGTATATCCCTCCAGATCGCGTGTTTGGATGTATGGAGAAAGTTTTGAGGAAACAAGACACCATCATACGCCCGGAAGACTATCGTGATATATTTAAATAATTCGGTTCCATCATTGAACATGGGAAAGACACAACTCTATTTGACTGGAAATCAAGCAAGAATGAAATATTTAAACTTACGATGTATTGGCATTTTCAATTTAACAAAGCTAAAAGGATGTTCATTATGAGATCTAAATCTGGGAGAGCTATTATCAGAGGCGAGGAACATTACCGAACCGATTTTGGCATGTATAAAGGCGTATGCAAGAAGGGTAAAACATGCAAAGGAATGACTAAAGTGCCTTTAGGATTTCCAAACGCAAGATTAAGCAAAGCTTAACTTACTGATGTCGATAATTTACTCAAGAAACATTTTGGTGGAGACTGGCAGGACAATGGTATGTTATTGTATTACAAAGACGTATTGAACACTCCTATTGAAGATGGTGTTGAGGAAGTTTGGAAGAATGGTGTGACCCTTATGGATTTATTACACAAGGCAGTGCTTAAGACATAGGTATTGCAGTGATTACTTATGTGAATCAGTGTAATCAGACACACATTATTAGTAAATTAATTTTACTATCAAGTGGCCAATTTTTTGTTTGTTTTTTAAGTGGTTTATTTTAACAGTACTCATTAAGAAATACCATTGTTCATTATGACTCATATAAAAGTGGTTTGCTTAATATAATATTTTTTTTACTTCTTCAGTAAACAGCGATTAAGCTACTTTGCTGTCATAAAGTTATAATCAAATATCGCTATGTCCATTTATTTTAGAAACATAACCAGCCATATCCAAGGTTCAATATCAAAACCAGATATGACCAAACAATTTTTTTTTATAATAGACGAATGATCGCTAATTTATGTATAAAATAGGTGTCTTTGTAATTTTTATTGATGCTTGAATCAATTTAATACCATTCCATACTTTATAACTATGTGATAATGTTCACAAACATTTTTTTGCGATTACTCAAAATCACTTAGAGTGGACATAGCCAGTTTTCATACTAGGTGACTCATATATTCACATTGTTAGCTTTGGAAGCATTATGTTTACGAACATTCTTACCACATCTGCAAATACTTCTAAGTTGCACAAGGTTACTGCGGTAATTATACTCCCCTTAAACTTAAACATTTCCACTTTAAGTTTTCTATAATAATCTCACTGGTGTGTATTGGGGGTTTGCACTGTAACTGTATAGATATCACAAATCATCTGTATAGATATCACAAATCATCCATTGTATTTTATCCTGCCCATAGAAAATATACTACCCACTTAAAACGATTTTTTTTTGTTTTCCTAACCTAACTAAACAAAGTGTATTTGGGAGGGGTCCGGGTTAGGGAGGGACCTAAGTGCGTCTCAGGCCGAAGCCTATACGCCTTGGTCATGCTGGGATTAGCCATGCAGGGAGAGGGTCGCATGCATCGTGTGCTAGGAGGGGATAGGCCAGCCATGGCAGCGATTGGCGCCATGACTAACTCCCCTCACTCTTAACTCTAGACTAAACTACTAGATAAGTTGGGCCCAGGTAAAACCTGCATAGCCACAGGGAAAAACCTGGGCACTTTCATGCGGGATGCCAAATTTCATGCATTAATTTCAAGCAGGTTAAATACGGGAAAAAGAAGGATGGTTCAGGAAGAAGAGGTGGTCAGAGCAGAAAGAGTCTACCATGCGGGGTTTGGGCGCTTGGACTTAATGTCCGCATTGTTTGTTGTTCTGCAGTTCTGGATCTTCTGACCAGGGACGCAAGCGCCCCTACTTATTACATTCCACTTAGTAGGTTGGAGCAGAAATAATAAAATAAAAAAAGGAGGGGGGAGTTTTGTTTACTGGGATAATTTTTCGGTACACTTAATAAATATGGTACACCATACGTGCCAGTATGGAATGCCTACCGTAACTATATGAGAAAAAAATCGTATGAATTATGGCGCACCTATTTGTTATGGCACACCATACTAGAACTATGTTTATTGGCTGCAGTAGGAGCCCGTTATTTCGTCTGCAGTGGGTTGCCGGAGATTAGGAAAGGATTCAGAGGAGCATAAGATCTGTTTCTGGAAGAGGGGAATGAAGCCTAAAGGGGAGGGGGAAATCACTGGAGTACACATACAAAATTCCTGGCCATTTGTTTACAATTTTTATCAGATGTACTTGTATTTGAGGTTAAAATACTAAAGGTTTATGCGATTTTGATGGAATTTAAGAAAACTTAATGTTGTTTAAATACGAATTACTTCAGAAAGTGTATTTTAAGATCAAAAATTGTGCGAGAGTCTATATGTCTACATATGGCAACAAAAAAAAAGTACTTAAATATATATTTTGATATTGTCCAGCCGTATAATATGAATGCATTTGATGCCAGCCGATAGTGCGCCTCTTAGTCGCACAGGCCGCGATGCCTCTCCGACGCCTCTCAAAGCCGTGTGCCACGAACACGCCCGCGCGTGCAACATGGTGCAACGAGTGTGACTGCACCGAACGACCCGCAGCTAGCACCACTACCGGCCACCTCGGCGGAAGCACTCCGCCGGGTGTGGCAATGTGCTTCCGCCGGACTATAATAGCATCAAGGGCACATGTTTTCTCTCACAGACATAAACTATGTAATGTATATTTCATCAAATGTTTTTATTTGTTAATTCCATTGTTCAACGTGCGAATAGGTCCTAAACTTGGCCGCGTCTGTTTCCCGCGCGCTGCGCTTCTGGCGCGCAATTGGCAGGCCTGCTGTAGCGCTGTGCTACACGAGTGAGTCAGTACCCACCGGGAGCTCGAAGAGGCTGGTCGTCTTCGCGCAACGTTGAGAGGCCACCTTCGCGCCAATTCAGCAACCGCATCTAGATCGTGAGTACAACACCACTGGCCGTGCATCACCGCGCATCACCGCGCATCACCGCGCATCACCGCGCAGGTCTTAGCAGCAACGTCCGCCACGTACTGTTCGCTCAAAACTCCCACCTCTCCATTGTAAGCGGGGTCATCGCCGAACAGCCGTACACGCGCAGAGCTCTCTAACCCCGAACAGTCGCGGCCAGGGGATGGATAGCACCATGTAGAGGTTGATGTGTAATAAAAACCACACTTCACGTAGCAGAGTGCATCATTTGTAGTATAAGGCGTCTTGGGTGGCCTAAACAGCCCAAGGATCACCTCTACGGACACGTCCCTGCCTCCCGCCACTTGGCCGAACCCAAACCCCGAGACCCATCCCGCAAGACTTGATAGCTTTGACGGGGAGGCAGCCGGAACGGTGTCAAAATGGCGCCCACCTAGTGTGGCAACATAACAACGCCGCAAACGCCATCCGAATCGCTGAAAATCCGGCAGAGTTACGCGTAGGGACAGCACAAAGGGGAGAGAAAGCGCGCGCAGACGTGCAGGCGCCGCGGAACGGGACGCGCCGGGGTAATCAGGCCACGCCACCCCCCTCCAGCACTAAGATCGTTCGCTCACTCCCTCCCGCATTCCACGGTTCCACCCCCCCCCTGCACGCGTACAGATCGTTCGCTCACCCCCTCCCGCCTAACCCCTCGAGTTAGAGTGGACTGCCACGACCGATCGCGCGCCGAGGACAAACGAGCGCGCCCGAAGATCACCGAGCCGTCACCAGCCGCGGCCGCGTAAACAACCGCGTGGCGCGTGCGTGCGGGCAAGACCGCTCGGTCGTAAGCGCAAGGGGGCGCACCCCCGGATCTGCCCGCGCCCGCCACCGACGCTTCATCCCGACGCTCGGGTCGGACAGCCGCGGATCGCGCATGGACAAGAGGCCGGACGTAGCCATTACCATGGAGAGCTATTGCGCCGGGTGCGGCAAGCCGCACACCACCAGCCACAGCACCGGTGAGTACCCCCACCTGTACTGCACATGCGAAACGGTACGCGTCAAGACGGAGGGGCAGCCCAGAACCCAAGCGGGTCCCCAGTGCGCCGCTGTCCACTGTCCCGGTTACCGAGGCGAGATAGCGAGATGCCAGCAGTGCGGAACAATTAAACACCGCGCATGCGCAGACGCGCTGGAATTCGTAAATTTCCGGGACGGACTTTTTCTGTGTGGGGGGTGCGAGCGACGCGCACGAGGGCACCCAGGGGGTCAGCTAGCTACCACGTCCCGCCCCCTCACCGGGCCTATTACCCTCCCGGAGTTCGCGGGCCTCAACCACGAGGATCCGCGCGTGTTTTTGCGAGCCTGCGAGGCGAGGCTCGTGCGGCACCAGATACCGCGGGAAGAGCGGGCGGAACGCGTGAGTGCGCAGCTGCGCAGCGAGGCGCGCGAGTGGTGGGCCCAGGCGGGCAGCTACGACGCAGACTGGGAAGACTTCGCCCGCCAGCTGGAGGCGCGCTTCAATGACACCCGAGCCCTGAACACATGTCGGAGTGAAATGTTCAGCCGTTGCCAAGGGGACGGGGAGGCGGTGGAGACGTTTGTTTATAACAAGCTCAGACTATACCGCCGCCTAACACCCGGGGGTCAAACTAGCGACATACTGCCCTTCATAGTGAAGCTAGTGTCCCCCGAACTTCGCCCATTCTTGCGCGAAGCAGTGACTCGTGGGCTGGATGTTTTTCTCGCACGAGCACGAGCCGTAGAGCATGACCTTCAATCAGCTCGCAGCGCCAAGGGCGTCGCGATGCCCCGGTCAGCCTCGTCCACCAAGGGGGCGGCGCGTGCAGAGGTCGAACGTGTCGTAGTGCCGTACACGGGCCCGCCGCCGCCGAGGGGCAACTACCGGCCCACCGACCCATCCCCGATGGGGGAGGGGATGCCCCTACCGGGCGCTCCTCACCGTGGCGCTGTACAGACGCGTCGCGACGACCACCGCGGGGGAACACAGGGCGCCCAGGACAGCCGGCCACCCCGCTGCCGCTACTGCGCGACAGAGCAGTACCACTGGCACACGGCGTGCCCGACCCGCGAGGCAGTCTGGCGAACGCGAGGGGGCGAGGTGAAGCTCCCGGGAAACTCCGTCTAGGGGGCGGTGACGCAGCTGGCCACCACCCCCCAATTAACAGCCCAGCTCCGCGGAAAAACTCACCCCGGCACCGCGGAACCACCCAGCTGCCACCCCGCCCACCTATCACAGCTGGAGAGGGTCCGCCTCACCTGGTCGCGGTGTCCGCGTCCCGCTCCAGGTCGCCGGCGAGCGACGCCGTCCACCTGGCATCGGCGCCGCCCCCGCACGCTGCTGCGGGGGCCACTCAGCTGCCGTCCCATCCACCTGGCGCGGGTGGGGGCGGCCCGCCTCACCTGGTCGCGATGTTCGCATCCCGCCCCAGGTCGCCTGCGAGCGACGCCGTCCACCTGACGTCGGCGCCGCCCTTACACACGCTGCTGCGGGGGCCACCCAGCTGCCGTCCCATCCACCTGGCGCGGGTGGGGGCGGCCCGCCTCACATGTTCGCGGCCTGCCCCAGGTCGCCGGCGAGCGACGCCGTCCACCTGGCGTCGGCGCCGCCCCCGCACGCTGCTGCGGGGGCCACCCAGCTGCCGTCCCATCCACCTAGCGCGGGTGGGGGCGGCCCGCCTCACCCGTTCGGGGCCTGCCCCAGGTCGCCGGCGAGCGACGCCGTCCACCTGGCGTCGGTGCCGCCCCCGCACGCTGCTGCGGGGGCCACCCAGCTGCCGTCCCATCCACCTAGCGCGGGTGGGGGCGGCCCGCCTCACATGTTCGCGGCCTGCCCCAGGTCACCGGCGAGCGACGCCGTCCACCTGGCGTCGGCGCCGCCCCCGCACACTGCTGCGGGGGCCACCCAGCTGCCGTCCCATCCACCTGGCGCGGTTGGGGGCGGCCCGCCTCACCTGGTCGCGATGTTCGCGTCCCGCCCCAGGTCGCCTGCGAGCGACGCCGTCCACCTGACGTCGGCGCCGCCCACACACGCTGCTGCGGGGGCCACCCAGCTGCCGTCCCATCCACCTAGCGCGGGTGGGGGCGGCCCGCCTCACCCGTTCGCGGCCAGCCCAAGGTCGCCGGCGAGCGACGCCGTCCACCTGGCGTCGGCGCCGCCCCCGCACGCTGCTGCGGGGGCCACCCAGCTGCCGTCCCATCCACCTGGCGCGGGTGGGGGCGGCCCGCCTCACATGTTCGCGGCCTGCCCCAGGTCGCCGGCGAGCGACGCCGTCCACCTGGCGTCGGCGCCGCCCCTGCACGCTGCTGCGGGGGCCACCCAGCTGCCGTCCCATCCACCTGGTGCGGGTGGGGTCGGCCCGCCTCACCCGTTCGCGGCCTGCCCCAGGTCGCCGGCGAGCGACTCCGTCCACCTGGCGTCGGCGCCGCCCCCGCACGCTGCTGCAGGGGCCACTCAGCTGCCGTCCCATCCACCTAGCGTGGGTGGGGGCGGCCCGCCTCACCTGGTCGCGATGTCAGCGGCCCGCACCAGGTCGCCGGCGAGCTACACCAGCCACCGGGTGCCCCCGTCGACCCCGACAGCACCTGCGGTGCCTCCTTATGCACCGGCGTACCCCGTCAGGACGGACGGGGATGACCAGCGCTACCCGTCAGTGGCCCGCACCAGGTCGCCGGCGAGCTACAACAGCCACCGGGTGCCCCCGGCGACCCCGACAGCACCTGCGGTGCCTCCTTATGCACCGGCGTACCACGTCAGGACGGACGGGGATGACCAGCGCCATCCGTCAGCGGCCCGCACCAGGTCGCCGGCGAGCTACACCAGCTACCGGGTGCCCCCGGCGACCACGGCAGCACCTGCGGTGCCTCCTAATGCACCGGCGTACCCTGTCACGACGGACGGGGATGACCAGCGCCACCCGTCAGCGGCCCGCACCAGGTCGTCGGCGAGCTACACCAGCCACCACGTGCCTCTGACGATGTCGGCAGCGCCCTTGGAGCAGTCGGGTGAGTCGCCCCACCTGGGACAGTTGGGACCTGAGGCTGGGTACCTACTTAGGATACCGGTGGCCATGAATGGGCAACCTGTGCATGCATTAGTGGACACGGCTGCCAGTCATTCCTACGTGTCAGCTCAACTCATACCTGAGGGGGACCTGATCCCGGAGCGTGAGAATGTACAATTAGTCACCGAGGGGTAGAAGGCACTTACGGTCGGCCGCACCCAAATCACCCTTGCCATTAGAGATCACACCAGTCAAACCACCGCCCTCGTGATGGATGGGCTCAGGGACCAGTTGATTTTAGGGTTGCCATGGTTAGCCCAGGAGGATGCTACAGTAGAAGTGCGGGCGGGGAGGGTGCACGTCGGCAAGCAGGAGAGGCGTACCGTATACGGCCTGGGTCGGCGGCTACCACCTCGGCGAGAGAACCCCATCACCCTAGATGAATTGCAAAATGGTGTACCACCCGAGCAGATAGACCTAATTAACCGGGTATTGGCACAACAACCGCAAGTGTTTGCTGCTACTGATATGCTACGACGCACCACGGTCGCTGAGCACGCCATTCCGACCAGGCCACATGAACCCCGGTTCGTCAAACCGTTCGGGTTCGGGCCCAAGGAGAACGAGGTCATCCAGACGCAGATCGCTGAGATGTTGCGCGATGGCGTCATTGAGCCAAGTGAGTCCCGTTACAATTGTTTGATTGTGATGGCCAGTAAGAAGGATGGCTCAATGCGCTTTTGTGTCAACTTCAAGCCAATTAACGCAGTCACCATACCTGCCCCCCCTCCCCTCATCAACATCACGGATGCCTTGGCGGGGCTGGGCGATGCATGCATCTTTACCTCGCTAGACCTAAAATCAGGATATTGGCAGGTGCCGGTACGCCCGGAGGACCGGCACAAAACAGCTTTCACCGCGCCTGATGGGAGGCGTTTCCAGTTCTGCGCCATGCCGTTCGGGCTGATGGACGCCCCTGCGACCTTCCAGGCCATGATGGTCCGCGTCTTGGATGGCTACGCCGGCGAGTTTGCTGCAGCGTACCTAGACGACGTGATCATCTGGTCGCGGTCGTGGGAGGACCACGCACGCCACCTAGGCCTGGTCCTTGAGCGGCTGGCCAGACATGGACTCACATGCGCCCCCCACAAATGCCACGTGGGTGCGCGAGAGATTGAGTACCTGGGGCACCTCGTGGATGTCGAAGGCTGTCGGCCGCTGCCCAAACACCTGAACCTCATTGAATCCAAACCTGCACCCAGCACCTGTAAGCAGCTACAAAAACTCCTAGGTCTCTTGAACTGGCTAAGATCCTTTGTACCCCACTTTGCCAGCATAGTTGCCCCTATGACCAACCTATTGTCACCGAAGACCCGGTTTCGGTGGACAGAGGAGGCAGATCATGCACTGGCCACCGTCAAGCACGAGTTCCGGGAGTGCCACCGACTCGCCCGCTTGAGGCCCGACTCCCCGCTATACTTGCAGACAGATGCAAGCCAAGAGGGGATGGGGGCCGTCCTATACCAGGTAGGGGAAAACGAGGAACGCCGGATAGTGGAGTACGCGAGCGCCAAGTTCGGCCAGCCCGAGCGGCGGTACCATGTGAACGAACAGGAGTGCATGGCCGTCGTTTGGGCGATGCGGCGGTACCGACACCACCTGGAGGGCCGGCGTTTCACGTTGAGGACAGACAGTCAGTGTCTAAGCTGGCTGGATTCCGCCCAAGGCCGCAAGTCGAAGTTCACGCGGTGGGCACTCATGCTCCAGAGCTTCGACTTCGCGGTCGAGCATGTGAAGGGGCAGGACAACCAGCTCGCTGACGAGCTGTCACGTCACCCCGACCCTAGGTCCACTTTCCAGGACGACCACAGCTGGGAGGGGCTACTACCCCCACCAGGTACCCTACCTGTCGCCACCGGGGAGGAGGCACCAGCGGTGTTGTGCGCCGTGACCACGCCCCCGGACATTGCCCCAATCCAGGTGTTCGAGACCCTCACTGCCCTAGTGGCGGCCGTGCAGCATGCCCAGCTGACGGACGAGGCCACTCAGACCGAAGTGCAGGCGGGTGAGGGAACAGTCCACCCCTACCAACGGGTAGTAGACGGAGTGCTACAGACACGGGTGCCTGGCGACATGGAGGCATGGCGTCTCTACGTACCCGGGTGCGCACGAGCTGGCGTACTACATTTTCACCACGACCATGACTTGGCTGGCCACCCCGGGGCAGACCAGACGCAGACGGACATCCGCAAAACATTTCATTGGCCAGGCATCACCCGCGATGTTAGGGGTTATGTGCGACAGTGTCAGCGCTGCCAACAGCGGAAGGCGCGGCGGATGGACGGAGTGGAGCAACAGCGCCCCCGTCGACCCCGTGACCCCTTCCACACACTGGCACTCGACATCATGGGGCCATATCCCCGGACCACTCGGGGCAAAAGATTTTTAGTGGTCATCACGGACATCTTCACAAGGTGGGTTGAGGCCTTCCCAGTGTCCAATGTACGAGCTGGGACCATAGCAGCTCTACTGGACCAGGAAATTTTCCCGCGCTACGGCTTCGTGAGGGTTCTACTGACAGACAATGGGTGTCAATTCACTGGGAAGCGCTGGCGAGCTGACTGTCGTCGGTGGGGCCTAGACCACCACACCACCCCTGTCTATCACCCCCAGGCCAATCCGACCGAGCGTCGGAACCAAGAACTAAAAGCACAGTTAAGATTGCGCCTGGAAGACGACCATTCTAAGTGGGATGTACATATACCCAAGTTACTGTATTGTCTTAGGCGCCGTACGAATGCCGTCACAGGCCACAGCCCGGCCGAGCTGCTGTATGGACAGAACCTCGCCCTACCAGGGGAGTGCCGGGTGGCAGCGGCCATCACGGACACACTAATCCGTCCGGAGATTGAGGAAGGGAGGGAACAGGCCAGGCAACAGCAAAACCAATTCCTATCGGAGCACACACCACAGACCAGTCACCCCCCAACGCCCCTACAACCTGGACAGTGGGTGTACGTGAGGCAGCACCATCTGTCATCGGTCGCTCGCAATTTCTGTGCGGGGCTGGCCCCCAAGTGGTCGGAGCCAAGGGAAGTGCTCTGGAAATCCGGACCCACGTCATACGCGGTCCGTACCCCCCGGGGACGGCCTGCCAAGGTCCACAGGGATGACCTGCGGTTGGTAGCACCCGGGGTAATGGAAGGCGTGTCACCAGGGCCCAACTCGAGGGTGCCTCAATCAGAGGGCCAGCAGGTAACGAACCAGCAGGTTCTGCCAAAGGGCACCGCCCCACCATCTGATGATAACATGGGACTTGAGCCGATACATATTGCCCCCCCCCGAACTGGAAACTCCAACTGCCCGTACACTGAGCCCTCCGATCGACACCGCGGGTGGCACCCATCAGGACTCCCCGATATGGCAACAGAATGACGAGGAGGAGACAGAGGAATGGGATGAGCCATCATGGATGCTGAACATGAGCTTGGTAGATGCCAACCCCCAGATGTCTGTCGATGAGTCAGGTGATGAGTCAGAAGGGGGGGAGGAAGGAACTGACATTGGGGGAAGGTACCCATCACGCACGCGGCGGGCTCCAGTCCAGACGTGCTGTCTAGACGAACATGAGTCCATGGATATCACGCCCCTGGACGAGCCCGGGAAATACATAATTGAGGATGTCACCCCCCCGGACGAGCCTGAGAGAGACCAAGCTAGCCATGCCTACACCCTGGCCGAACATGGGACATACATAATTGAGGATGTCACCCCCCCGGACGAGCCTGAGAGAGACCAATTTAGCCATGCCTACACCCTGACCGAACCTGGGACATACATAATTGAGGATGTCACCCCTCCGGACGAGCCTGAGAGAGACCAAGCTAGCCATGCCTACACCCTGGCCGAACATGGGACATACATAATTGAGGATGTCACCCCCCCGGACGAGCCTGAGAGAGACCAAGCTAGCCAGGCCTACACCCTGGCCGAGCCCGGGAGATACATTATTGAGGATATCACTCCCCTGGACGAGACTGAGGACAATACCTCGGACAAGTTCTTGCCCCTGAAGGGGTGCCTCCCGCCGAACATCACACCCGAGCAAGCGGCAGCCCCCTCCCCTCCACGGCGGCCACAGAGGACCCGCAGGGCTCCGGTTCACCTTGCTGAGTACGAATGGACCAATCATCAGGGCCAGGCCAGGGACCCTACAGTGCCACCACAGTGCAACTCAATGGAGCTTATCCACATCAAAACATCACTGCCCCTACTGAGGGGGAACGAGCATAGTGAGGGAGGCACACAGTCATTTTCTTGTTTGAAGAGAGATGCTCAGGGCCTAGAATCTCACCCCAGGCATAGTACACCACCCCAGTGCCGCGCTTCGAGTGCATCACTCCCGTGCGATCATTGAGAGGCGTCGGTGCACATAGCGGCCTCAGATAGAGGGGGGCATTTGACGCCAGCCGATAGTGCGCCTCTTAGTCGCACAGGCCGCGATGCCTCTCCGACGCCTCTCAAAGCCGTGTGCCACGAACACGCCCGCGCGTGCAACATGGTGCAACGAGTGTGAGTGCACCGAACGACCCGCAGCTAGCACCACTACCGGCCACCTCGGCGGAAGCACTCCGCCGGGTGTGGCAATGTGCTTCCGCCGGACTATAATAGCATCAAGGGCACATGTTTTCTCTCACAGACATAAACTATGTAATGTATATTTCATCAAATGTTTTTATTTGTTAATTCCATTGTTCAACGTGCGAATAGGTCCTAAACTTGGCCGCGTCTGTTTCCCGCGCGCTGCGCTTCTGGCGCGCAATTGGCAGGCCTGCTGTAGCGCTGTGCTACACGAGTGAGTCAGTACCCACCGGGAGCTCGAAGAGGCTGGTCGTCTTCGCGCAACGTTGAGAGGCCACCTTCGCGCCAATTCAGCAACCGCATCTAGATCGTGAGTACAACACCACTGGCCGTGCATCACCGCGCATCACCGCGCATCACCGCGCATCACCGCGCAGGTCTTAGCAGCAACGTCCGCCACGTACTGTTCGCTCAAAACTCCCCCCTCTCCATTGTAAGTGGGGTCATCGCCGAACAGCCGTACACGCGCAGAGCTCTCTAACCCCGAACAGTCGCGGCCAGGGGATGGATAGCACCATGTAGAGGTTGATGTGTAATAAAAACCACACTTCACGTAGCAGAGTGCATCATTTGTAGTATAAGGCGTCTTGGGTGGCCTAAACAGCCCAAGGATCACCTCTACGGACACGTCCCTGCCTCCCGCCACTTGGCCGAACCCAAACCCCGAGACCCATCCCGCAAGACTTGATAGCTTTGACGGGGAGGCAGCCGGAACGGTGTCACATTTATACACACATAGAAGAGATCGAGCAGAACCTCAAATGACTGGGAAAATATATTTACACAAATAATTATATCAATAATATATTTTAAGTTTAATGTTCAGTTTGATCTAGTCTTTGTTTCATTTCAACTCGTATTAATATTATGAAGGTTCATATCAGACTGTTTACATAAACAAACATATTAACCGGTAATAATTTGATCTAAATTTATTCCGAGCAGCTAAACTACAATCGTTAATCAAAACAAGCTAGAACAGCTGATACAAATATAAACAAATGTCCACCATATTAGTACTATCAGAATGTGAAAATCCGAAGGAAAAAATGAGAGAAAAACAGCTTTACTTATAGTTGTTAATGCTTCATCTTGATACTTTCATAATCTCTGTGGGTCGCCATCTTGTTTTTGACTGCTATAGGCTGCCATCTTAGTTCCGAAGCTTGGAGGTAAGTGTCGCTGATAAATTTTATTTTGTACAGAAAACATGAGTTTAGTGGCTCGGGATCGACCCGAGAGATGCCAGTATGTTAACATTAACAGACAGAGACCTTAGCCACTAGGCTACAAGATCAGTTCAAAAATAAAGAATTAAATAAAAAATATATACTTTGAAAGTATATCTCAGGATAGCTACAGTACTAATCATGAGCTTATCAGGGGTGGGGTAGAGGCAGGGGAGGATCTTCCCTGGAATAAAGAAGCCCTTCACTGAGGGGGCCTTACTTTCACCTGCAAATGCGTGACTGTGAAACGGGTTTGATGTCCAAACTATGTCTTATGGAAAACTGTATATTTTAAAGTTGTCTGCTTATTGCATTCATGTAGGACAAAATATGGGTGTATACAAGATACAAACACCCTATCCAGAGATGAAGTGGCGGTTAGCCCCCCGTGCAAAACTCTCAGGCAGATTTCCCCCCGCTCCCCGCTAATCTTGCAGATTTGTGCTCTTGGTACTAGTGGGGTTAGTTTACCAGATGGTGCCATCTTTAATTCGTGGTGTTGTTGCCAGAGGGCATCTACATTAAAATTTCTAAAAGTATCAGATAGATAGCGACACTGTTTGGCGACTATCTTTAGTTTCAATGTCATCTGCTAGAGAGCACTAGTGTCGCTCCACCCCCTATTTTGGATAGAGAAGTGTAGGTACAGTGCACCTAAGGATGCATTCCATATACGGCATAGAGTGGACAAGAAAATCTTCCAATGTGCTACATCTCCTGCCATCTTTGATTCAGTACCCCACCATCTTGGGTGGAGAAGTGTAGACATAGTGCAGACAATACATCCATTCCATATTGTGCATTAGATGCACGAAAGAGACGCATAAGAAAGTTCCTAGATTATATCTTGTATTATTGTCCTGCATCTTAAAATGAATAATTAAAGTTATAGTGTTATGTATGCATACAAGGACAGTGCTAGCTCAAATAAGGATATGCCTATTATATAAGCATTCTATGCACGATATGGAATAGATCATAGGTGCACCTACTGTAGATGAAAAAATGGCCTCCCAATGCAGCCGATAAACACATTTCTTGTATGGTGTGCCATACCAACAATATGTACCATAATTCGTACAAAATTTCTCAGTTACAGTATGCATACAATATATTTGATATGGTTTATCATAATTATTATGTTATTATGCATACAGAAAAAAATAATCCCAGAACCCCATGTTACCCCTATACAACTTGATATTAGATAGAGTGAACAATACTACTTTTGTATCCTGCTCATAGTACAACAGTGTTATATATATAATTATATATATATATATATAGAGAGAGAGAGAGAGAGAGAGAGCTAAAGAACAAGGAAAATTTTTGCAATAGGTGCCTTAAAAGACAGGAATAGTTTTGGAACAGCATTTACTATTTTAATCCTGTTTTTAATTTACTATGGATAATTTGGGAACCTCTTATCACACCACCTATTGAACTATTCAATAAACAAACAAAAAAATGAATCATATTGCACAACATGTTTAGTCTCTGTTTCTTAATGCACTTATCCTCAAATGATTTAACTGTTAAGATTTCAACTATCAGTAGTTTTCCGTTTCACATCATCGTTTCCCTTGTAGCTAAAATAGGCATACTCTTCGCATTGTAGTCAAGCTTTTCAAATTCATATAAATATATCATTGCATTCTTCACACAATCAATTTATGATATGTTAGTTATGGTTATCCTCAAACGTTACCAAAATTATCTAACTTTACACAGCGAAACACACAAATGTGTATAGAATGCATGAAACTATTTAACTTACTACAATTATTAGTGCTACCACAATTTTTAAAGTAAGGACTCAAGTCAGTTGAGAACTGCCGTTTCATAAACTAACCAGAAATTCACTAGGCCAGTAAACTCTATCCCGTGCTGCAGGTCAAAAACATTTCATGAATACAACATGCCCAGACTCGGGATCTTATTTGTAATCTAATTTCATCAGAATTAAACGTGAGCTGTGTGTTTTTCTCTACAGTTGATTACACTGATGACTTGTATGCGTTGTCATTCACCTGCTTTGAAGAGAACGAGCGCCTTCAGACAGGCGTACTCCGTGTGGTCGACCCGCAGCAACCCGAGCCTGCAGACCGCGTCTTTCAGCCTCCGGGCGTCTTCCTCCAGCACCGCGTGCCTCGACGCAGGAGCGACTGCGTTGTGCACCAGCGCGTCTGCAGTGCAACGCGCCCGACATGGTAAACACCGAACTCCTTTCGGAGCCTCGTGGACATGCACATGCGACGAAGTTTGAAATGTGATTGTTAGCACTCGGCGTAGGTTACGCACTGTGAGCTATGTAAGGTATATAAATGAATATGAGACCACATACAACATTAAATGACTTGCAAGCAGAGGAGACTCGAATGTCATCACTGAGGGGATGACAAAATGACAAAATGAACATAATTGAGCTCAAGACATTTCCCCCCCCCAAAAAAATATATTTTTTTAAATATTAGCTTAGCTTAGCTCTCGGTTTACGGCATTTGGTTGGAGTAATTTCATGGAAATGGAACAGAAGTCGACGAATGGAAATGTTAACACAAATATCGCGGTCTGTCATGTATCAACATAAACCCGCATATAGTCACTTTCGTAAATATTATGGTACATACCAAATGTATTGGTGTGCCAAATGAAACTTCATGATAGTGGAACTACCCTGGAATATATTTGATTAAATAAAATAGTAATGGTAAAATGTAATCAGAAAATTAAAAATATGTAAGAGAACTTGCATTTCACTGTTGATAATTCATAGTCTCCTTCCCAAAAATCATTTGTCCCGATAGCTAGACTGCTTAAGGGATTTCTCCCCCTTTTGTTTTGTTAACCCAGCCCTCTTAGCGTGAGCCATACCAGCCTGGGGCCCCCACAGGCGTGGATACGGAATACGCCGTATACGCGAAACAGGAGGTGTTAGAGATACAGCTATATCCAGAGGCTGAGGCTACCCATCCCAGCTTAGACACCACCTTCACCCCCTGCCTCATTCAGCTAACCAGTCAATTGGCTGCGTCCTAAGCCCTTAGACATTATCAGCATTGCTGGCACCTACCCCATTCTACCACATCACACTGGGACCCCTCAATCACCCAGTGAACCCGTGGTCCGGTGGAGGTTCTATCCAAATCTCTCCTAGCTTTCCAGGCTAGTACCGGAGCTGTGTCGTCGCTCACCACGTCGACTCCGCATAGGGCTAGAAAACCCTTGGAGTCTGCTCCAAGCGATCGGAGCACCACTACCAAGTACGAGTCCTACCCAATCAGAATCCTGGGCCTAGAGGAAATCTCAATGGGGCATCATGGATTCTTACCATACTACTACCACCAACTTGGCATCTATACGGCATGAGACCGTTCGCCAACAAGCTAGCCCACCGCCACTCTTCAGAATCACTCCACTGGATGTCCCCGTCTCTTCGGACTACCTTCCGACCTGCCGTACCTCGGCACGACAGGTTTACAGCCGGTTAAGAGACCGGAAAAATTCATGGATCGAATGATCTCTACGTTAGCCTTCACAATCCTGTGCTTACTCTGGCAATGCCACCTGTTCATTGGCTGCAAACTTTTAAGTCGTCTCGACTGGGTAGCCATGATTCAATACTTTCATGATTAAGGTTTTTTTTTTAATTGGCCTACAGTCCTCCAGATTAAAAGTTAACCAATGGCAGAAGCAGCACAAAGGTATAATTATAATACGACCTAAGGAGTGTACAGAAAACATATGTGGTTCCTCGGTGCTAAAGAAATAGACTTTTTACCAGGAAATATTATATGTGTAGAAGAATACAAAACACACGGGACTCCAGGTCTGTACGATTTGCTGTTTCGCAGGGCACCTAATGTCTATTCCCATGAAGATATGTAAGAGTACAAAAAAACTTACAGTACTAACTCATGCACAGTTTCGCGATAACGATCACGACATGGCCATACATAAAGACAATCATGAAAAAAATTGACATTAACACCAATCTCTTCAGTGAACTTGTAATAAATCCATGGTGAAGGTTTAAAAATGTTATAAAGTGTTCTGAACTTTGACTATGTGAATTGGGACGACCCAAACGAATTGGTCATCAGGTTAAGACTTTTAATTGCTTTGCTTAGTGCAGAAAACTATTCCCACATCAACGAAATTGTCTCCATACCCAAAGAACTTAGGGAATCTGGCTACATTCTTTGAGTCGAACCGGAATCTCATGTGAACTTCATGCTCCTGCAAGATAAAATACCTTTGGCCCAAAGTCGTAGTGCGTGAACCTGTTGAAATGATACCATATTCCCGAATGAATAAAGGTTTCAAGTACCTACATGTTGACAGTCATCGATGTGTATAGCAATTTCGCTTGGGCCAGACCTGTGAAATCGAAGAATGCACTCGACATAACCAAGATCATGAAAGACATTTTGCGTGATGGACATGTACTTTTGCACCTAAAACGGATCTTGGCATAGAATTCTACAATGTGAACTTCAAGGCTTTGATGAGGAAGTTTGTCATCAAACACTACTCTACATTTAGTAATGTCAAAGCCTTCGTTGTCGAAAGGTTTACCAGAACTTTGAGCACCAAGATGAGGCGACAGTTTACTGCTAACGGAAATTACAAGTGGCTGATTATCTTGCCGAAACAAATTAGCAAATACAATTCCACCGCACATTCTACACGAAAACAAAGCCTTAATATGTGGAGGATGATAACTTGCTTCGAACAGGGTTTTCCAAAACGAAGAAGAAAGGTCCACGGAAGCTTAAAGCTAACGTCGGTGACATGGTGCGGATTTACACGCAGAAATACGTTTTAGAGAAAGGTTTTACTTCGAATTGGTGTTCCGAACTTTTCCGTGTGACCCATGTTTTCGAATCGAAGCCCAGGACCTACTACCTAGAAGATTTGTACCACAAGCCTATACGTGGCGGCTTCTATGCCGAAGAGATTCAGCCTACCATATATTCCGATACATTCTTGGTAGAGAAGATTCTCAACCGAAGAAATGGTCGATCGTACGTCAAGTTGTGGGGCTTCCCACCTCGCTTAAATTCGTGGGTAGCAGATGCAGAACTCGAGAAATGCTATTAATTTTTTGTTTCTTGTAACTGCAGAAATTATGTAATGCATTTTTTATTTGTAATTTTGTGTTTTTATTTCTCAAACTGTCATTTTTGTTTGGTAACTTTAATTCAATTATCTTTTTATATCAGTAAAGGATTTATTAAAGCACTGTAATTGATCGACTCAGTCATTATTTTAATAAGTAATTTTTTTGATGAAATTTAAAATTTTCTCCGAATTTATAGATTAATAATTATAGAATTTTAAGATGGTGGCAAATACTAAAATACTAGCTCTCATTTTTTTTACAACTTGTTCAATGAATAATTTCATGTTGTTAAATATAAACCTTCTGATTCTGTACAAAATCTTACCTTAGACTTAAAATTCGTTTTAATATTATTTATTTCATTAGCATTATGTGAAGAGAAGTTTTTCCAAACTAAAATTAATGAAGAGTTATCTGAGATCCACTATTATTCAAGCTCGGCTTTCTGACTTACCAATCTTGTGAATTGAATTAAAGTAGGGAAATTAATTGATTTCGATCGTGTGATTTTTCCAAATCGTAGAAAACAAATTTTGGTGAAAAACATTTTACGTATTAATATGCTTACAATTTTAAATAAATAAACAAGAAAACAACAGATGCAACTATACGTGTGTCTTCTTACTCATTTAAATAATTTAAATTTCCGCTACAGGTACCACCTGACCTTGCTACACCTCTTAACCTATGTCATTCTTCAAAATGAAATTTTAATAACAAAATGATATAATAAATATTAATTCAAGAAAACTATAATATGGATGCCGCGAAATCAAAGTAGAATTGAAATTTCTTCCCAAAAAACGAACACACATATTTCGTGACTTCGCATAGTTTACATCCATTAATTTTAATTAAGTGATTTATACCACTTGTACTATTTATCTAAAGCTGTAAAAACTGTTTCGTCAATGAGTAAGACATGGGCTACTGGTTAAAATAATACAAAAACTATATAATATTAATCTCAATAGAAAAGTAATATTTTATTTTGATTTAATACAATTTCTTGGACATATGCCGTTACGGTTTTGCACTGTTGGTTTTGAAAAAACTTCCAGAACGAAAATTAAGAAATATAAATGAAAACATAAATCCACATAGAACAAGCTAAAATCAGCTATGCCAAACAGACAAACCCCACGATGTATGCATGGCTAATTTAGGTTTGCTCTCTGTGGGTTTATGTTTTCATTTTTATTTCTTAATTTATTTATTGAATGTATTCCATGACAAATAGTGAAAAACTGCAATGGCGTATGACCAACAAATTATATAAAATAAAAATCCTCCATTGCATGTATAATTTCAAGAACGTAAAGTAGTATTTTAACATAACAAATATTTTGGGGAATTTATAAATAACAAAAAAACCTACTTCTTGTACACTCCAACATATACGACTTTGTGTCTATATAGTAAACAAATTACTAAGATTTATAGGTAATCAAAACAATGTTTATTTTTTGCCCCAAGTGTAATGTTTTTATACAGATGTCTATATTTCACAGTTTGCTATGCCACCAACATAAATCACGTACCTAAAAATGCTATAGTCTTTACGTGAGATGAAAATTATTCGTAAATAAAAACGAGAATTTGTAGCAATTAAAATATACCTTCGTCCACTGGCAAGGACCACTGCGCAGCGCTGAGGACGAACAACTCACTCCAGGCTTCCTCCAGCAGCACGGCTTGGTCGCGGAACGATAACTGAAACACATGAGCCATCGTATTCGTTATATCGTCGTTTCTGCATAGTTTACCTCAAATGAAAAGGTTACATGCATACGAGTCATCGTATAAGTTATCTCGACGTTTCTGCATAGTTAAATTCAACTGAAACCTCACATGCGTACGAGCCATCGTATTCGTTATATCGACGTTTCTGCATAGTTTACCTCAAATGAAAGGTTACATGCTTACGAGTCATCGTTTAAGTTATCTCGACGTTTCTGCATAGTTTACCTCAACTGAAAAAGATATATGCACGCGAGTCATAAAATTCGTTATCTCGACGTTTCTGCATAGTTGTGTTTCTTCTGTTTAGTACATCTTTGATATGAGTATTAAAGATGTACTAAACAGAAGAAACACACCAACATTAACAGACATTCACCACTTTTTGTTTATTATGAATGGCAGCCAGGGCTGGCAAGTTAGAAGAAAATGGATGATGGGTCGAAGGGTGGGGAAAAGGTAAAGGAGAAAAAAAGGGGGGGGGGGGGTGAAGGGTTCCCTGATTCCAGGCACCAGGGAACCGAGCTAAGATACTCGATAGTTTTTAACACATGAGTTTACACTGATAGAATAGGAAATTATTTGTATATTGACAATAGAATACATTGAAAACCTTTCCAATTGTGCCACACGCTCAGATCACACTACAGCTATGGCCACGGTCACAATGGAAGTATTTAATATACTTACATATATAATTTATTTGTGAATTTGAAACGTTGTGCATTAAGTAATAAGGTGAGGAGGGGGGGGACCAAATCCCCCTCCCCCGGGCAAATAGTTTCTATTGAAAGTTCTGATTGCAGCTGCACATGTCTCGTGGATTTTAAGTTCAAGTTCATAATCGAAATCATGCGATAATTAAGGCGCTAGTTGATATTAAGAGCTAGCCACCCACCAGCACAAACAGTATGTGTTTATAGACAGGGATCGCAGGTAGCTGTGGAACATACCACTAGAGCCAACGTTAGAAAGTGAAACAAAGTTAAAGAAAACCCTAGTTGGTAATGAAGTATTATGTTTTGGAATTGATTTCACATACTGTCAAATTAATTTTCTCTTTACCGTGATTGAAATAATGGTTTACATTTACTCATGGATTTATATATTTTGAAGGAAGCCTCACATCATTTCACTAGTTTCGATGTTTCTTACATCAGAGTATCAGAAGAACGGAAAATGTGGAAATAAATTCCGTATTTTTCAAACAAAATACATTCTGAATAGACTACGGATTTTGTGCCAAATCTACAATTAAGCTTCTGTCTTAGCATATGCTCGGTTCTACATGCCATATGATTATTTCATTTTCTTGTTATTACTGTTATTTGGGGCTTTTTCCCCTATCACAATAACTCGCTTGCATTTTATGTTCCGTCTCAAGTTTTCTCAACGGATATTTCTTAAATATTATTTATAGAGGTAAAAAGACGCGTAAATATTCGTAAACATGATCTTTTATGTGACCACTTACAGGACGAAACAACGTTTAGTAAATATCAGTTAAGATAAACACAAATTTTAACAAAAAAAAACCGACTTAAAAACTATTCCAAAACAAATTAATATGCACTAAAAAGTAAAAAAAAAATATTGCGTATTTTTCTACAACTTAATAATCAACTTACTTTTTCTACTCATCAATATGTAGGTACGATCTATGTGTTTACCACGCAAGAAGGTAGGTAGGTACCTACCCACTTCAAATCTAACTCAACACATACCTATCAATATCAAACAATGATCAAAATATTTTTTAGAGTTCTCCTAAGTAAAATGAAATGAAAAATATTAGACTACTTAAAAGTCAATCAAATTATTACGATAATATAATGTAGTTACAATTTTGTTTTTTTGGGAGTCGGTGTCAGTCAAGGTAGGTTTGTGACTACATACATATTTGTAGTTGTAGTTGTAGTTTGTAGATGTGCTTGTATCCAGGGGCGCAACAACTAAATTTCCAAGGGGGGGGGGCAATATACCTTTTTATAAAGAATCATCGATCCCCCCTATTGAAGCGGGGGGTCGGGGGGTCCTCCCCCGGGAAAATTTGTATTTCAAGGTGGAAAATGGTGCTATTTAAGCAGTTTTACTATCTAAAAATTGATTACACAGCACTTTCTTTGCCCCCCTTTGCCCCCACTACAAGGTTTCAGAGGGGGGGGGGATACCCTTGCCCCCCCCCCTGTTGTTGCGCCCCTGCTTGTGTCGCACGCGCGACTTGCCATGGCGAGAGGCGGGAGGGCAGCGGTCAAGTGAACACACCGGGCACGAGCCGCGCCAGATACGAGTCACTTGATTACGAACCGTTTCAGATTTTTTTCTCGTTCTATATCCACACCGTCCTTCTAACGGTAATTCCTTGTGTTTGATATTGGCTATATTTTCGTATCACCGCTTGCTACATTGTGTCTCAGCATAATGTCGTATTACAGTTCGTTTGTTTGGTTTAATTATGTATTGGTATTTATGTCGTTTCAAGGTCGCAGATATTGTCACAGTACATTGTCGCATAAAAGTTAATATGTAAATGCGTTTTAATTAGGTATTGGTATTCTGTCACAGTACTCACAGTATGTTGTCGTTCGTATAAAAGTTAATTTGTAAAAAAAATATTTCTTAAAGTATTTTCGTATTATTATTGCTAGGTATATTATAGAGTTTCCTTGGCTGACACCGACTCCAAAAATAACAATAATTGTAACTACATTACATTATCGTAATAATTTGATTGACTTTTAAGTAGTCTAATATTTTTCATTTCATTTTACTTAGGAGAACTCTAAAAAATATTTTGATCAATGTTTGTTATTCATAGGTATGAGTTGAGGTATGTGGGTAAGTACCTACCTTCTTGCGTGATAAACACATAGATCGTACCTATATATTGATGAGTAGAAAAATTAAGTTGATTATTAAGTTGTAGAAGAATACGCAATTATTATTTTTTACTTTTTAGTGTATATTAATTTGTTTTGGAATAGTTTTTTTTTGAAGTCGGTTGTTTTGTTAAAATTTGTGATTATTTATTTTATTTTTAGTGAATCTGAAGTACACTAAATAATTTGTCTGAATATGGGTAGACCTACTAAACGTGCTGCTCATATGAGACAGCGCCGTTTAAATGAAACAAACGAAGTCAGGGAGAAACGCCTATCTCAACAGAGGAAATCTGCCTCGAGGACAATTTCAAAAGAGACTTGCGAAGATAGCAAAAATAGACTTTCGAAAATGTGGCTTTATATGAAAAAAAAAAATTTTAACTTGGGAAAATATCGAAAAAACGTAGTCACCGTCTCGGCTTGATCATCATCGCCGTATCAGAAGGACTAGTGAATGGAGCTATGGGTATAATAAAAAAAAATCAAATGGCCGGCCTTGAGGAGAGATCAACTGGAGGATGGAGAGCTACCAGAAGCCGTGTACGTTAAATTTGATGACGAATCTATTGGGCTTAGGCTAAAAGATAGTAATGGTTGCATACCCATACCTCCATCTAGTACTACGTTAGATGTGGAGCGCCGTATGCTGCCTCTAATATTAAGCTGGGCGGTTACAGTCCGTAAACTACAGGCTACCACCCTCGAAAGAGCTGTAATCGACCTTGGTAAAACAAAACTTTGCAAAAGGGCAAATATATGTTGCACTAAGTCGTGTCAAAAGTTTGGAAGTCATAGCTTTATCAGATTTGGACGCCAACAAATTATTAAATAAGACCACACGACGATAGATCGTTGACGGAAATAACGAGACTACGAAATCTGTCTTCCGACAATGAAGGTCACTCATAATACACCTTAAGTAATGCAATTAGAAAGCTTGCGTCATGTTGCAATGCAGCAACGAACGTATGCGCATTGCAAATTGATTACAGACAGTTATAAATTCTGCCACAGATCGCACCCTTACTGTAAGCTGTTAAGGAGTGCCATTGGTCATCATATTCGACTACGACAATTACTTGACTTTAACGACGTTATGGTAGGATAGCCTATAAAATATTCGGCCGAGTATCGTTAATTTTCTCCTAAGAATTGAAGAGTTACGTTACTTTGTCATGGATCTGAAGCGTTAGGATCGCCGCTTCGTTCAAACACCGCGCGTCTGCGCGGGCGGCGGCTCGTCGTCCCCTCCTTCCTTCCCTCTCCTACTGTATGCCTTCTTGCTTCTCCCCTCTCCTCCTCCTTTCGGCGCATGCGCGCTGCGCGGCACATATGTTATAAAAACAGACGTTTTCGATTTATTCGGTCTTGTTCTTCGTATATCAACTAGCTCGTCTGATCTCGTTTAGTCTCTTTTGAGAGCTCGAGTAATTGTTAGCCAGCATGTAGTCAGTCAGTTAGACTTTAACTTTGTACGACGTGCGCGACCTCGGGGGAAAGAAAATGTAAGTTGGAGTAAGGCGGTGGCCCTTGCCATAATGTAAACGTTTGTTGAATTTTGTGTGTTTTGTCTAAATTCCCTTTCGATCGCCACCTGGAAAATTTCTTTTGGATTTCATGTAACTTAACTTCACCTTGTTTGTAACTGTTCTCCCCTGAGTTGTCGACGTACGTAAAACGTAACGTAAATATTCCTTTTTTAGATAATGTAACTTACTTTTGTAACGCACGTAATGCGCATTAGGCAGTGGGTTTTCCCTGCATTTTGACCATGTTTTGTACCACGTTGCGCCGGCGTAAAATCTCACCTTTTTTGTAGCCTTGATAATGGCTCGTTTACTTTTGCTGTGTGTGTTAAACTCAAAACAAACCATTTTGGTTTGTTTGTTACGTAATGATTACCTTGTTATTTATTTTTGTTAAGTTTTATTAAAACTTTATTATTGTTTCAAACTTGTTGTGTTACAAATACCCGTTCGCAATCCTTGCCATGCTATGGCGTCCCACCCCGTCCTTATGCCTGTAGGCATTACAGATTCCATAATCAGAACCTTACCAAACTCTCATCAAACTACCCTTGAAGTACATCCTTTCCAATTAAAAAAGAATCATCGAAATCGGTTGGCGTGATATTGAGTTATTCGTCCATTTGTCACGCACATACTTAATGCAAATTTAAGACTTATATTGTTTTCTCATGGATGCCAATGTCAGAACTAGACCAAATTGAAATGGGACCACACGGGAAGCACCAGCTTTCAAATAAAAAAAGAATCATCAAAATATGTTCACCCAATCGATAGTTCTGAGATAACAAACATAAAAAAATACAGTCGAATTGAGAACCTGCTCCCTTTTTTGAAGTCGGTTAAAAAAATCTGTTACTCATTCCTTCAATTTACGTTATTACGGGCGACCAATAGAAGCCGGTTATATGACCGCTGTGGTAGCCTTGTTTGTTACTTTTTAAATGCGTGAAAAATTGTTTTAAGTACAAGATATATAGTGTTGTATCGTTACTTAGTGGTATGTTATATATATGTGTGTGTGTGTGTTGGTGTGTGTGTGTGTTGGTGTGTGTGTAAATCATAAGTTTGTTTTGTTCTCAGAACTTAAGTTTTACCAATTAAATTTTTTTTTTTTACTGTGAAGTTCAATCTCATTGGGTGCCGTTTGTCATGATTCCGTGCATTTTGGAAGCTGCAAACGGGTATTGAAATGTAAATATATCTCGCGGGTCCGGAGTCGTTTCCTTTTTTACGTTTCCGTGTCATTGTAGACCGGACTTAAACCACTTACGTACCGACTGCCACTAAAGAAGCTGAGTTTAACCCCTCGCCGAACACAGATATCATCTCTTCGCCACGAGCACGTGACTTGCTGTAGTGCAAGACTCCCCTGCACCCAGCACTGCAACATTCAACATCTTCGGTCGTCAGTTTCGGGTATTTATGGTTGGATACGCTCTGAGGGGAAATAGAAACCTGAAAACGTAAGATTGGTTTCAAGATTTTTTTTTGTCAAAATTTTTTTAAAATCTTTATTTTATATTATATTATTTTATAGGGCCTATTATATTATATTATATTATTTTATATTATATTATTTTATATTATTTTATATTCTAATGCGGTCGTCTGGCTTCTCTCCATCCAGGAATAGTGCCATACTCGCACAGGAAATCAAGGAAAAAACCCTCCGGATTTTCTCCAGAAGGTTTAAGTTTCATTGTTGAATATGAGTTGTGGTGGCACAAGTGGGGGAAGGGGGGGGGACTCCATATGGAGCTGTGAGCCAGATTTCCTTATAGCTCAACGCCAATTCGAACTTTGAAAAAATTAATGAAACTTTACAAGCTACTGAATTTTACTTATATTTAAGACATTTTTAGTATTATATTTTCTTTATTTAAAATAAATTAATCTCTTGTATTGTTACTGCTTTTAAATATGAGAAATATTTTTTTTTATTAATTTTTATCACGCGTTGCACGTGTTTAGTCTTTGCAAAATGAAGAAGGCAACATGGCGGTGAAAGTGATCGGTATGCTGGCTGCAAGGAATTTTTTCAGAGATGTGAATGTGAAATATGCGTGAATTTTATTTGTACTCAGTATGTTATATTACAACACAGAAGACTAAGCAACATCGATATGCCTTTTTTTCACTGTATCATTGTTATCAGCTAAATAAAATGTCACGAAAACCTAAAAAAAATAATAAATAAAAATAAAGCTAATAATAATCTCTAGTTTCCTCATAAAGCTTTATAGAAATGTTGACTATTTATTGTACACATACATAGATTTATATCATTTAGACATAGTTATTAAATAACACACGTAATTTGTTGATTTGCAACCAGTTTGTTATAAATTAAAAGCGTGGCAAAACCAGTTTAATTTTGCGATCTTGTAGCACAATTATGAAGAAAAAACGCAAAGATTCAAAATCATTGAGTGTGCACTCTGTACTAGTAGTTTTTGTACTCTATGAATGGTGGTGGTTGGTTGTTCTCACAAGATTGTCATCATGGCGTCAACGGAGGATGATATTTTGGCGACTGTCGTATCGCGTTGGATTGCGTTTGCAAGAAAAGGCACAAAAAGCACACAAGCAAGGTTTATTCTCGAAAATTTAAGTCATGCCTAAAAATAGCACTGTAAAACATCGTTGAAAATGATAAACAAATAAATTCAACGACACTTTCACAACACACACTTGAAAAATCCTGGAGCCCAACTTTCGTAAACGCAATATCCGTCGCATCTGACTGCTAGTTCCTGCCTCAGGAACATCAGTAGGGAAAATACTACACCACAAAATTTTTCAAGGAGAGTTATTAACAAACTTGTAATACATTGTAACTTACTATCTACCTACCTTTCGTGGTATGTAGAAAATTAGTAGTAGAAAAAGAGTGTCAGCTACAAGTCTATTAGCTACAATTATCAATAAACTAGAGTTTTTAGGCAGGCTACAAGTAAATAACTTGTAAACTTGTTGACATCCACTTGTTATTGAAAGTTTACTAGAGCGCTTTTGTGAAACACGTGTATCTGCATGTTTGAACGAACTTGTAAAATGTTACTTTTTAGTTACAAACTGTTACTTTTGTGAAATGGGCCGGTAGGGAAGAGGAGGGTTGGGAGCTAATCACAAAAACTTCGCCAGCTAACAACATTATCCTTAACTTTCATCTCCTCTTACTCACACTATCCGTAACTTTATTGGTATTCTCTAAGAACTGTTGTTAAGGTCCGAGTACTTGGCAAAATCCCATTTTGGCATCCTTAACACTTAACTTTTGTATCAATACCTCCATGGCCCCATGGGTTTTAAAAATATTCAAGTTATTAAAGAATTAATACTTAACTTTCTTTATTTTTTATAACTTTTTCTTTTTTCGGTAATAATTAAGGCGTTTTCTAAGACGAATAAATTATACGATTGTTTTTAAACGCTGAAGTCAAATAAAAATAATAAAAATCATTTTTGGAATGTAAGTACGTAGGTTATAAGCAAAACCTAATTTTTCTTTTGCGAAAACATCAAAGGTTTCTTTAAAGTTTATAAGCAAAATTTTACAGTTATACTGCGAAGTATGACTTATTATATAATATATTATATTAATATTATAAAAAATAAAATAATTATTTTTTAAAATACTTATAAAACCGTTCAAACATAACACATACATTTATTATATAAACGAAATTTCTCATATATTATTAAAAATTTAACACAGATGAGCAATGATAGAATTTAGTTACAATAATAAACGGGATGAGTTAAAACTTGATTTAAAGCTTTATTTTAAAAATTGCAGCTTCTATGAACAATATAATTAATTGCTGAGGAATGCTTCGGTAACATTTGCTTATCTTTTTCATTCATCAGTCCGCCATTTATGAAGCCTAGAGAATCGCTGTGAAAATATTCAAGGTCAGAAGCATCGCTAGGCGCTACTGTCGCGCCTGTGCCGCAGGCTGGCTACAGAGAGTCTTTCACCGCCCTCTGGCCAATCACAGCGCGTGTCTGCCACGCACAAGGCTTAGATAGCCAAAAAAAAAAAAAATCTCCCGCATTCACTGCGGACCAGCGAACGCACTCCAACCTTTTGCCGAATCACCACTCCCCACCCCCTTTTTATGCCATCGGGTGAGGCATCATTTTGTGCCGTTAATTAGTAAATTCGACACGATATATTTTAAATTTTTATTATGATTTTAAATTTTTTGTGTGGAAATTTTATTTGCTCTACTATAGTGTAATTTTAATTTGTTAGTCTGGTGTACTCCTCTGAGTTAAACTTTGTCTCAGTGCCCTGAAGCCCCTTTCCCATCGGCGTATCGGATATTTTGCTGGCCTAATCCCTGACTGGCAGACAGCGTACCTTTTCCCCCGCCTTCAGTCACGCCTCAAGCCTGTAATATCATTTCTCTTCGTGACCCTAACTGCATAGACAAGCCTGTAGCCTGCAGGCGACCAGTTCTCAGAGACGAGCTGAGATTGGCCTTTTTCATCACGTATTAGTGTTATGTTCGCTCCTCTGCAGCCACGACAAGGCGTAGATTCTCAGCGCCGTTGCACTTTTACCCTCCCCCCCATTTCTCCATTCCAAGTAAGACCAATGACTGGTCGTAACCCCCTGGGCACCAGTGACCGTTCCCAAGGTCTCTTCAAAAAAACATGCGCACTAAAACTGAGCACAAGCGCTGCCTAGCGACCAAGTCGCGAACTTCTCCGCTTGCCTACCCTCTAGGGCGCCAGAGAGCAGCACCTGCGCTCCCTTGAGTTATATGGACGCCGTGCGCGAGTCGATTGTTTTCAACTCAGACCCCTCCGACAGAGTTCGCTACTGTCGCCCAGTGAGGCCAACTTCAAGACTCCTGCTAGAGTTTTTTTCTCGCCCGCTTTCGGGCAAGTTCGGAATCTTTCGGCGGCCCAGACCCCCTTCCACCTGTTAGAGCCGGCGGGCACTTTTAATTACGAGATGCGGTTTGCCGCGACACAGATCATCTCGCGTCGCGCCTGCAGACAGATCTCCAGCGATTATCGGCGAATCGGCAGACTTCATCCGACCGCTAACGACTATGTAGTCGCTTTGTATAAGGGATGCTATCCCTCAAGTCAATTCTAGTAGATTAGTCTGTCTGCATAGTTTAGTTATTTGCCTTAGAAATTTTTTCTCTTTTATATTTAATCATGAAGAAATCATCCGCGTCCTGCCGCGCAATTCGCGAGCTCCAGACCCTGGCTGACTCCACGACTACAGCGTGCTGGGCAACTCCCCTGTTTTGGTGAGTGATAATTCGCGACCCCCCCCCCCCCTCTTTTTTTCCTTAAATTTTTTTGGGCATTTTCTGCCCCATAGACTGCCTGTATACAAGTTCTAATCAGTTTTGATTTGGACTGTTGCAGACAGGGTCGATGATGGGGAGAGATTGATTGCTCCCATCTCGTGGCCCCCCCCCCTTTCTGTTCCATGGGTCACATTAGAAGAAACGTTTCGACTACCCGACGTGATCGTTTGAAGACCCCGGGTGGTAATGTAAATTCAAAATTTCCCCTTCACCTAGCTACGAACTATCTTAAGCGTATGACCAACCCACCAGCGACCAGTGTTTTTCTCAAGAAAATGTAGAACGAATAGAAATAACTATCAATGTAATCATCGGATCCATCCAACTTTGAGTGTGAAACTTATAATGCAAATGTTTATATGTCAAACTAAGAATGTAAATTGTTTTAAAGATTCGCGGGCCGGCCCCCTTTTTCGCTTTTCTGTTTGTTAATCTTTGAAACTTGTTTTGTATGTAAAATAATGGAAACAAGATAATTCATTAGGGCAAATAAAACAGGGAAACTATAGATCAAGTTTATCGTGTAGTTTTTATTTATTGATTTTAACGATCCACACCAACTTCCTCCTTGCTTGTTACAGGAAGTTCCTAAATTTTGTTTGTTCCCCACCTCGTGTCGCCTCTGGTAAATCAATTTATTTAACTAATTTTTTTTCCAGCAAGTTTCCAAGGCTCATTTTAATTAATTCAAAATAATTCAATTTTGAGGCACGAGGGGTGTTACAACTTGGTAGCAGAGCATGGTTCCCTTGATCTATAGGCATACTTGAATAATATAAGCATATCTAAAATAAAAATAAAAGTACAAAAAATTTTTTTTAAATTAATTTTTGATAATAGCAATTTTGTAATAATATTGTAAACTGATCGCTGGTGCACCCCGTAGTTGTATTGAGTAAAAAAAAAAATTTAAAATTTATCTTGAGTTAAATTCCCGTGTGGACTTAGGCTAGCGCGTAGCGCGCGAGGCGTCTTTCAGCAAGCCACAGCTGTTGTCCCTGCCGCGGCGCAGACACAGACACCCCTCCCCCGTCCCTACAGGCTGCTTATCTCTCACGGCGCACGTCCGTGGCTTCATGTTCAGTTCAGCACCCTGTGCGCCTCGGTACGACCTTCGTAGGGGTGTCCAACCGTAATCTCACCTGGACCCTTACTTTCCCAGTAGCGCGAGACGAATGTCCGCGACGTATATATTTTTTGTTTTTGTCCAATTAATCCTGGACCATAGCAAATTTTTACGTGAGCAACTGTTCCGCTCACATCCTTTTCCCGACAGCCACATGGGAGCTGTCATGTTTGTTTTCCTCCACACCCCCCCCCCCCCCCCCCCCTCCTTCTTCGGGCGGCCTCTGCCGCCCGCTTATCTTCGAGGGGTGACCACAGCTGACGTCTTTGTCGTGACGCCGGGCTTGGTTTATCTCCGCCCGCCGTAGTTACTTTATGACTGAGAGTCAAATAAGTTATAGTTTTCCACTGTTGTCCCGCAGTAGTCAGCTAAATGTGTTTAAATTTAATTATTAAGTTTACATATGAACAAATAACTATAAGTTAAGAGTACTTTTTTTAGGCTACTAACACCATTACTAATAAACACGCACATAATATTTAAATATAGATTTTAATTTACATATCAAGGGTTCCCCCCCATCATAATAATGATTTCAAACTATACTGAAAGACATTTGCCTTATAAGAATTTCACGTCTTACATTATTAAAGTAATAATACTTGAAAACATAATATAGTGATAAAATAATAATAATATAATCAAGCATATTAAAATACGTATTTCCCGAAATTAAGTACCTACGAGGTGACTAGCCTCATTGTAATGTTTATAGTAATCACCGAGAGTGGTGAAATCCTTTCAACCTCCAACGAGAGGTCCACTAAATTAATTTGGGTACGTTTAAGCATCCCGTCTCTAGGCTAGCACACTCTATGTAATTTAAGATACTTTAATTTTTAATTTTTCCATATGTAAGTTCAGTCTTGAACCAGCTGCTTGCCGTAAATTGTTTTATTTTTTTTAACTTAGTAATACTTCTCTGACAGTTCTTTTTTAAGCTTCATGAATTTTGTTCGACGATTTTATCTATTTAATTTTTGATTAGGTTCAATTTTTTAATAATCATAATTCGTAAATTAAGCAAGAATAATGTTTGTAGTTTGTTTTAAATTGATTTAGCGTTAAAACCTTTATGTGATTATTTCTTTATTTCTCTTGCACGTAAATGTGATGTACAGCGACGTACATAGATTCTGAGCACAGAAGCTGTCACATCTAGCCATTTTTTTGTTTCCTTTGCATTCTACCCCCAAAGCTGTATTTCTTTTACATCGCTATCGATGATATGGTTTATTTAATTAAGAGCTACGTGACTTCCAGACGGCAAACTGGTTTCTTTTCTGTGTTTTTTTTTAAAAATAGGAGCTAGGTCAAGCTAGCCAACGAGCAGCGCAAAAGAAGGGTCCTACGAGCCAACGAGCCGAGACTCGGTCCTCTAGGTGGAAAATCCTATGACCATAGAGTGTTACTGGGTTAGATCCCCAGCACTCACCTTTGGACGGCCTATGTTCAAACCCCCTCTCCGGCAGTGTGAAACCTATCAGCAGTCATGGAAGATCTAACCGCTCCATGATAATTTATAACCCTTTTGATTGATAATTGTTGGTTTATTGCATTTTACCTTTCTTTAAATAATTTAAATTTGAGTGCGAAGAGTCGTTAATTTATTGTTTTGTTTGCAGAAAACTTTTAAATAATAAATATTAGTTAGTTATATTGAACATCAGAGTTGTATGCGCTAAAATTTCTAAATTTGTCGAATATTTAATTTTTTTAAAATTCATTCATTCATACGGATTGTTGATCTTTTAGGGTTCCAACCCCAATAATTTAAAAACCCGCCAAGGGAATCTTACCCTTAGGCCCTGTGTCACTCTGGGACTGAGGATCTGTTTTACCTTCGGGGAAGCAGCAAATTTGACCGTCTTCTCCATGGCCTGACTGTGCAGGGCTAAGTCCCAATGCCTTCGGCCGTTTATGGAAAGACAATTGTACAGGGGTTCTATTCCCAAATATATTTTGTAAGTTACGGGTTACCATACCCATTTACAGGGGTTACAATTCCCATCAGTCACTGAGTGCTCAAGGACGCATTTCCCTTGTTTCGGCCTCAGTACTTTTCGGCCCGCCTCACAGCGCCCATCTTTAGAGTTTTGTCACGTGACACCATTCCCAACATCTGAGATCAACTTTCCTCATTACTTCATTCATCGTTAAGTGTTAATTAATTAATTATAATATACCTTCGATTTGATCAAGATATTTTTTTTATATGTAAGTAGTTTACTACAGTAGATCCTGGTACAGGGTAAGTTTCTGGAACCCAGGTTTTTGGTGGCTCAAGTGGGCCACCCTGACTCCGTCTTTCAGGGGGGAAGTATGTGCCGTTAATTAGTAAATTCGACACGATATATTTTAAATTTTTATTATGATTTTAAATTTTTTGTGTGGAAATTTTATTTGCTCTACTATAGTGTAATTTTAATTTGTTAGTCTGGTGTACTCCTCTGAGTTAAACTTTGTCTCAGTGCCCTGAAGCCCCTTTCCCATCGGCGTATCGGATATTTTGCTGGCCTAATCCCTGACTGGCAGACAGCGTACCTTTTCCCCCGCCTTCAGTCACGCCTCAAGCCTGTAATATCATTTCTCTTCGTGACCCTAACTGCATAGACAAGCCTGTAGCCTGCAGGCGACCAGTTCTCAGAGACGAGCTGAGATTGGCCTTTTTCATCACGTATTAGTGTTATGTTCGCTCCTCTGCAGCCACGACGAGGCGTAGATTCTCAGCGCCGTTGCACTTTTACCCTCCCCCCCATTTCTCCGTTCCAAAAAAGACCAATGACCGGTCGTAACCCCCTGGGCACCAGTGACCGTTCCCAAGGTCTCTTCAAAAAAACGTGCGCTCTAAAACTGAGCACAAGCGCTGCCTAGCGACCAAGTCGCGAACTTCTCCGCTTGCCTACCCTCTAGGGCGCCAGAGAGCAGCACCTGCGCTCCCTTGAGTTATATGGACGCCGTGCGCGAGTCGATTGTTTTCAACTCAGACCCCTCCGACAGAGTTCGCTACTGTCGCCCAGTGAGGCCAACTTCAAGACTCCTGCTAGAGTTTTTTTCTCGCCCGCTTTCGGGCAAGTTCGGAATCTTTCGGCGGCCCAGACCCCCTTCCACCTGTTAGAGCCGGCGGGCACTTTTAATTACGAGACGCGGTTTGCCGCGACACAGATCATCTCGCGTCGCGCCTGCAGACAGATCTCCAGCGATTATCGGCGAATCGGCAGACTTCATCCGACCGCTAACGACTATGTAGTCGCTTTGTATAAGGGATGCTATCCCTCAAGTCAATTCTAGTAGATTAGTCTGTCTGCATAGTTTAGTTATTTGCCTTAGAAATTTTTTCTCTTTTATATTTAATCATGAAGAAATCATCCACGTCCTGCCGTGCAATTCGCGAGCTCCAGACCCTGGCTGACTCCGCGACTACAGCGTGCTGGGCAACTCCCCTGTTTTGGTGAGTGATAATTCGCGACCCCCCCCCCCCCCCTCTTTTTTTCCTTAAATTTTTTTGGGCATTTTCTGCCCCATAGACTGCCTGTATACAAGTTCTGATTTGGACTGTTGCAGACAGGGTCGATGATGGGGAGAGATTGATTGCTCCCATCTCGTGGCCCCCCCCCCCCCCCTTTCTGTTCCATGGGTCACATTAGAAGAAACGTTTCGACTACCCGACGTGATCGTTTGAAGACCCCGGGTGGTAATGTAAATTCAAAATTTCCCCTTCACCTAGCTACGAACTATCTTAAGCGGATGACCAACCCACCAGCGACCAGTGTTTTTCTCAAGAAAATGTAGAACGAATAGAAATAACTATCAATGTAATCATCGGATCCATCCAACTTTGAGTGTGAAACTTATAATGCAAATGTTTATATGTCAAACTAAGAATGTAAATTGTTTTAAAGATTCGCGGGCCGGCCCCCTTTTTCGCTTTTCTGTTTGTTAATCTTTGAAACTTGTTTTGTATGTAAAATAATGGAAACAAGATAATTCATTAGGGCAAATAAAACAGGGAAACTCAAGATCAAGTTAATCGTGTAGTTTTTATTTATTGATTTTAACGATCCACACCAACTTCCTCCTTGCTTGTTACAGGAAGTTCCTAAATTTTGTTTGTTCCCCACCTCGTGTCGCCTCTGGTAAATCAATTTATTTAACTAATTTTTTTTCCAGCAAGTTTCCAAGGCTCCTTTTATTTAATTCAAAATAATTCAATTTTGAGGCACGAGGGGTGTTACAATTTTAACTATAGGCAGCGGGTTTCCTCCGGTGCGTTCGCTAGTTTCTGCCGCCTGCGGCTTTTAGCTTACAAGGCCGTAGGGGCTGGAATTCTCTTTGCCCCTGCGGTCCAGATCACATCGTATTGACACACCTCGTAATTTCCCTCCTCTTCGATAAGGAGTGGGGGGAGAGGGGGAGAGGAGAAGGTTATGTTACTGGCAGTTTTGAACGCTAACAGAACGCGTATAGGTAGGGGCATGCAGATTTCGCGAAAAGATCTTAACACTTTTTAGACTGGAACAAGGTACACCCCGCGCCTGTGGTTTTCTTCCTTGTGATTGGCGGCCGTCTGCGAGAGAAGTCGTTGCCTTATTTGACCGAGCCACTCAGGGCGCGTTTGCTTCCGCACTGAATCACTGTGATTGGTGTTGTTACAATCGATATGTACATATACCTGGAAGAAACTCACCCAATCACGAAACACAGACGATGCTACAGTTTTTTGACTTTCATCTGGTCCCGAAATCTTTTTCGCGAAATCGGCATGCCCCTACGTAGAGACCGGAAAAATTCCCGAATTCATTTCGCGATAGGCTAAAATACAAATAGTTATACCTCAGTGCTACCTCTGCTATTGGCTCAAAACTCACCTGAATGACTCTGGGCCAATTAGAAACACCAAACCAAAGCTTTCTCGAATCACAGGCTGCTACGTTGGGACGTCTCACAAGACAGCAGCCAATGAGTGGGTGGCATTTGACCGAGTGTACGTATAACTATGGAGTTCATCCTACAGGGCAATGAACCCGCGAACTTTTCCGGTCCCTACCCCTACGGTATAGGCCTTGGTCTGGCCAGTTCTTCCTTGTGACCAAAAAAGGGCCCGCGATCAGCGTGGAGGGGGGACAAGATGGCGGGTCGAGGCGCGCGCACCTGCAGGAAGGACGGCACGCTCCGGGCCCACTTGACGGCCAGGAACAGCAGCTTGGCCGCCGACTCGTACACGTTGTCCGCGGGCGACGCCAGACACGTCAGGTCCAGAGGCCGCAGCGGGCACTGCCTGCCGCCGGGCCGGAGCTGCTCGAAGCTGCCGTGTCGCTCTGCGGGTCAGAGGTCAGGGACGTGAGCTTCGATCCTGGACCAGGGGGGTTTCAGTTTACTGCACTGAACCAACATGGCGGCCCTTTGTTTACAGCTGTACCCGTATCGGAGGTTAAAATGTCAACTCTTATCATTACATTTGCATTATGAAGATATATTTTTTTTAAATATATATATATTAACCAGTAATATTTTGATCTAATTTTCTTCCGAACAGCTTAACTACAGTCTTTAATAAAAGCTGGCTTGAACAACTGATAAAAATATAAACAAACGTCCTCCAAACTGGTATGTGAAAATAAGGAAAAAATGGGGGGGGGGGGGGGGGGGGACGGTTTCACGTCTGACGGCTGTATCCTTTCCTAATATCTGTCTGCAATCAACCAGAAACTGTCACAGAGCGAGGAGGGAGATATGTGACTCTTACAATGTTTTTTCTGTTGGGTGGGCCCATATATACTTGCAAAAAAATCTTGGACGTAATGTTCAAATCCTATGTGAGAGGTTTGTAATGTTAATTTAATTACGAAATTAATGATTGTTAATAACAAATTTAAACTGTGCGAGAAACACTTCATGCTGTTTTGTAATAAATAAACAATTTCTAAATAATGCGCTTGTTTAACATTATTATATAATAAAATTATAATGTTATTCAAAATATAAAAATGTTTCCAATGACGGGATATGAACTATCTTCCTTGAAATTAACATGCGCGCGATCTACCGCTCTGCCACTGAGACCGTTGCATGTTGCAAGGAGAACATGCATTATACTCATTTTAATGCTACTCTTCGTAGTTATTTCAAAACTTGAGATTACTTTTTACTATGATTATTTTAGTTTACCAAATATATTCCAGGGTAGTTTCTTTACATATTATAATGTGGCGTTGGATACACAGATACGTTTGGTATGTACCCTTGAGTTTACGAAATGACTATGCACGGGTTTACGAGTATGTTGTTACACGTGTGTCCGTCATATTTATGTCACATTTCCGTTCATCGACTTCCGTTTTATTTTCACGAAATTACTCATACCAAATACCGCGTACCGAGAGCTAAGATGTTTAAATATTAGTAATTTTTGAAGTTATACTTCTTTATGCGCGTTATGAAAAAATGATGACAGTGAATTTTTACGATACGCGCGCACCATGAATCTAAATTTTCACAGGATGAGAAAAATGCTACATACAAATAAAAATGATATGTGTGCTTTTAGACCTTATACTTCAGTGATGGATACTGAATACTGATCCATATTATTAAATACTTTTATTTATTGTGAATATTAGTGATAGAAATTGTTTTTTATAAACTTTGTCAAGTGTATTTATATAAGTGAGGTTACGTTCTCGTATGTATAACGTTATCAGGTTGCTTGGAAGTTAGCATTTTCGCTGGAAGGGAGTGTCTGTGGAAGGTTTATTGGTATCCTGGCCGTTTCCATGGGAGTGTTAAGTTATGTTCCCGTATTTGCATAGTAAAGTTGAAAAAAATACATTAATTTTTATTAAATAATTAAAATTAATAATTTAGAATAAACATTCAGCATATAGATTATTATTGTTAATTAAAATTGAGCTCGTTTATTTTACTAAATTCAATAATTAATTCTATACACGTGTACATATATATTAAAATAGAATAATAAGAATTTATTTAAACATTTATTTTTTGAATTTATACTTTACCAACAGTATTTATAATATCACTCCAGTACTTTTATTATTATATTTCTGTTAATTATTTGTATGCAAAATTAATGTTGGTTTTTATTACGCCAAGTAAGTATAACTTCTAACGGGTGTACAAAGTGGCGTAGCCAGGATTTGTGTATGACGGGTGTTAAGAAGCATGTCGCCCCCCCCCCCCCCCCGTAATAAAGCAGGGGGTCCGGGGGTCCTCCCCCGGGAAAATTTGGATTTTAAGGTGTAAAATAGTGCTATTTTAGCAGTTTTCGGTACTTAAATTTAAATATTGTAATGGTAAAATTTTTATTAATTTTAATATGAAATTTGTTTAAGTGATGAACAATAAATAAATTAAAGATTTGGTACTAAAGGGGGGCGGGGGGTTGAACCCCTAAAAAAAACCCTGGCTACGCCCCTGGGCATGGGCGTAGATCCCGGGGGGGCCAGGGGGGCCCGGGCCCCCCCTGGAATTCATGGGCCCCTCCTTGGGGGGGGGGCCCACTTCGTGATTTTAAAGTTAATGGTGTACACAACATATATATCAGATTATTATTTACAACGATGACAGACACTTTGACATGCTTTACATTCGAGTTCCGTAGTTATTTTCCCCTACCCCTTCTGCGAAAGTCATGGTATGGAGTTTTCCAGTGAGAACTTTGAAACCCTTAATTCCTAGAAACCGTTCATTCCAAAGGACGAAGCTAGGGTAGGGTTCCGTTAGCATTTCCTCCCCATTGTTACCCACACTACCTTGTCCTCTGAAACGACAGTATTATAGGTTTCAGGTAGTCTGTTTTTAAAGTGGTTTTGCTCTCGTGTGCGCCAGTCTTCTGCTTTCTTGGCAAACATCAACATGGATAATTTCGTGACGCGGAAGAAACGGAAAACAGAATCTGATTCTCACCTGGTAAGCTTGATTGTTTTATAAGTAGTGACTATTATTTAGGTAATATGTTTTATTTAAGTGATTATGTAACGTTATTTTTTCCAGTAAATAAACAACTTAATACTTTAACAGTAATTATAGCAGAATTTAGTTTATTTACGAACTGAAACTTATATACCATTTTCTGGAATTTTTTTAGCTCATCTCCATTCTTTAAGGCTAGCTGCTCTGTACGTTACATGTGAATATACAGGGAATAATGTTTTTTCCTCGTCAATATGGAATTTAAAATCACTCCCCTTTTATTATCAAACGATAATTTTCACAATTCATGGCCGATAATCACTTTATAACATTTGTTATTTGATAACTGTAACACTGCACGAGTAAACAGAAGTAAGATTGAGAAAGAAGTATTTAAACGTTACACATCCGTATTTAAGTTAATAAGGAAGCAAACGCGTCTCTTTAATAACTAATCAAGCGGTATATTTTAACTAAATAATATTCACTGCCAAAATACTGATTATACTAAAAATAAGCCGAGAAATGTATGTGGTTCAATTAGCTGTAGAATAAATTTCATAGTTATATCTCCGAGATTTTTCATTTGTGTCATTAATTTTTTTTCTTTTTTACCTGGTTGATGCCTTTTCTAAGTAAAATAGTCTTTAAGGGTTTTAATATGATTCGTTCATTTGATGTTTATCCGTTTATTAGCTTTGGAGCTTTGGGTTTTTAGGGCGCATCAAAAACTGTGAACAAAGAATTTCACGAACAGCATTTGAATCGCAGTAATTATGTGATGTGGCATAAAAAAAACCGACAAAGTGCGAGTCGAACTCGCACACGAAGGGTTCTGTACCATTATCTATAAAAACGGCAAAAAAATCATGTCTGTTGTATGGGATTGGTAGCCCCACTTAAATATTTATTTTATTCTGTTTTAGAATTTCTTGTTATAGCGGCAACAGAAATACATCATTTGTGAAATTTTATTCTGTTTTCACGTTTGTTGTATGGGAGCCCCCTTAAATATTTGTTTTATTTTAATTTAATCATTTATTTTAAAGTGAATATATAACTAAATATTATGTGAATATTTCAAGCGTCTACCTGTTGCCGTTTTCAATATCGAGCAAAAACGAACAAAAAAATCACGTTGGTTGCATGGGAGCCTCCTTAAATATTTATTTTACTATGTTTTTAGTATTTGTGTCTAACTATCACTGTTCATGAGATACAGCCTGGTGGCAGACGGACAGACAGACTGACGGACAGCGTTATATTCACGTATATTATTTTAATATATTTTTTCATGGATATTTTATGTATTTAGGTTAGCAAATTATTCAAACATGTTTGAGAGATCATTTCTTATAGTCATTAATTAATAATTACTAAAACATATGTTGCTCTGATTTATTGTTAATATCACTTACGTAAAAATTAAGTGTATAACATACGAGCTTATCATCCAGAGAAGACTTGTTTCGGTTGACCTCTAGCGCAAAATTTTTAAACCACAGAATTCACGGGGCCCCCCTGGAAATCCTATAGATTTGCGCCCATGCCCCTGGGTGTACATAAATACACGCACCCATTTTTTTTTGTAGTATTACAAACTATTTCTGGGTAACTGGTTTCCAAAAGAATATTTTGTAGAAGTTCCAAAAAAATAAATAAATGTGTGTGCGGAAAAAGGTCGGAGCTCGATGGAGCACCTCGGGGGTCGGCGGGGGCGGGGCTGGAGTCGCGGCGGCGGCGGAGCAGGCCCGCCTCCTCGGAGCTGGTGACCTCGTCCTCGGCGGCGGGGGACGCCGCCCCCGGCCGCAGCTGCGGGGCCGCCAGGTGCGCGGCGCACGCGGGTTGCAGCTGCAGATGCAGGCCTGCAACACGAGCGCACACGCGCACACGCGCGCGCGTACAGTTACGGTGCAACGTCTTTGTTGTTCGGCACATTCCGTAGTCCGGCACGCAACCGAGACGCTCGGGTTTTCCCGGGTGAAGCTCCGGCTGTCGACCTTGGCGGCCAGGTCGGCGTTCTTAGTTCGCTCGGAGTTGTTCTTTGCTGTCTGTTTTCATTTCAGTGCAGTGTTTCCTGTCATCTAGCGGGTTACAACTCACTTTTCACGGGTACATTACCGTAATGATTTTTATTGAAGACGAACTCTGAATTACGGACGTAACGTGTTATCACAAAATTTTGTTTTAAATAGTTACGCACATTAGTACGTAGTATATGTTTGTCGGTTCAGGGCTTAGGTTCTGTGTGTAGAGGCGGAGACACTGTCCGCCATCTTGGATTGTGACGTCACGGCGACCATCTTGGTGTCAAATTCCTCAAAATTCCTCCAAAATTACTTAAAATTACTCAAAATTTCTAAAAAGTCCCTATTTTGAGGGGAAAATCCCAGTTTTCCGAGAAAATTTCCCATTTTATTCCTCAAAAAATAAAAACAAATTGAAATTATAAATGCCTCAAACTACATTGGCCTGTGAAAGTACCAAAATTCCAAAAAAACTGATTAAGACTCCTAAATGCAAGCCGTCCTAAGCCGCCTAGGTCATGACCTTGACTGCAAACTTGAAATTATTAAATTTTTTACCAAAAATTCCGAAAAAATAAAAAAAAAGCTTAACTGAAATCTTTTGTTTTCGAATCCATCTCAGTCCTCGGTTCTATTCCCGGCGAGAGTAAACATTTAATTTAT